>NW_028270151.1:14695694-15046750 GCF_037043375.1 Chiloscyllium plagiosum | reverse complement strand
ATGGGCAATGAATGTTGGCCTTGATAGCAATGCCCATAACTTATGAAAACTAGTTTAAAACAAAAGGGTAAAGTCACCTTAGTCTCATTAGAGAGAGACAGTTGGTGGTGGTACAACCTGAGGGGAGACAGACAGTCCTACTGGTAACCTCAGCCAGTGTGGGAATTGAACCCATGCTCTTGGTATGACTATGCATTAACAAACCAGCCAAGAGGCTCAGACTGTGCCCCAGACTTTCCCAGTGTTCTCCAACCACACAGATTCACCTCCCATCATGGGCAGATGGTGAAATTTGAATTTAAATTAAATAAAAGGAAGTCCTATGGTGACCATTATTGATTATTGTTTAAAAACCTGATTGATTCATTAACGTCCATTGAGGAAAGAAATCTGCTGTCCTCAATTGGTGTGGTGTGCATATGACTCTAGATCTATAGCTGTACCATTCATACCTATGAATAAGTGGTAGCCTAGCAACACACGTATACACATACACACACACACACACACAGTGTATTGGTGTAGTCTATGTTCACTAGATTAATTATTGGAGCAAGTGGGTTACCCTATGATGAGAAGTAGTGTAAATTGTCACTCGAGTTTAGATGAACGAGAGGTTTTCTTAATGGATCTTGATGGGGAACATGATGAAAATTTATTTCCCTGGTTGGAGAGCCAAGAACTTGGGGATAGTATGGTATTTCCCAAAGTCTTTCACATTTTGACCTCACTTTGAAGTTTGAGAATTGTCTAGACACTAGAGCGGGGATGAGATGTGGGGGAATGAATGAGGGGAGGCCACGTGAGAATAGCAGAGAGGAAGGGGCGGTTGGGGGAAATGGACTCCTGCAGAACACATGGGGTTATTTAGTCTTCTGGGTTTCTAGGTGAAAGGCACTTGCTCTTTCACTGGGATTTTCAGTAGAGAAATTAAGCTGAGACATTATAGAGGTTTATAAAACCACGAGGGGCATAGATAAGGTAAATAGCCATGGTCTTACTATTCTTTTTCTCAGGGGGTGATAGATGGGGTCTAACCTGATCTAACACATCGAGTTAGACCCCATCTCCCACCACCTGAGAAAAAGAACAAGAAGTAACGTCACCACAGGAAATGACATCACCACAGGAAATGACATCGCCACAGGAAATGACATCGCCAATCCAAAGAAACCCAAACATATAAATACAAAGCAGGACTTATCAGCAGTGCTTCACCTGAGGCCTACTAAAGATGTTACCTAGTAGGGTGACAAAACATCTGGAAATGAACCTTCCAGGTCAGCGAGCAAACCTACATCCAGAACCTCAACCTGAGATACAAATCTTCTCAAAACTCGCTAGGGGAGAGACTTCAAAGGGACCTGAGGGGAACTTTTTTCATGCAGAGGGGTGGTGTGATATGGAAGGGCCAGAGGAAGTGGTAGAGGTGAGTACAGTTACAACATTTAAATGGGCCAAACGCAGGCAAACGGTACTGTTTCAGTTTAGGATACATGGGCAGAATGGATGTGTTGGACCGAAGGATCTGTTTCCGTGCTGTATGTCTCTATAAGTTCAACAGGTTAGGCTATATCTTTTATTTTTTTAAAAAACTGGGGACTTAAAGTGGCTACACATCTGTTAGCACTTGGTCAAATTCACTTAGCAGCCATTGTTGTCCCGGAGCTTTGGCCCCTAGTGTTCAGGCTCAGGACCACACTGGGAAATCCTAGAAAAGGGTCTTAGGATAAGACTGAGATGAGCAGGGATTTCTTCAATCAGAGAATTGTTTGTGGCAGAACGCTGTGGATGCTCAGTGGTTGAATATACTCAAGGCTGAGATAGAGAGATTACTGGACTTCAGGCTACATTCTAGATAGTATGAATTAGAATTAGAATCAGAATCCCTCAGTGTGGAAACAGGCCCTTCGGCCCAACAAGTCCACACCAACCCTCAGAAGAGTAGCCCACCCAGACCCATTCCCCCTGAAAGATGCACCTAACCTACACATCCCTGAACATGATGGGCAATTTAGTATGACCAAATCACCTAATCTGCACATCTTTGGACTGTGGGAGGAAACCCACACAGACACAGAGAGAATGTGCAAACTCCACACAGCCCAAGGCTGTGATCGAACCTGTGTCCCTGGCCCTGTGAGGTAGCAGTGCTAACCACTGAGCCACCGTGCCACCTCATGATGTTCAATACAGTAGATGTCCAAAGGAACTTGGGCATTCAGGTGCATAGATCTTTAAAATGTCACAAGCAGATGCAGAATATAACGAAGAAAGTTAACAGAATGCTGAACTTTATATTTAGAGGACTGGAGTACAAGGATGCAGAAGTTATGCTACAGGTTAGACCTCATTTGGAGCAAGCCTGTGTACCACACCTTAGGAAGGATATACTAGCATTGGAGTGAGTACAAGATAGGTTTACAAAGATGATACTTAGACTTCAGGGATTAAGTTATGAGGAGAGGTTATATGCTTTTTTTCTAGAATTTAGAAAGTTAAGTGGCAACCTGAGCAAAGTCTTCAAGATATTAACAGGAAAAGACAGGGTAGATAAAGATAAGCTATTTGCACTGGTTGGAGATTCTAGAACAAGGGAACATAGTTGGAGAATTAGAGCCAGACTGTTCAGGAGAGATATCAAAAAGCACTTCCACACATCGAGGGTAATAGAAGGTTGGAACACGCTTTTTCAAAAGACAGTGAACACCAGATCAGTTGTTAATTTTAAATCTGAGATAGAGAAGCAAAGCCATTAAGGAATATGGGCCAAAGGCAGGTTTATGGAGTCGTGCCATAGATCAGCCATGATCGCATTGAATGGTGGAACAGGCTCAAGGGGCTGAATGGCCTACTCCTGTTCCATGTCCTTGGGAGAATGAATGAATTTGGAGAGAGAGCAGAACTGAGATCAAACTTCAGTCATGGTCTTATTGAACAGTGGAGCAGGTTGGAGAAGCCAAATGACCTACTCCCCCTACCAGACCAAAAGCCGCATCACTCTGTACTCACCGTCTAATCACATTCACTGTGATGATCTGCATTAAAAGGCCTTTATTCATGTTCCAAAGTGTTCAATCTGTCAATGTTTGACATCTAGTAGTTATCTAGTGGAATCAGTGACGCTGAAACACACGTGTTCCAAACATGTCACCTGCTAATGTTTATTTTCATTTAAAATGTTCGATAATGTTCAACTAAAATAACCGGAACTTACTGACAAACGTGGATTTGAAACAGCAGAAGTAATCGTGAGGAGGAAAATCCCAGTGATGTGATTCTGTCAAAGTCCCAACTGCAAGCTGTGATTAGTTAATATGGACAAATGACCAGAGCAGTCATTATAGTGTTAATAGTTTTATATTCATTAGAATAATGACTATAATTTCATACTATGGTGTGATATTGTACTTTTATTGTTATACATTTTTATGACCCGCTCTGTTTCCCAACTCAATTCTTCCTCTCCCCACCTGTTCCAAACCCCCTCATTCTCTTTCCACTCTCCCACTTCTCCTCCCCGATCCCTTCCACTCCTGTTCGGCAGTAGGGCTATCTGACACTGGGTAACAGTCAAGGTGAGGCCCTGGTTTGAGGCCTGGTTCCCGATGAGCATGGAAACAGACCCTTCAGTCCAACTCATCCAAGCTGACCAGCTATCCTACATTAACCTAGTCCCATTTGCTATCCTTTAATCCATATCCCTCTAATCCTTCCTATTCAGATACCAATCCAGACGTGTTTTAATGTTGTAATTGTACCAGTCTCCACCACTTCTTCTGGTAGCTCATTCCATTCACTCACCACCCTCTGCATGAAAATATTGCTTCTTAGGTACCTTTTAAATCTTTCCCCTCTCACCTTAAACCTATGCCCTCTAGTTTTGGACTCTCCCACCCTGGGAAAAAGATCTTAGTTATTCATCCTATCCATGCCTGCAGAATATCCTGAAATGCTTTATTGCCAATTAAATACTATTTTACTCAGTCATGAAATGCAGGCATCAATGGTAAGGCCAACATTTAAGAGTTTCAAAGGGCAGTTAAGAGTCAACCACATTGCTGTGGGTCTGGAGTCACATGTGGTCCTGACCAGGTATTTCCTTCCCTCAGGGATGTTCATGAACCAGATGGGTGTCAGCAACAATACACAGTGTTTACATAGTCATCAACTCATACCCTTAATTCTAAAACTATGAAAGAAATAGATTTGCTTCCCTGACACAAAGTGCTCAGGAGTAAGTAACTTCTTCGATATAGACTGCCCATGTAGGATTCCTCATCCAGGAGGTAAATGAAGTCCTTGGTGTGGTTCTGAACCAGTCAGAACAGAAACAACTCATATTCAGTTCTGAAGAAGGGTCTCTGAATCCGAAAGGTTAACACTGTTTCTCTCTCTCTCTCCACAGATGCTGCCAGACCTGCTGAGTTTTTGCAACAGCATCTGGTTTTGTCACACATGCACACTGAGTGTAGGCTGAATAAGTTAATCTTATCCAGGATAGTGGTCAGAGTGATCAAACTATCTTCAGCTCCCCTAAACTAAGGACAGGTTCTTTCCTGATTCCTCCTGAGAAGTGTTCCTGAATGTTCTATGTAGATGGTATTGGACAGTCATTATATCTCTTCCTCAAAATTCCGAAGTCCACTATCAAAGTGAAGAGTTGATGAAGGACAATGCAGAGTGGGGTGAAAAGAAAGAATTGCTTGCTGTGGTGGTAAGACAGTTTTCCAAGCATTATTTTTCAAAAATGAATTATACCTAGACATTACGAGGATTAATGTAACTCCAAAGCCACTATCACAGTGCCTTTCGGAGTTTAAAATGTCTTATACCTATACACTTCAAATCAGAGGAAATGTCTTTAAAAGGATGGGTGATTTATTTGTGTGTGGTGGTTCCTCAGAATGTGAATGGCACTTTCTCATGGCAAGAACTGGGAAATAGAGCCTGACTGCGTCCAAATAGAAATGGAGTCAGCTATTTCAGTGGGAAAAGCAAGAGATAGGATCTGCTACTACCAGAGTCAGTGTCCGCAAAAACCCCAAGGTCTGATCAACCAGGTCTTCACATCTCAGGTAGCTTCAGCCCCTTGCCATGCATATTCCGCAACTGTTGGTCAGCCATCTAGCTAATCGTGCTCGGTTAAAATTCATGATGCCTCAGGTTGGAGGACTTGAGCTACAGGGAGGGGCCGTATAGTCTGAGGCTGTTCTCCCTAATGCATTGGAGGCTGAGGGGTGACCTTATAGAGGTTTATAAAATTATGAGGGGCATGGATAGAGTAAATAGAAAAGGTCTTTTCCCCGGGGTGAGGGATTCCAGAATTAGAGGGGCATAGGTTTAGGGAGGGAGGGGAAAAATTTAAAAGGGACCTAAGGGGCAACGTTTTCACGCAGAGGGTGGTGCGTGTGTGGAATGAGCTGCCAGAAGAAGTGGTAGCGGCTAGTACAATTGCAACATTTCAAAGGCATCTGGATGGGAATATGAAAAGGAAGGGTTTAGAGAGATATGGGCCAAGTGCTGGCAAATGGGATTCTATTAAGTTAGGATATCTGGTAGGCATGGACGAGTTAGACCAAAGGATCTGTTTCCGTGCTGTACATCTCTATGACTCTATACTGCAGCAATCCATGTCAATATGCAACAAGACCTTAGCAATACTCAGGCTTGGGTTAATAGGTGGCAAGTAATATTTCAGCCGCACATGGAGGCGTAAGTCATACAGCACAGATGTGCCCAAGCAATGACCATCTCCAACAAGAATGAATCTAACCACCACCCATTAACCTTCAATAGCTTTACCATCACTGAATCCACCACCATTATCATCATGGTAGGTAGGCCTCAGCTGTGAAAGGGAATAGGCTTTACTCAGGGGGTCCTGCTACAGTCAATCAAAGGCAGCCTCTGTTACCAGTGTAGGGGATTGATTATGGTCAGTCAGCCACTTGGGGCAGTCAGGATTTCTAGATAAGAGCTGAGGAGCTGAATGATGTGCAGCGCATCAGCCACTTTGAGTCTTTTTGCCTTATTGTGGGATTGTCTTCCTCCTGGAATTAGAGAGGGGCAGGGGATATGAAAGCGAGTGGCACTGCTGTTACTTTTTCAGTAGAGGTTGGGAGATGTTCTAAGCAAGTGAGTAGGTAGCACAGTGTTAGCGTTGCCAGAGTGGTGGGTATAGTGAGAACTAGTGAAGAACATTGTTACAGGCAACAGTATGAGTCTTAGTGACAGTGAGCTTCGGTGGGAACTGGGTACAGGAGCAGAGCTTGAGTCGGTGTTAAGGCATTGGAGAGACAGTGGTGGCTCTTGTGCTGGCAGAGTGGAGGATATTGAGCATTGCCCCAGACTGCTTTGACCTGAGTGACAACCTCAAAGCAGGTTGGCTTGGTCTGGTGCTATGGCCTCCATTTCCTGGTCCTGGAGGGGAGGAAAAAGTGCCTGATGTGCACCACCCCATCCAGGAACACCTCCAGGAATCTGCCAGCATAGCAGGGCTCCTATATACAGTACCCCCTGACCACCACCTCCAGGGCAAACATCAGGAACTGGGCCAGGCATCTCCGACTGACTGTGCTTGTCTGGCACACAACAGATGCATTAGTGCTGATAAAATCTGAGCTCTCCGCTTTGTGGCGGGTTGTTCTGGGGTGGGTGCATGGTAAGATGGGGCCAGAATCAGACATGAGTGGTGTGGTCAATATTTAATGAGGAGGATTTCCAAAGGAACAATGACAAAACTCTTTGGGCCTCAGATTGGAAATCCCCACAAAAACAACAAGACTAAGATTCTGCCCTATGTCACTTCTTTACATCACAACGTTCACAGCCTCAAGATGAACCCGAACACTTTGCAGTCACTTCTTGAAGTGTGTTGACTGCTGTAACGCAGAGCCCTGAATGAAACAGAATCCCATAAACAGCAGAATGAAAACAGCAATATAATAATTGTGCTTTTACAGATTCCAGACCAAACTGGCCTGCAACTCGAAGACAGTTACGTGCTTTTGCATCGTGTGACATTCTGATATGAATATATTCACCTCTCCTTCAGTTGCTTTCCCAATGTAATGGAGGCAGTTTAATGTGCTCAGTTTGTCAGTTACGTGCATGTAATATGCAGTAACATAAGTAAGCAAAGAACCTAAGCAATGCATAGGTTTGTGACACGACAGCAATGTAAATTGTTAGCCTTGTTCTTAATAAGCTTCAAAAGATCTTCAATAAGAGCCTTCCCTTTGTTGGTACTCTATTTTCCACAGCTGAAGAGTCTAGGGGTCAGTATAAGGTCTCAGTCATTTCACACTAAGACAAGGAAAAATTTCTTCAGTCAAATGTCTGAAATTTTGGAATTTTCTATCCTAACTCTAGACACTCAGTTATTGAATATAATCATGACAGATGAAATAACTCCACAGAGGCTGGTATTACCAAGTCACACTTTATTTGTGCATGGAGAGACCTTGACACTGATCCAGCTCCCTCAGAGCCTGTTCTTAGAGTGAGAACCTCTGACACTCCTGCTTATATCTGTCAGCCAGGACTCTCTGATTGGACCAGATTAACAGCCCCAATCAGGGAACTCATATTCTCTGAGGTCCACCAGGCTGACCTCATTACAATCTCTATCACAGACACCAATAAATCTTTAGATACTCAGGACATCAGTAAGAAGATGAAGCTAGGCAAAGCATCTACCTGGATCTAACTTGAATGGTGGAGCTTTCTTGGTATGCTCTGACAATCCGATAATTATTAATGTGCTGGCTAAGAAAAAAAAGACTTAAATGTATGTAGAGGTAAAATACTGTGGATGCTGTAAAGCTGAAATGAACAGGAACATCGGAACGCTGAAGTAGATCCAGAGTGGACTCAAACATTAACTCTGTTTCTGTCTGCACAGATGCTGATGAGTGTCTTCTCTGTGTCTGTTTCTTAAGTTTACGGACAGCTTTTCACAGCTACTGGATGCTTCACTTTTTTTATTTGCAAAAACATACATTACTCACAAAAAAAACTTATCTCTAAGTACATACAAAGTGTTCTCAATTCATTCCACGTAGTCTGGGCAGAGAAAGTAAAGAAACACAATTGGCATGTTGGAATTTGACATCCTACAGAGCCACTGCAAAAATAACCGCATTTTTAACTCACATCAGAAAAATATTTACATACATTTTGAGGCAATAGAGGTCTGAGAACTGAATGGACCCAGTTATACCTTGGCAGAAAGAGCTCAGATGGTAGTCTTTCCCCACTACAAGCTCTGTAGCCAATGAAATACTCTATTAAATGCAGTCACTTCTGTAATTCAGGACCGTAGCTGCCAATCTTCATTCAGCAACTCGCGTGAACAGCAATGTGATAGCGAGAAAATAATTACCACCTTTCAACCGCATGGGATCAATGTGGATTTCACCAGCTTCCTCATTTCCCCTCCCCCCACCCTATCCCTGATCCAACCTTTCAACTCGGGCACTGCCATCTTGACCTGTCCTACCTGCCCATCTTCCTTCCCACCTATCCACTCCACCCTTCTCTCCGACCTATCACCATCAAACCCACCTTCATCTACCTATAGTCCTCTCATTTACTTACCCCCAACCCCCCCCCCTCCCATTTATCCCCTTTGGGCCACCCCCTCATTCCTGATGAAGGGCTTATACTCGAACCATCAATTCTCCAGCTCCTCGGATGCTGCCTGACCTGCTGTGCTTTTCCAGCACCACACTCTTCGACCCTGATCTCCAGCATCTGCAGTCCTCACTTTCTCCCAGATAATCTGTTTATGTTGATCAACATAATTCTTACGTTGATCAAGGAATAATTATTGGTCAGGACTGGAGTAAACTCCTTGGATCTTCCAGAAAACAGTCCCATTGGATCTTTTACATCCAGGCAGGTGTAACATCTCATCCAAAAGACAGCCCACCTGACAGTGCAGAGTGCTCTCAGTTTTGTCCTAGAGGGTCAGCCTTGATTATCATTTGCAAGTCCTGGAGTGAGACTTGAGTTGGGAATCTTGTGATTCAGGTGCAAGAGTACTGAGTCAAAGTTGAGATGACAGATCAAGGATCAGTCAAGAGTCCACTGCATGTACTCAAAATAGCAGGAGAGAGGTATTTTGTTCATATCTTAAATGTGTGTGTGTGTGTGTATATATACGGTGTAGTCTCACCTATAGTGTGTTGAGAGTGTGGTGCTGGAAAAGCACAGCAGGTCAGGCAGCATCCGAGGAGCAGGAAAATTGATGTTTCAGGCATATGCCCTTCACTTATGCCTGAAACGCTGATCCTCCTGCTCCTCGGATGCTGCCTGACCTGCTATGCTTTTCCAGCACCACACTCTTGACTCTGATTTCCAGCATCTACAGTCCTCACTTTCTCCTCACTTGTAGTGTGACATGAACCCAAAGTCCTGGTTGAGGCCATCCCCATGGGTACCGAACTTAGCTATCAGCCTCTGCGTCGTCGTATATCTTGAAGAGCGTCTTGGAGGATGGTCAGCCAAAGATCCGAGGTCAAATGTCCCTAACCGCTGAGGTGTTCTCCGACTGGGAGGGAACATCCCTGTCTGGTGATTGTTGCGCGGTGTCCATTCATCCGTTGTTGTAGCGTCTGCTTGGTCTCGCCAACGTACCATGCCTGCAGTGTATGAGATAGGTAACATTGGCTGAGTCACATGAGTACCTGCTGCCTACATGGTGCATCGTGTTCACACATGTGATGGTAGTGTCATTTCGACACTCTGAAATGTCTTGCAGTGGTTGCCATAACAGGTTGTATGGTGTTGTGGTCAATGTTGTCCTGAAGGCTGGGCAGTTTGCTTCAAACAATGGTCTGTTTAAGGGTCTGTTTCCACAATGTAGCGATTCTATGATCGAGGCTGATAGCTAAATTCCATACCCATTGGGAGGGCCTCAACCGGCACCTTGGGTTCATGTCACACTACAGGTGACCACCATTGCACTATATACACACACAGACACTCCTACATACACACATACACTCACAAACACCCTTACAGACACACACATTCCCACATTCACACATGCATCCTCTCAGAGACTTAGACCATTCTACACTCACACACACACACATATACACTCCCTCTCACAAACACTCACAACCTCCCACCCCAGACACACACACACTCCCACACTCACACATGCACCCCCTCACAGACTTAAGACACTCTACACTCACATACACACTCTCTCTCACACTCACAACCACCCAACCCAGACAGACACACACAAACATATACATTTGTGGGGTGAATTTGTACTTGCAGAGTTACATTGTACTTTGATCAAAAACTGCGTGAATTCATGTAAAACTCTGTTATCTCACTTTTTAGATTAGAATCAATCTAAACATCATAGCACAGAGAACACAGGGACTAACACCTTCAACATATTGTCTAGCTATCACCAATTGTTACAGTTAACCCGAGAATGCAACTTTTTAAAAAAAAGTTTTGTGATTTACACATGAAAGAAGTGAAACTATCATGGTATTCAAACAGATGAAAGACTCAACAGACAATCAAGGTATTTTTCAATGTATAATTTCAGTTACATCACATTGTAAACTTTTGCTATAAATTCTGTGCCTTACAATTGTATCCTCCACAACCACCTGATGAAGGAGCAGCGCTCCGAAAACTAGTGCTTCCAATTAAACCTGTTGGACTATAGCCTGGTGTTGTGTGATTTTTAACTTTGATTCTATGATCTGTATGCTTATACTCTGTCACACTCATGCACATAGTCTACCAAGCACTCACACTCACACGCACACACTCATGTGCATGTACTCTCTCTCCCCCTCACATGCACGCACATACACATATAAGTCCATGGGGTGAATTTGCATTTGCAGAATTGTACTTGCATACACATTCTATTTTGCTCAAAAAGCAGACAGTTTGCAGGCAGTAAATCCATGTAAACTTTTATAAATTCCTCCTTTGGAAATAGATCAGTCTGACTCAAGATTGGGATTCAGACAGACTCTAACCTCAGACCTTTAATACATGGTCTGAGCTGGAATGTCCCCTTTTTTTATAAAACCTAAGTTATCTCAAGAATGTAAAAGAAGTTCTGGGATTTACATATTAATGAACCGAAACCAGCAACCCATTCTAAAAGGTGATAGACTTAACAGCAATCTAAGTTTGTTCAATATATTGTATCAGTTGCATGACACTGTAATCTTTTGCTATAAATTCTGTGTCTTATGATCCTGCTCCACACCACCTGATGAAGGAGCAACACTCTGAAAGCCATTACTTCCAAATAAACCTATTGGACTATAACCTAGTGTTGTATGATTTTTAACAATGGAATAATGCACAAGGCTAATTAATCTAGAAAAAGTATTTAGGATTTGAGGACTTTGTTTAGAAGATAATTAAAAATTAGATGATCAGTACATTAAACAATGGTCCCTCAGAAACCAGAAAATGCTCATCAGCATTCTATGTAATAGGTTGCACCATTGTGTCTTTAATTATGAATGACAGGTTGGGCAAAGTATCCATGTCAACACTCTGACACATCTTGCAGTGGTTGCCATAACAGGTTGTATAGTGTTGTGTTCGATGTTGTCCTGAAGGCTGGGCAGTTTGCTGCAAACAACAGTCTGTTTAAGAGCCAGTTTCCAGACTGTAGGGATTCTATGACCTGAAGGCCTATACTCTGTCACACTCACACTCACACGCACACACTTACATGCACAGACAGGAATCTGTTCCATTTATCTATACAAGGTGAACGATAGGACTGCTCACATGCCCCAGTTACATTATGGGGAGGTCACTTAACTGTTATTTCTTTTTTGGCCATGATTCCTCTGGGCGTTGTCTACAGGCTCACAGCATCCTTCAAATTAGCTAATCACAAAAACAAAGAAAGGAATAACATACTTTTAAACAGCACTCTTCATGACCTCATGACCTCTCAGAGTACTCTGAGGTGTGAGAAATGCAGCAGCCAATTTGCAACGTGATATGACCCGATAATCATTTTTTAATGGTATAGATGAGTAATGAACAGTTGACAGGCAGGATCCCCTTACTCTGCCTTGTAAGAATGCCATGAAATATTCTACACCATCTGAAAGACTGTCATAGAGTCACCGAGATGTACAGCATGGAAACAGACCCTTCAGTCCAACCTGTCCATGCCAACCAGATACCCCAACCCAATCTAGTCCCACCTGCCAGTGCCCGGCCCATATCCATCCAAACCCTTCCTATTCATAGACCCATCCAAATGCCTCTTAAATGCTGTAATTGTACCAGCCTTCACCACTTCCTCTGGCAGCTCATTCCATACACGTACCATCCTCTATGTGAAAAAGTTGCCCATTAGGTCCCTTTTATATCATTCCCCTCTTACCCTAAACCTATGGCCTCTATCTCTGCACTCCCCCAACCGAGGGAAAAGACTTTGTCTATTTATCCTGTCCATGCCCCTCATAATTTTGTAAACCTCTATAAGGTCATCCCTCAGCCTCCGACACTCCAGGGAAAACAGCCCCAGCCTGTTCAGCCTTTCCCCATAGCACAAATCCTCTAACCCTGGCAACATCCTTGTAAGTGCTTTGGTTTAACATGCACCTCTATTGCTGCATGATGCCCTTTTAACTGAACTGGAGAATTAACGTGGATATTGTGCTTATTTTTCTGATGTCTTGAATCCACATCCTTCTGACTTCAAGGTGAAAAAGCCACCCACTTAAACACTCAGCTTCTCCTCCATCTTTCATTGTCTCCAAATATATTCCTTCCAGAAAAACCACTTCTTGTTCTCTTATGTGCCTCATCATCTGACGTTTGATGATCCAATTTAACCCTGGGTTATTGAATTACACTGATGTCCCTCTGCCAATGCAGCACATTAGGGGAGCTGATGGTCAAGTGATATTATTGCTAGACCCAAGTAATGTGCTGGGGTCCTGGGTTCAAATACTGCCAATGGCGGATGGTGGCATTTGAATTTATTGAAATCTGGAATTAAAAGTCTAACAATCCCCGTGTTGTTGTCAGAAAAGCCCACTTGGTTCACTAATGCCCTTTAGGGGAGAAAATCTGCTACCCTTATCTGGTCTTACCTACATGTGATTCCAGATCCACAGCAATGTCTTTTAATGGCCTCTGTTAAATTAGGGAAGGGCAATAAATACTGGTCTAGCCACCGGTGCCCACATCCTGTGGATGAATGAAAAGAAATATGAAAGTCCTCATCTTCATCTACAATTTCTCCGCAGCTTTCTGGAAAACCTCTAGAACCTACTCCAGCCTAATGATCTTTCTTATATCCTCTGTGATAGACCTCTTGCTGATGATAGCCACCACTCTCTGGCATTGTCCTTTCATGTGTACTTTCCAACTACTTATCCACCATCAAGTAGTGGCCAGCTTGATCATTCTCCATCTTCACTCGGGGAAGATAAATGCTTGTCCATTGTAGGTCTACGGTGCAGCCAAAGACCACTTGATGCATCATTTATGTCTGTGCTAGCTGAAAAAATGAGCTAGCATGTGCAGTGGAAATTTAAATCTAACTATCCTTTCCAACTGAACATGATTCTGTGTAACCTCACTGTCCTGTTTGACCAGATAGATTTCCAAATTCCACATTTATTCCAGAATCAAGATGGCTTCATTCTATTTCCATGTCTCTACCTGTCTCTGATTCTATCTTACCTTCCCTTAAAACCTCATCAGCAACTCCAGATACTTACCTCATCAACTACCATCATGTACAAAATCCACTTCTACCTATGTGTCCTATCTTATGGGCTTTATCAAATTTGACCTTAGGCTATTTGACTGATCGAGGCGTTCCCATGAGAAATGAACCACTGATTGGCTGTCACCTATTTTGTTGGGTTGCAACAGGTTTAATGGTTGTAAATATTCTTCATGTCTGCAAAGGACAGGGTATTAATATCTGTAGGTACAAAATGTCTATTTTTTCCAGCAAACATGATTTATAACACCCCTCTCCACCATACCACCTCAGTTGATGCACCTGACAGCATCCCAAATATGCTTCACCCATCAGGATATAGAAGGCTATTCCTAGGAGGAGCTAATCAGTGCTGAACCAATTCTGTATCAAGGTTTCAGTGGTACAATTGTGAATTTGCTCTGAAATTGAGAATGATGTCTCACCAGAGACAATAATTTGTTTCAGACCTAATGTAACCAACTACTCTGGATGTAGGTTTGCTCGCTGAGCTGGGAGGTTCATTTCCAGACATTTCGTCACTCTACTAAGTAACATCTTCAGCAGGCCTCAGGCGAAGCAATGTACATGATTCCTGCTTTCTATTTATATGTTTGGGTTTCTTTGGGTTGGTGATGTTATTTCCTGTGCTGATGTCATTTCCTGTTCTTTTTCTCAGGGGTGGTAGATGGGGTCTAACTCGGTGTGTTTGTTGGTGGACCAACTCTTGCAAGGATGCCTACCTTGAAGAAGTTCTCCTCCTCTCTCCACAAGAATCTCAGTGAGTCTCTCTCTCACTGCAACCCCCAGGTCATCTCCTCTGCCCTGAAGGTCGTCATTTCCCCTCCCCCCAACTTACCCCAGCTCCAGCCTTCCAGCCCAGCACTGTTCTCATGACCTGTCCTAACTGCCAATTTCCCTTCCCACTATCCGTTCCACCCTCCCCTCTGACCTATTACCTCCATCCCTATCCCCATTCACCCATTGTACTCTTTGCTACCTTTCCCCACCCTCCCCTCTGACCTATTACCTCCATCCCCACCCCCATTCACCTATTGTACTCTTTGCTACCTTCCCCCACCCTCCCCTCTGACCTATTACCTCCATCCCCACCCCCATTCACCTATTGTACTCTTTGCTACCTTCCCCCACCCTCCCCTCTGACCTATTACCTCCATCCCCACCCCCATTCACTCATTGTACTCTTTGCTACCTTCCCCCACCCTCCTCTCTGACGCATCACCTCCATCCCCACCCCTATTCACCTTTTGTACTCTTTGCTACCTTCTCCCCAGCCCCAACCACCCGCCCCCCCCCCCACCCCCCCCCCACACTCACCAACCCTATTTTTCTCTCCATCATGGAGACTCCCTACCTCCATTCCTGATGAAGGGCTTTTGCCCGAAACGTCAATATTCCTGCTCCTCGGATGCTGCCTGACCTGCTGTGCTTTTCCAGCACCACTCTGATCTAAACAACTATTAATTAACGTGTAATTAATGTTTCATCAAGATTGAGTCTTTTTTTACTCAATCACAGGATGTGGGCATCACTGGCTAAACCAGCATTTATTGCCCATAGGGCAGTTAAGAGTCAACTACGTTGCTGTGGGTCCAGAGCTACATGAAGTCCAGACCAGGTAGGGATAGCAATTTCCTTCCCTACAGGACATTAGTGAACCAGATGGGATTTTCCACCAATTGACAATGGATTCATGGTCATCATTCGACTCTTAATCCCAGAGTTTCATTCCATTCAAATTCCAACATGGTGGGATTTGAACCCAGGTCCCCAGAATATTACCTCGGTCTCTGGATTAATAGTGCAGCAATAATATCACGAGGCTATCACTCCATCTGTGCCAGTCCTGACAACCAGGAACAAGCTGTTGAGCAAGGGAGCAGTGATTTACTAAAAAAGTTGAACCACTTGTCAAGAGGAAGAAGAAGACTTATATTAGGATGAGATGTGAAGGCTCAGTTAGGGAGCTTGAGAGTTACAAGGTAGCCAGGAAATACCTAAAGAGAGTGCTAAGAAGAGCCAGGAGGAGACATGAGAAGTTGTTGGCAGATAAGATCAAGGAAAACCCGAAAGCTTTCTATAGGTATATCAGGAATAAAAGAATGACTAGAGTAAGATTAGGGCCAATCAAGGATAGTAGTGGAAAGTTGTGCATGGACTCCAAAAAAATGGGGGAAGCACTAACTGAATACTTTTCATCAGTATTGACACTGGAAAAAGTCAATGTTGT
Source organism: Chiloscyllium plagiosum (assembly GCF_037043375.1). Lineage (NCBI taxonomy): Eukaryota > Metazoa > Chordata > Chondrichthyes > Orectolobiformes > Hemiscylliidae > Chiloscyllium > Chiloscyllium plagiosum. Next base: position 15,030,758 of record NW_028270151.1, on the reverse strand, counting down.
CAAGGAGAATACTGATATACAGGCTACTAGACTAGATGGGATTGAGGTTCACAAGGAAGAGGTGTAAGCAATTCTGGAAAGTGTGAAAATAGGTAAGATCCCTGGGCCGGATGAGATTTATCCCAGGATTCTCTGAGAAGCCAGGAAGGAGATTGCAGAGCCTTTGGCTTTGAGCTTTATGTCGATATTGTCTACGAGAATAGTGCCGGAAGACTGGAGGATGTTGTTCCCTTGTTCAAGAAGAGGAGTAGAGACAGCCCTGGTAATTATAGACCAGTGATCCCTACATCGGTTGTGGGTAAAATGTTGGAAAAGATTATAAGAGATGAGGTTTATAATCATTTTGAGAGGAATAAGTTGATTAGGGATAGTCGACACAGTTTTGTGAAGGGTAGGTTGTGCCTCACAAACCTTATTGAGTTTTTTGAGAAGTGACCAAACAGGTGGATGAGAGTAAAGCGGTCAATGTGGTTTTTATGTATTTCAATAAGCCTTTTGATAAGATCCCCCACGGTAGGCTATTGCACAAAATATAGAGGCATGCGATTGAGGGTGATTTAGCAGTTTGGATCAGAAATTGGCTCGCTGAAATAAGACAGAGGGTGGTGGTTGATGGGAAATATTCATCCTGGAGTTCAGTTACTAGTGGTGTACCACAAAGATCTGTTTTGGGGCCACAGATGTTTGTTATTTTTATAAATGACCTGGATGAGGGCGTAGATGGATGGGTGAGTAAATTTGTGGATGACACTAAGGTTGGTAGAGTTGTGGATAGTGCGGAAGTATGTTGCAGGTTACAGAGGGACATAGTTAAGCTGCACAGCTGGGCTGAGAGGTGGCAAATGGAGTTTAATGCAGAAAGGTGTGAGGTGATTCACTTTGGAAGGAGTAACAGGAATGCAGAGTACTGGGCTAATGGTAAGATTCATGGTAGTGTAGATGAACAGAGAGATCTCAATACCCATGTACACAGATCCCTCAAAGTTGCCAACCAGGTTGATAGGGTTGTTAAGAAGGCATACAGTGTGTTCATTTTTAATGGTAGAGGGATTGAATTTTGGAGCCATGAGGTCATGCTTCTGCTGTACAAATCTCTGGTGCGGCCACACTTGGATTGATTAGATTAGATTACATTACATTACAGTGTGGAAACAGGCCCTTCGGCCCAACAAGTTCACACCGCCCCGCCGAAGCGCAACCCACCCATACCCCTACATTTACGCCTTACCTAACACTACGGGCAATTTAGCATGGCCAATTCACCTGACCTGCAAATCTTTGGACTGTGGGAGGAAACCGGAGCACCCGGAAGAAACCCACGCAGACACAGGGAGAACGTGCAAACTCCACACAGTCAGTCGCCTGAGGCGGGAATTGAACCCGGGTCTCTGGCACTGTGAGGCAGCAGTGCTAACCACTGTGCCACCGTGCTGCCCGTAAATGGAATATTGTGTACAGTTCTGGTCACCGCATTATCAGAAGGATGTGGAAGCTTTGGAAAGGGTTCAGAGGAGATTTACTAGGATCTTGCCTTGTATGGAGGGAAGGTCTTATGAGGAAAGGCTGAAGGACTTGAGGCTGTTTTCGTTCAAGAGACGGTTGAGAGGTGACCTAATAGAGACATATAAGATAATCTGAGGGTTAGATAGGGTGGACAGTGAGGGCCTTTTCCCTCGGATGGTGATGGCTAGCACGAGGGGATATAGCTATAAATTGAGGGGTGATAGATGTAGGACAGATGTCCGAGGTAGTTTCTTCATTTAGAGAGTAGTAAGGGCATGGAATGGCCTGCCTGCAACAGTAGTAGACTTGCCAACTTTAAGTGCATTTAAATGGTTATTGGATAGGCATATGGATAAGAATGGAATAGTGTAGGTTAGATGGGATTCAGACTAGTATCACAGATCAGCGCAACATTGAGGGCTGAAGGGCCTGTACTGCGCTGTAATGCTCTATGTTCTATGTTTTATATTTTCTCAATCAGAATTTGGTTTTGATGTTCTTTTCTCCTGGACTAGAGAAACATTGCATGTGAGTCAATCCATTTTACTGAATTTGTCTTTGCCAAGGGTGTATTTGTGAGATGTTATTGTATTGGAACAGTTGCAGTTTCATAGTTAAATAATCTGTTATTCTGTTACATATTCTAACAGAATTGAAGTTAGACCAATTCTCATCTATTTTGTTGTGTTTTAACCATCGAGTAAGAATAGAGTGTATATTACTGAAAGCAAAGTAATATTACATCAGGAACACAAACCTTCCAGTTGCTTTTAAATAAGATAAAAGTAAGGGCCTAGCGATCTCCTTGATACATTTGAAGGGTGTTGGTCTTGACCATAACAGAGGACTTGTGATGATGTCATGGAGGCCGTGATAGGTAGAGATGTGTGTGTGTATGTAAAAAAAAGTACAGATGGTCTCTTAATATTGTAACAGTAAGATAAGCACCAAGTGTATCTCAGACCACTATGTACAATAGTAGTTAATATTTTAGACAATACAGTTCCAAAGGAGCCTAAGCTTGAAGACAGTTCTTAACCCTGTCTGTGACCATCAAACATGAGAGCAGAAGTATGCCATTCAGCCCAGAGATTATAGCTAATTTGATAATCCTCAACTCCACTTTCCTGCCTTTGCCCCACACACATTTGATTTTCCATACTCATTAGAAATCTGTCTACCTCAGCCTTGACTATACTTAAGGACCCAATCTTGACTGCCTTTTGTGGCAAAGAATTTCACAGATTTATCATCTTCTGAAAGAGAAAATAATCCTCCTCATCTTTGTCCATTGCCTCAGCTTGAAGACAATTCTTGACCAGGCCTTAATTCTGTTTCACCAGGCCATCTTAAAACAAAATTCTCAGATATGGGCATAAAACCACATCTTCTGGACTTTTGTTTCTTGTTTTGTCTATTCATATTTCAGAATGTACCAAGTTGTTTTGTTCCTATTTCGAGTACCAAGTTGTTTTGTTCCTATTTAGGATCTCTAGCAGTTTTATTATTTAATTTTTGGGGGGCATATGCTGAGTTGGTGTTAATTAATACAGTTTCCTGAGTGGTTAGTTTGTAATGTTGACTAATACCAATAGCATGGGTTCAATTCTGCCACTAGTTGAGGTTACCATGAAGAACTCTCCTTCTCAACCTTTCCTCTTGCCGAAGATGTGGTGACCCTCAGGTTAAACTGTTGTCATCAGCAATCACTTGCTAATGAGTACAGTGGCCTGCCTAGGAAATTCCATGTCACTGGTTCTGTGGTTCGTATGTGGCTATTGAACCTGATCCTAGAGCCACATCTCTGACCACATATTTGTGAGCTGTTTACAAGAGGTGATATCAGTCCTTGCCTCGAGATGCATTAGGTGCTGAGTTGTAAGACTTTCCTATTTCAGATTTCCAGCAATTTAGTTTCATAGTTTATGTTTTTTTTTGAGAATAGGATTATGTTGGGTTTTGAGTTATTGTATAGATTATTGATTATTTTTTGAGATAGAGTTCTGTTGTGTTCTGAATTGTATTTTGCTGTTTCAGAATACTAGCAATTTATTTGTATTGATGAGTAATTTGTTTTGAGAATGGGATTGTGTTTGGTTCTGAGTTGTTATACTTTACTGCTTCACTTTACCAAGAATTTTTTTTTTTGAGAAAGGATTGTGTTGGGTTCTGAGTTATTGTACTTTGCTGTTTCAGATTTCCAGCATTTTATTTGTATCGATAATTGACTTACTCTTTTGGGAATGGGATTGTGTTTAGTTCTGAGTTATTGTACTTTCCGGTTTCACTTTACCAGGAATTTACTTTCATACTTTTTTTTTGAGAAAGGGATTGCGTTGGGTTCTGAGTTATTGCACTTTCTTATTTCAGATTTCCAGCAATTTATTTGTATAGATGAGTAATTTGTTTTGAGAATGGGATTGTGTTGGGTTCTGAGTTGTTATACTTTACTGCTTCACTTTACCAAGAATTTTTTTTTGAGAAAGGATTGTGTTGGGTTCTGAGTTATTGTACTTTGCTGTTTCAGATTTCCAGCATTTTATTTGTATCGATAATTGACTTACTCTTTTGGGAATGGGATTGTGTTTAGTTCTGAGTTATTGTACTTTCCGGTTTCACTTTACCAGGAATTTACTTTCATACTTTTTTATTGAGAAAGGGATTGCGTTGGGTTCTGAGTTATTGCACTTTCTTATTTCAGATTTCCAGCAATTTATTTGTATCGATAATTGATTTACCTTTTTGAGAATGGGATTGCGTTGGGTTCTGAGTTTGCTGCTTCAGATTTCCAGCAATTTATTTGTATGGATAACTGATTTACCTTTTTGGGAATGGGATGGCGTTGGGTTCTGAGTTGTTGTACTTTCCTATTTCAGATTTCCAGCAGTTTAATCGTTAAGTATTTCTTTCTGAGAATGGCAATGTGTCGAGGTGCTGGGTCGTCAGTTGCCGCGCGCTAATTGACGGACGAATGGGGGTGGCGCTCCCGTGACGCAGAGGGGGCATCCCCGGGGTGACGTCACGGCGCCGATGTTGCAAGGTTCTAGAACGCGGTGTTGCGAATTTTTTTGTTTCTAAACATTCGGCGGCGGCTGGAAGTGGAGCCGGGACTGGAGGGAGGGCGGAGGGGGAGAAGCAGGAGGGACACCCATGCCCTGGCCCGGCTATCCTCCTGCTTGCTAGCCATGAGCCACCCGCCATCGGCCGGAGCGGGCGGCGGGGTGAGCAAAACCGGCAAGCACACTGCTCCTTCCCCGGGCCCGAATGGCCTGTCGGCGGCGGCAACAGCAGCAGCAGCAGCAGCGATTGCATCCGCCACCAGCGCCGCCGCTTCCTCCTCCTCCTCTTCACCCGCCGCCGCCGCCGCCGGGGCAGTGGGTGGCTGCGGGACGGCGGCGGCGGCGATTATCGGTGTCGGTTCTCCCCCTCCTCCGCCCCTGCACCATCACCAGGCGGTGGCTGCCGCTGCCGCCGCCGCTGCTGCTGCCGCCGCCGCCGCCGCCCAAGAACTGACCTCGCTCTTCGAGTGCCCGGTCTGCTTCGACTACGTCCTGCCGCCGATCCTGCAATGCCAAGCCGGCCACTTGGTGTGCAACACCTGCCGGCAGAAGTTGACCTGTTGCCCGACTTGCCGGGGCTCCCTCACCCCCAGCATTCGCAACCTGGCCATGGAGAAAGTGGCTTCGGCCGTGCTCTTCCCCTGCAAGGTAAGATACTGTCACCCAGCCGGTGGCCTCTAGTGCACATTGTTCGTTGCCTTTTTAAACCCCTCTCTCCCCCTCGCCACTGTGCACCACTGTTACTTTGGGTTTAAGATTGAGCAGCTCTCTGACACCCATTCAGTACCTCCAGGCATGTGCCCTCTGACACTGTTTATAGTTGAAACTGTTTACAAGACCTTGTGTGAAATCCAAGGCACCTTTTATCTCCCCCCCCCCCCCCCCCCCCTCCAGCCACATCCAAGTATGGTGGTGGCTTTCTGCATTTACCCCCCCCCCCCCCCTCTTATATGGGTGTCACTGGATGGTAAGCCAATGTTCCCCCTTAGTTGTCTCTGTTCCTTTTGGGTTGGAATAATTTAAAAGGAACTTGGAAGTTCTGCAGCAGGCAAGATTGTGGTCCAGGTGCAGGTAAATAGTCCTGAAATAGATGGCTGGTTTATTCAGCTGGGCCTGACATGAAGGGCTGAACGACCACTTTCTGTTTATTATCTGCTTTAATGCAGTGTGAAACAGGCCCTTCGGCCCAATAAGTCCACACTGACCCTCTGAAGATTAACCCACCCAGATCCATTTTCCCTCTGGCTAATGCACCTAACACTATGGGCAATTTAGCATGGCTAATTCACCTAACCTGAAGGTCTTTGGATTGCGGGAGGAAACCCCCGCACACTCAGGGAGAATGTCTGTGCGGAGTGTGCACAGTCACCCGAGGCTGGAATTGAACCTGGGTTCCTGGTGCTGTGAGGCTGCAGTGCTAACCACTGTGTCACCGTGCTATGCTGTTACTTTTCTGTTGACACAGGCCACATTTACAGATATTTTTACTCTAGCTGTTTGGATAGAAACTTGGGAGGGAGGGCAGGCCATCTGAAGTCAGGCTGTGGTCATAATTTTGCCACAAGAGCTTTGTGGCAACGACAGCAGCTGCGCCCCGTGTATCCCACAGCCAGGTTTGTTTGTACATGCACAAGGGAAGACTGTTGCCACTTCTGCCAACGTTGCCACCATGGTGTCGGTTCTGGCAGGGTGAGGTTTGTGAGCTGATGGCATGACCATGGGAGCTCTGAAGAAGGTGCCAAGAGACAACTGATTTTTGGTAGCAGATGAGGGAGCGAGTTATGAGGGGAGGGAAAAGGCTGGAGGACCTCATTGAGTGAGAGACAGTGAATGATGTGAAAAGACAAACCCGGGGGAAGAAAATGACTTCAGCTTAAACCATGAGCAGGTAATATTGGCCCAAGTTGAAAGTAGCAGGTGACAGGTGTCAGCCTGAAATATGGACAAAGTGGAGTACAGGCATCTCTGTTGCATAGCAGAAGGAACATTTCATTTAAAGATATCAGTGGCTGCTTTTGGATACAAAGTAGATCTATGATTTAGAGACATAGGGTAGCATAGGCTGTATGGCCTATAGTTAGGTAATTTTGAAGATCTGATACTTTGATTTGGGCGAGAATTGGTTCTGTATAAATTCTTAACTCTGACGTGGTGCATTTCAGATTCGAGAACAAAGCATCTGACTGATCATTTAAAATGTACTTGTGGCAACTTCTTTAACATTACACAGATTAGTGAGCCGTCACTTTAATTGTGAAGATCCAAGACAGTTATTCATTCTTGTCAGTTAATGTTTGTGCTTATGGAAGGTGACTACCAGGAAACTCCGTAAAGTCTATTCTGACCATGTGTCCGAATCGTTCAATGATCAGTGTCAGAACTTGTATTTCTGTGCAGATATATCTTTGAAAATTTGTAGCACATTTTGCTGTCAAAACATCTGCTAATTCACCTAACCTGCATGAGTTCCTCAGTATAGTGTCCTCGGCCCAACTACCTTCAGCTGCTTCACCAATGATCTCCCCTTCATCATAAGGTCAGAAATGGAAATGGTCACTGATGACTGCACAATGTTCAGCACCAATCGTGACTCCTCAGATACTGGAACAGTCCATGCTCAAATGCAACAAGATCTGGACAACATCCAGGCTTAGGCTGACAGGTGGCAAGTAACATTCACATCTCACAATGCCAGGCAATGACCATCGCCAACCAGAGGCAGTCTAATCACCACCCCTTGATATTCAGTGGTGTTACCATCACTGAAATGCCCCCTATCAACATCCTTGGGGTTACCATTTACCAGAAATTCAACTGGACTCCCCACATAAACACAGTGGCTACAAGAGGTGGGTGGCACGGTGGCAGTGGTTAGCACTGTTGTCTCACAGCACCAGAGACCCGGGTTCAATTCCCGCCTCAGGCGACTGACTGTGTGGAGTTTGCACGTTCTCCCCGTGTCTGCGTGGGTTTCCTCCGGGTGCTCCGGTTTCCTCCCACAGTCCAAAGATGTGCAGGTCAGGTGAATTGGCCATGCTAAATTGCCCGTAGTGTTAGTTATAGGGGTAAATGTAGGGGTATGGGTGGGTTACGCTTCGGCGGGTGGGTGTGGACTTGTTGGGCCGAAGGGCCTGTTTCCACACTGTAATGTAATCTAATCTTTAAAGAGCAGGTTAGAGGCTAGCAATGCTGTGGCAAGTAACTCACCTCCTGATTGCCCAAAGCCTGTCCACCATCTACAAAGCACAAGTCAGCAGTGTGAAGAAATACTACCCACTTACCTGGATGGCTCTAACAACACTTAAGACATCATCCAAGCCAAAGCAGCACACTTGATCATTGCCACATCCCCAAGCATCAACTTCCTCCATCATCAATGCTCAGTAGCAGCTGTGTACTATCCACAAGATGCACTGCAGAAATACACCAAAGTTCCTTGCATAGCACCTTCCAGACCCACGAACACGTCCTTCTAGAAGAAGATACATGGGAACACCAACAGCAAGTTCCCCTCCAAGTCCTGACATGGAAATGTATTGCCGTTTCTTTACAGTTACTGGGTCAAAATCCTGGAATCCCCTCCATAAGAGCCAACCTAAGCATGTGGACCGCAGTGGTTCAAGAGGTAGCTCACCACCACCTACTCTAGGGTGACCAGGGATGGGCAACAAACAAGGCTGGATTAGAGTGGTGAAATCTACACTTACAGCACCAGTTTAGTAAGGCCCAGGAAGCTGTGAACACTGATTCAATATTGGAGATCAATAGACGTTTGAATGCAGAGTGAATAAAGGAGTACTGCAATGGGTTGGGAACATGGATAAAAGTTGAAGTTTGTCTTGTGGTTATCTACTGGTTGGAATTGGCTCGAGCTCAAGAGTATAAGATTGTAGCTGAGCAGGCTTAAAGGGCTGTCTGGGCAATGTCCTGTTTTTATGTTCTTGTGATAATCCACTGGCCTGGCTAATGATGAGCTGGTTTGCCCACACTGGAGGACTGTTATTGTTGACTGGGAGGTACCTTTTATGGGGTTCAGACATTTCTGCACAGAGGCATGTATATCCTATCCTTGCACAGTGAACACACTGGTCCAGCATCTGCAAGGTTGTGATGAGAGGTAGGTTTGGTAAGGGGAATGAATTTCAGCTTGAAGCTGTGATATCCAGGGACACCGTTGCAGAACTCTTTTTCCAAAAGAGAAACTGTGCAGATGCTGAAACGAGTGCAGGAAATGCTGCAAAATTTCATCAGGGTTGGCAGCATCTGTGGAGGTAGAAACCGAATTAATGTTTCAGCACAGAACAGAAAGGTCTGTGTAAGTTTCCCGTGTAACGTGCTGCCTGATCTACTGAGGCTCACAGGATAGTTACAATGCACGATGCTGTTTGACCCATCATATCTTTGCAGGAACAATTCCCTGAGAGCCCTTCCTCTGCCTCCTCCCCATAATCCTACACATTGTTCACGTTCAGGTCGCAAATCCATTTCAGATCCTGATCACTCATCGCTGAGATGTGGGGCGAAGATGTATTTCTTAAGGAATATTACTGTGAGGGTGTTTGTTGATTTGCTGTTTGCCCCATTGACTCAGCGCAATCTGAGTGCTTCAGTTATGATCTTGACGAAGGATTTCTGGAGTTACGACTGAAAGGTGCTGTATATCCTAGTCAGGAGGATGCAGGATTGGATGATTGTGTTCTCAAGATGTTGTTGTAACAAGCATAGTAACATTGAAGCCAATGGGAATCGAGGGAAAGTCTTCCTACTGGTTGAATCTGATCTCGCTCAAGAATATGGTTGTTCAAGGTCAATCCTCTCATCCCAGGGTGTCTCCGCAGGAGTTCCTTGGGGTAGATATTTTCCAAACGATTTGTTCGGAAATGTAATTGCACACATCCTGGAGCAGTTAGGATTTGAACGTGAGCCTTCTAGCTCAGAGATACAGGTGCTACCGCTGTGCCATGAGAACCCTATCAATTAACACACACCACCCACCCAGAGAAGCAAACCTCAGCTTTTTTTTTCTTAAACCTATACAGCTGTGTTATGGCACACCTCTGGAGCAGGTGGGTCTTGAGCCCAGGATCCCAGGTTCAGAGTTGGGCATCCTTCCACCACACCACAAGAACCTCGTTCCTCATGGTAGATGTTTTTCTAATCCATTCAGAGATATCATTATATACCTGTGAAGCAGGTAAGGCTTGAGCATGAGCCTCCTGGCTCAGAGATAGGGACACTACCACTGTGCCGCAAGAGCTCTAGATCCTTCTAGACAGACATCCTCTGCTGCTTCACCAATCACTTTCCCTCCAGCATATGATCAGAAATAAGAATGTTAGCCCATACTTGCACCTCAAGTTCCCAACAACTCTAATGAAACAGTCTTTGTCTCAGTCTAACTACCTGTGGCCAATGTTCAAGGTCTGAAAGGCTAACTGTCTTCCTCTCCACAGACACTGCTGGACCTAGCGAGGTTTTCCCAGAGTTTTCCATTTTTATTTAAAGTTAGATTTGGGCTGACAAGTGGCAAGTAACATCTTGGGTGCACAAGTGTCAGGTAATGACCAACTCCAACCATGCAGAGTCTGACTGTCTTCCCTTGACACTCAGTGGCTTTAAAGTACTGAATGCCCCACCGTTAACATCCTTGGGGCCAGGTGTCATTGACCAGAAACGCAACTGGACCAGCCCATATAAATACTCTGGCTGCAAGAGCAGATGAAGACTTGGGAATTCTGTGGTATTATCCCTCTTCAACTGTCCAAAGCTAGTCCACTGTCTAGAAAGCAAACGTCAAGGATGTGAAGAACACTCTTCACTTGACTGGATGTATCCAGTGCCATCAAAATTTCTGAAATGTAACAGCAGGACAAAGCAGCTGGCTTAACTAATACCACGTCCATCACCTTCAACCTTCACTGACTCTATCAGGGCACAACAGTGATGTGTGCTATGTGCAAGATACAATGCAGCAACTCACCAAGGATCATTTGAGTGGACCTTCCAAACCTACAATCCCTCCACCTGGAGGGCAGATTCACGAAGACACCACCAGCTGCAAGCTGCTGCCTAGCCCTGTACCATCCTGACATGGAACAATATTTCTGTTCATTGTCACTGTGTCAAATGTCTTCATTCAGAGAATAGGGAGCCTGGGGAATTCTCTACCACAGAAACCATTTGAGGCCAAAATATCAAATGTTTTCAAGGAGGACTTGGAACCCTTTAGCTCTAAGTCTAAGGGTATGGGGAGAGGCAGGAGCAGGGTATTGAGTTACTTGACCAGTTGTAATGATATTAAATGTCAGCAGGCTTGAAGGGCTACTTCTCCTACTTTCTACATCGCCATAAAGAAATCACTGTGACAGAATTGCACAAACTGGAGTGAGGGGTTGTGCAGCCCAGGCAGAGGAGTGGCTGATCTTGTAGAGGCACTAGTGATAAAGGCAGTACAGTAAGGTGCAGATGACAACACTCCCATTAATCTAGATGGAGGAACTGAGGGCATTCTGGCTAAATTTGCAGATGATACAAAGATAAGCTGGGCAGGTAGCATTGAAGAGGTGGGGAGGCTGCAGAAGGATTTGGGCAGGTTAGGAGAGTGGGCAAGGAAGTGGCAGATAGAGCACAATGTGGGAAAGTGTGAGGTCATGCACCTTGGTATGAAGAATAGAGCATGGACCATTTTCTTAATGGGGAGAAAATTCTGAAGTCTGAAGGTCAAGTCCAGGATTCACTCAAGGTAAACTTGCAGGTTGAGTCTGTAGTTAGAAGGCAAATATAATTATGACATTTAGTTTGAGAGGACTTGAATATAAAAGCAGGGATGTACTTCTGAGGCTCTATAAGGCTCTGGTTAGGCTACATTTGGAGTGTTGTACGCAGTTTTGGGCCCCATATCTGAGGAAGGTATACTGGCCCTGGATTGTGTTCAGAGGAGATTCACAAGAATGGTCCTAGGAATGAACAGCTTAACATATGAGGAATGCTTAAGGACTCTGGGTCTATACTCAGTGGAGTTTAGGGGTGGGGGTGGATGTAATCGAAACTTACAGAATATTGAATAGCCTGGACAGAGTAGATGTTGGGAAGGTGTTTCCATTGGTAGGAGAGACTAGGACCTGAGGGCACAGCATTAGAGTAAAAGGAAGACCTTTTAGAATGGAGAGAGGGAGAAACCCCTTCAGCCAGAGTGTAGTGAATGTGTGGAATTCACTGCCACAGAGGACTGTGGAGGCCAGGTCATTGAGTCTATTTGAGACTGATAGATTCTTGATTGTCAACGGTTATGATGAGAAGGCTGGAGAATGGGGATGCGAAACTTATCAGTCCTGATTGATTGGCACAGCAAGACGCGAAGGGCTGAATGGCCTAACTTCTGCTGCTATGTCTTTCTGGTCGATGAAGAAAAACATGTCAGCAAGTTTGTAAACTTCACATCCGCAAATCTTGTCTCTTCTTTATGGTCAAGTGCACTTGCCTGCCCATTGTAACTAGATGGATTCGATATAATTATAATTAGATACAGATAAATGCAGGATGGATGCTTCCGTTAGCTGGAGGATGCAGAGTAAAAAATGTTTAGAACCAGGGACTGTGGTGTCAGGATGAGAACTAAATTATTTAACAGATGAGAAGGAATTCCTTCACTCAGGGTGGTGGTAAATCTTTGGAATTCTCTGCATGTCCATCCATTGTGTATATTCCGAGACACAATGTGCTAGATTTCTGGATATTAAAGGTATCGAGGATATGGGGAAAATAGTGTTGAGATAGAAGCCATGATCTGGTTCATTGTTGGAGCAGGCTCATGGGGCTGAATGACCATTTCCTGCTCCCATTGCCCATATTCCTGTAATTGATAAGTCAATAGGAGAAAGAGCAGGGGAGTGGAATTGATTGGATGGCTGCTTTAAAATAGTTAGCATCAGCGCAATGGGTCATAAGGCCTCCTTTTAGTACTGTTTGACTCTCTGGTTCAGGGTTAGAGAATCTGTGGAGAGATCGAGTAAACCACAACGTACGGCTATTGGTCTGCTTTACACTACTTGTTTCTGACTGCTCCTGCGTTGTAGCTCTTTTGAGTTTGTACATTGACATTGATTCCAGTGCACAGGCCTCTCTCTTTTAATAGCTCACACATATTGTTTCACACATGGTCCTCAAACACATCCTTCATCAGTTCTGGTGAACATGCAGGGACCTTGTAGTAAATTTATTTGTTTGCTCAATGTTTGCAGTGCATCAGTCAATGGGATTATTTTATGGAGTCTTAAAGCACAGAAACAATCCCTTTGGTCCTCTGTTGAAGAGTCATCTAAACTCAACGTTAGCGTCCTTTCTATCAGCAGATGCTGCCGAACCCACTGTGATTTCCAGCATTTGTTGCTTTCAGTCCAACCAGTCAACATGGGCCATGTTCCCAAGCCAAACTTAGTCCCACTTACCTATGATTGGCCCATCTCCCTCTAAACCTTTCCTATTCATGTACTTACCCAAATGTTGTTTAAATGTTGTAACTGTACCTGCATTCATTACTTCCTCTGGCAGCTCATTCCTGTGAACCTGTAGTGGTGGGGAAAAGTTGCCCCTCATGTCCTCATTCCCCTCTCACCTTAAAAAATATGCTCCCTAGTTTTGAACTCACCCGCACCACGGAAAACACCTTTGCTATTCACTCCATCTATGCCCCTTATGATTTTGTAAACCTCTCTGAGGTCAGCCCTCAACTTCCTACGCTCCAGTGAAAACAAAGTCCTGCAAAACCCAGTTTTAATGGATGCGTCTAACGAGATATTCAAAGTATCCAGTGTTCCCACACTGCATGAAGAGTGCTTTCACAAAAAAATGCATACGCTGTTAATTTTAAAGCCTGCTTTGGCGAACAAGGATTAACACAGGATTCTGATGAGCTCAGTGAGTTTTGTTGAAAGTGGTAATATGTTACAGATCAGTATCCTGCTCTGTTTCTAAGAAACTAGCCTAATCTGACATTCTGGTAGTTCAGTAAATTAAATGCTGCACTGTTGAAAAGGCACAACTTGCACTTATATAGTGCCTCCCCAGGGTGGGGGAACATGGTGGCATTGTGGTAATGCTGCAGGACTCCAAAGCTCCAGGCTAATGCAGTGGGGGCATGAGTTCAAATCCTAATCTGGTTGCTGGTGGAATTTGAATTTGGTGAATAAATCTGGGATGTTCACTTGGTCTCTGTGAATGACTATTATTGATTGCCATTTAAATCCTCGCCAGTTCACCAATGTCTTTAGGGAAGGAAATCTGCCCTCTTTACCATCTCTTGCCTACATGTGACTCCACATCTGTCTTAGCTCTTGATCGCTGACTGAGCTGCCCACTTGTTGCAAGGCTAATTAGGGATGGGCAGCAAATGCTAAACATACTAATGATACCCACATTCTATGAATGAATAAAGGCAGAGGGGGAGGATATTTCAAAGTATTTTGCAACTATAGGAGCATAGGAACAGGCGTAGGCCAGTCAGCCCCTTGAGCCTGTTCTAGCATTAAATGACCTAATGTTATAGACCTGTTTTGGCCCCAATCCCTTAATACCTTTTGCATTAAAAAAAAATCAATCTCTTATTTAAAAGTAACAATTCATGCAATGTCCGTTGCCATTTGAGGAAGAGTTGCAAACTTGTAGAGTCATAGAGCCCCTTCAGTGCAGATGGAGGCCGCTCAGCATGTCGAACCCGACTGACCTTCTGAAAAGCATTGCCTCCCACCCCATTCCTGTAAACCCACACTTCACATGGCTAATCAACTCGGCCTGCTCATCCCTGGTCACTATAGGGGAAATTTAGCATGGACAATCCACACCTTTGGACCATAGGAGTGACCCGGAGCACCTGGAGGAAACCCACACAGACACGGGGAGAATATGGGAAAACTCCTAAGGCTAGAATCGAGCCTGAGTCCCTGGCGCTGTGAAGTAGCAGTGCTAATCACTGTGTCACCCCCTTTCTGTGTAGAAGTATTTCCTAATGTCTCTCTTGAACTTTCTGGCCTTAATTCTCAGACTATGCCCCCTAGTTCTCAAATTCCCAACCAGTGGAAACAGTTTATCTTTATCTACCCTGTCATTTCCAGTTATATCTTGAAGACATTGATCAGATCATTCCTTGACCTTCTAAATTCTAGAGAAAATAGGCCTAATTTGTGTAATATCTCATCATCCTCCCCTGAAGTCTAGGTATCATTCCTGTAAACCTACAGTGTCCCCCCTCCAAGGCCGTATATCCTTCCTAAGGTGTGGTGCCCAGATCTGCTCTCAGTGCTCCAAATAAGGTCTTACTAGTGATGGACAGGATCAAACTCCCTCCTAACCTAGACCCTATCATTTTTGTGTTTTAAAGGCAAGTGTCAGGTGTTGCCTTCTAGATACAATTTGAATGGTCAGACTACCAGTCTTGAAGCAAACGCACTTTATTCATACGTTAAGGTTAAAACACAACATAAAGAAAGAAGAAATCTGAATAACAACTCTCTTGGAAAACTAAACAGAATAATACGTTATTTAACTACTGAACAGTAACTATTCCAATTTAGTAACATCACATAAACGCACCATTTACAAAGGCAACTTCAGCAAAATAGATTTTTTCACGTGTAATTGTAACAGCAGGAAGAGTTACCCCCCACTTCCTCCCCACTCCACTGCTTCCTCTTTTCTCCCCCTCCCAAAAAAATCAAAATCCAGCTTTTAGCTGTGACAGAGAGAGGAAAAACAGCTTCAAGACCCACCAACAACTGCTGAAAAGCTCAGACTAAAAATCCTGGTTTTGTGGTAGCTTGACCCCACCCATCCGGGCTGCTTCTATTGTTTCAACTTTTTTCTAAAATAGGGTGCCTCAGTGTTTACTGCATTAAAATAATTTGGCATCTCTGTCTTAAAACCTCTCTTCAGAAAAAAAAGGACAGGACAAAATACACCTCTTAAAAGCTAGCGTATCATCATCACAATAGAGTTTATATAACTGCACTGTAACTTCTGCATCCCTGTACTCCAGTTCTCTTGATGCAAAAATCAGCATTACATTATCTAACAATTCAGTTGACCCTAGGTTCTTAGGGGGAGAGTGTCCTTGTCTTCAACCCATGACTCCTCTTGTTGTCCATCAGTTCAGAAGAAAACACTGCCAAATCCCTTAGTGTTTTTGACTGTTCTGGATTTTCTGTCTTCCTTGAAGGAGATCGGTGTAGACTTGTTGGGCCGAAGGGCCTGTTTCCACACTGTAGGGATTTTAAGATTATAAAGTTTGGCAGTGCATTTGCAAAGCAGGGGGTGGACACTTCTCGCATCATATAGCACACAAGGAGGCCATTTGGCCCATTTGACTGTGAGTTCCTTTTGAAAAGTATATCCAATTGCTCCCATCCTGGGAGTATAATGAGCTACATCGAACAAAATTTGTTGCACATCAACATAAGGAATTATTCAAACAGGTTACTAAAAGCTGGGAAAATTAGTAGTTTTTTAAAAGCATCTTAAAGGAAGGTGGAGAATTTCAGGGTAGGGGGCTCTGAAGGATATAGGGCCTCAGCGTCTGGCGATGACAACACTACCATTATAGGGCAAGCCAAACAAAGAACAGCCAGGGAATTCCTCGAAGCATGGCACTCATCCACAAACTCCATCAACAAACACATCGACCTGGACCCAATATACCGGCCACTACAGCAGAGAGCTGAAACTGACAACCGGAAGCGGCAGGGACAGGCCACTATAAATGCCGGAGGAAACACCACAGAAGCGCTTCACAGGAGGCTCCCAAGCACTGAGGATGTCACCTAGACAAGGGACGAAACGTTTGCAACAAAAACTTCCAGCTCGGCGAACAGAACCACAGCAACGAGCACCCGAGCTACAAATCTTCTCAAACTTTGAATATTTTCACTTTAAAGTGCATGTCTGGAAATCAGTTAGCACCAAAATAATGAATGAGCGACCTTGCTAGGGGAGCAGATCTTCAGTACTGCAGCTGGAAAATGATCAGGGCAGAAACCTTCAACTGTGCCACTGTGCCTGGTGAGCCAGCTTATCTGGGCAATACCATCTGGAGTAGTGAAAACCTTGGGAAAAGTCTGAATGGGATTGCCCGCTACAGTTTTAATAGAGAGCGCGATGGTCGGTTTCAGGAAATTTCAGTTCTTCTTGTCTCTGATTTGCTCTCTTTTCAGCACAGCATGGTGGCAAGCACTCTGATTGCCTACCCTCCCACTCCCCCCAACCTTCCAGGGGCCCAGTAGCCAATTTGGAGTCATTTACCAGAAAGCAAGATTGCAAACAGGCTCCAATTATCCCCAGTAACTTCTATTGTCTCCCCTTCTTCATAATGACTGACTTCAAAGTGGCAACTTAACAAAAGGTGATTCTACTGAGGTGGCCCACTACTTACTGTGAATGTGCCTTTAAAGAGTTGTCTTGAATTTTGGTCAGATTGAAACTAACAGCATATATTTTTGTAAAAAATCAATTTTACCAGTATTTTTGGAGTGGGGGATTTCTTTTGTGGCTTTTTTTAATCCCTTATTTTAAGCGCCGAAAATATAATGCTTCGAACGCAGTCTGAGTTTAAAAGTCCTTAATACTCCAGTTCTTGATCATCATGTGCAGAACTGTCAATGTAATTTGTGCCGTGGATCTGTGCAGTTGTTATATAATTGGAAGTGATTGAAGTTGCGTTGGGGGGCTTGGTATTCATTTCAGCAGCTCTAGGCGCAGCTGTTGCATGGAAGATTTATTGCTTTGAAATTTCAGAGTCTGAAAGATTGGAGCACCAGCTCTTGATGGATGTGTCCATGAGACAGTTCTGAGGCAGCGTGGCTTTGTTGGAGGACGTCTCATTTTATGGGACACTGAATCAAAGATCCAATCCCCACCCCATTCCAAACGGATGTAAACGTCTTGCAGCACTATTTAAAAATAGAGCAAGGGAGCCTTATAGAGCGTCTGAAGTACATCCCTCCCCTGATGTTGTAACCAACGTTGCTTTTAAAGATAGTCTGACCATTAGGATCCCACAAATGCCTTAGTGTTGTCTCGTTTCCTATATTGTAACAGTGATTCCCCTTCAAACACTTAATTGACTGTTGCTTGTCGTAAATGCTAGTTCTCTCGTCAATACTTTAGCCTTTTCAGCTGCAGGTTTGGGAAGTGGGGCTGCTTAGTTGAACTTTCACTTAGCTACTTCAACTGTACCGACATTAAGCTTTGGCTGCTTGTTTGCGTCAGGATTTGTTGAGCATGGTGTTCCCAAGTTGTTTATAGTGGTTAATGATTTTTAATCCTGAAAGATTTTTTAATGTTTTCTGTAAGAGTTTTACCAGGCTGGGCCTGGCTTAAGCTGCCATTGATAGGTCCAAGCAGTAGGCCAAGGAGATGAGGGTCATAGTTCCTGAGTACCTGCACCCCTCTCACAGCTGCATTCACACCCAGGCGTCCTTGGAGAGGGTGCACCTGGTTTCCACCAGTGCTCCAAAAGTGTTTGATTTCAAATAAACCTATTGGACTATAACCTGGTGTCATGTTACTTCTATCCTTGGCCACCCCAGTCCAATACCGACACCTCCACATCATGACTCTCTGCCTTTAGAGAGGTGGGCACTGTGGAGGCTGGAGTATATTATTTTCCCCTTCCAACTCCATATTAATGTATTGCTCCCCTCCTCTCCCTACCCTACCCTATTTTTGTTAATGTTGCACAGACCCTGTTTGTAAACTGTTCTTTAAGTGGCATGGATGATTTGGTGTTATATTGTTTTTTTTCTTGTATAGAGTCAGATGTACAGCATAGATATTAGATTAGATTACTTAGTGTGGAAACAGGCCCTTTGGCCCAACAAGTCCACACCGACCCGCAACCCACCCAGACCCATTCCCCTACATTTACCCCTTCACCTGACACTACGGGCAATTTAGCATGGACAATTCACCTAACCTGCACATTTTTGGACTGTGGGAGGAAACCTACGCAGACACAGGGAGAATGTGCAGTCGCCTGAGGAGGGAATTGAACCCGGATCTCTGGCGCTGTGAGGCAGCAGTGCTAGCCACCGTGCCGCCCTCCATCTTCCATACCAGGAACTGCAAGTCCGTTTGGATAAAGGACCCCTGTCAACTCTGGCCCAATGGTGATTAAACCCTGGTCCTGATGTTTTTGTAGAATTTCAGAGACTGTTTGCCCTCCCAGTTGCCTTCCTTTCCCCCAGGATCTTCCTTCCACAGCCCTCTGGATGCCCTGGCATGCTCCATTTTCTGCAGCTACTGCCTTGCCTGCAACTTATGTTTCTGCTTTGTGACCCTGAAACCTCTGCTCCAACCACTCTGTCATATTCCTCGCTCATTGTATCAACATCAGGCAGCACAGTGGCTCAGTGGTTAGCACTGCCTCACAGCACCAGGGTCCCAAGTTCGATTTCACCCGCTGGCAACTGTCTGTGTGGAGTTTGCACATTCTCCCTGTGTCTGCATGGGTTTCCTCCAGATGTTCCGGTTTCCTCCCACAGTCCAAAGACCTGACCAGGTCAGGTGAATTGGCCATGCTAAATTGCCCAGAGTGTTAGGTGCATTAGTCAGAGGGAAATGGGTCTGAGTGGGTTACTCTTCGGAGGGTCGGTGTGGACTGGTTGGGCCGAAGGGCCTGCTTCCACGCTGTAGGGAATCTAATCACTAATCATGACCTGTAACATGAAGGGTTATTGTGAATATCTATATAAAGCAGTCTCCATCAGGCAAAGTAATGGAAGATCACGGTGACTGGGCGACATCTTTGTCTAGATACCTTATGTGAAGCCTTGTCTTGGATGTAATCATTATGTACTAAATTAAAATAAAATATAGTGGTTGCTGGCAGCCTTGCTTCTTGCATTCCTCATCCACTTCAGCGTTGGACACAAAAATGAAAACCACAGAATCCCCTTTTACTTCGTGCACTTATGTTTCCATGGTCTCCATTAATATTTATCTATCACCATTTCAATGTGTCAAAAAAGATATCCAAAGTATTCCACGACCTTATCAGGGAAAGAAATTGGCAAGACAAGGAGATATTAGGATAGGTTTGCCAAAGAGGTTAGAGCGAGAGAGATAAGGAGGTGTACAGAGCAATTTTCAGAGCAGAGAGCCCAGGCAGCTGAAGGCTTTGAAGCCTGGATCAGTAGTAGGGGAGCCTGAAATCTTGCAGACATGTTATACTTCAAAGAAAATGTCTGATTAGTTAGAGTTAGAGTTGACTGGTACTTGACCAGACTTGTGAACTAGTTGTCCTGGTTAGGGTACTAGTTCCCCTTGTATTCAGGAAGACGTTTTATTAGATGCCCTACAGTGTGGAAACAGGCCATTCGGCCCAACCAATCCTTCGAAGAATAACCCACCCAGACCCATTTCCCCTCTGACTAACCACTGGGCAATTTAGCATGGCCTGACTTGCACATCTTTGGACTGTGGGAGGAAACCGGAGCACCCGGAGGAAACCCACGCAGACACGGGGAGAATGTGCAAACTCCACACAGACAGTCGTCTGAGGCTGGAATCAAACCTGGGACCCTGGTGCTGTGAGGCAGCAGTGTTAACCACTGAGCCACCGTGCCACCCCAATTCTAGCATTAACTGTGAACTTAACAGTTTTCTTGTTCTGTAATGATTCCTGGCTCTTTGACAGCAGACTAAGTTTTGTCAGTGTTTGGTAGTGGCTGTTTTGTTAAGAGTGAATAGCTCAGAGGTACGCAGTAAACAGACTAGGAAGATGTGGCTGGTGCCCTTTTCTGAAGGACTTGCTGAACCAATTGGAATTTTTTAACAACAATAATTCAACAGCTTCTATGTATAATAAATAAATTGGTAGACTTATTGTGTCAGGTATTGCAATTTGCCTGTCCTAACATGGCTTTTGTGTGACTTATCAAATGACACTCATGTGAAACACCCTGGTTTATTTTTAAATGTTGGATTTACTATTATAAGTACATTTGCTTTTGCCCAAAACAATCTTTTTCCTTTGCAGCCATAACCTTCCGAGTGCTGGATCCTATCAGAACCCTGAATGCACTGTCTCTGAAACTCTGGGCTATATAGTCGAGAGATGGAGGTGGGGTGATGTTGATGGTTATGTATCCATTAGCTTGAGTCTGTCTCTGACCCCCCCGACCCCATCTTCTGTTCCTCAGTATCTCCATATGTAATGAACAATACTAATGTTTAACTTCAGCAGGAGTGTTCAGGAAGGAGTGAAAGCATTGCAGAGAGACGGCAGAACATATTTTGCAAGAACGCTTTTGCAGACTGTGGGACTTGAGCTGCTTTTTTTTTCTTTATTCATTCATGGGATGAGGGCGTCATTGGCTAGACCAGCATTTATTACCAATCCCAGAGGGCAGATAAGAGTCAACCATATTGGTAGTGGGTCTGGAGTCACATGTAGGCCAGACCAAGTAAGGATAGCAGTTTCCTTCCCTGAAGGACATTAGTGAACCCAGAAGGATCTTTCCAAATATTGACGATGGTAGTTGTTAGACTTTTTATTTCCAGATTTTTGTTTTGATTAAATTCAAATTCCACCATCTGCCATGGTGGTATTTGAACCTGGGCCTCCAGAATATTACTTGGGTTTGTCGATTAACAGTCCCAAAGATGATTCAGCTAGGCCATCACTCCTGCACGGGAGGTAGGCATAGACTACAGAAGTTGAGGCTGTTCTCCTTAGAGAAGAATGAGGGTAGATTTGATTGAAATCTCCAAAATTGTCAGTTATCTGGAGAGAGGGGGAACGAAACTGTTCCCATTAGCAGTAGAGTGGTTGGTGAAAGGAACAGCAGTGAAATGAGAAAGAAGTGCTTTGGATAGTCTTCAGGTTAGACCCTGTTGCATTACTTGAGAGTGTGGTGGAGACCAATACGATGGAGGACTTCCAAAGGGAATTGAACAATTTATCTAAAAATAGAAAATTTGCAGGGCTGCCCTGAAATGAAAGGAGATGGATTTAGCTGCGACACTTTTGCAGTGAAGCAGCACATACCTGGCAGGTGGAATGGCCTTTCTGGCAACTGTTTCCATGGTCCTACTATTCAGCTTCTGCCTATTCACACGTGAAGGTTGAAGTGTTTCAGGGGCTGTGCCTCTCCATTGGTCGCCACCTTCAAAAACTGAATGATGGAAATTAAAATGTAAAAGACGAACATAGAACATAGAACATAGAAGAATACAGCGCAGTACAGGCCCTTGGGCCCTCGATGTTGCGCCGATCCAAGCCCACCTAAACTACACTAACCCACTATCCTCCATATACCTATCCAATGCCCTCTTAAATGCCCATAAAGAGGGAGAGTCCACCACTGTTACTGGCAGGGCATTCCATGAACTAACGACTCGCTGAGTGAAGAACCTACCCCTAACATCAGTCCTATATCTACCCCCCCTTAATTTAAAGCTATGCCCCCTTGTAATACCCGACTCAATACGCGGGAAAAGGTTCATACTGTCGACCCTATCTAACCCCCTAATCATCTTGTACACCTCAATCAAGTCACCCCTAAACCTTCTTTTCTCTAGTGAAAACAGCCCCAAGTGCCTCAGTCTTTCCTCATACGATTTTCCTTCCATACCAGGCAACATCCTGGTAAACCTCCTCTGCACCCGTTCCAATGCCTCCACATCCTTCCTATAGTATGGCGACCAAAACTGCACACAATATTCCAGATGCGGCCGTACCAGAGTCTTATACAACTGCATCATGACCTCAGGACTCCGGAACTCAATTCCTCTACCAATAAAAGCCAGTACGCCATATGCCTTCCTCACCGCACTATTTACCTGGGTGGCAACTTTCAGAGATCTGTGTACATGGACACCAAGATCCCTCTGCTCATCCACACTACCAAGTATCCGACCATTAGCCCAGTACCCCATCTTTTTGTTATTCTTCCCAAAGTGAATCACCTCGCACTTAGCTACATTGAATTCCATCTGCCACCTTTCTGCCCAGCTCTGCAGCTTCTCTATATCCTGCTGTAACCTGCCACATGCTTCCTCACTGTCAACAACTCCTCCGACTTTCGTATCATCCGCAAACTTGCTCACCCAACCTTCTAACCCCTCTTCCAGGTCATTTATAAAAATGACAAACAGCAATGGTCCCAAAACAGATCCTTGCGGAACACCGCTAGTGACGGCACTCCATGAAGAAACTTTGCCATCAACTACTACCCTCTGTCTTCTTCCATCCAGCCAATTCCTAATCCAAACCTCCAACTCGCCCTCAATGCCATATCTCCGTATTTTGTGCAGTAGCCTACCATGGGGAACCTTATCAAACGCCTTACTAAAATCCATATATACCACATCTACCGCTTTCCCCTCATCAACCTCCTTCGTCACCTTTTCAAAGAATTCAATAAGGTTTGTGAGGCATGACTTGCCCTTCACAAAACCATGCTGACTATCCTTGATCACATTATTCCTATCTAGATGTGCATAAATCCTATCCCTTACAATTCTCTCTAAGACTTTGCCCACAACAGAAGTGAGACTCACCGGCCTATAGTTACTAGGGCTATCCCTACTCCCCTTTTTGAACAAGGGAACCACATTTGCTATCCTCCAGTCTTCTGGGACTACTCCTGTAGACAAAGAGGACATAAAAATCAAGGCCAATGGCTCTGCAATCTCCTCCCTTGCTTCCCAGAGAATCCTAGGATAAATGCCATCAGGCCCAGGGGACTTATCTATTTTCACCTTTTCCAGGATTTCCAACACCTCTTCTCTACATACCTCAAAGCCATCCATTCTACTTATTTGTGCCTCAGTATTCTCATCGACAACAATGCCCTGTTCCTGATTGAATACTGAAGAAAAGTATTCATTCAGTGTCTCCCCAATCTCTTCCGCCTCCACACGCAACTTCCCCCTACTATCCTTGACTGGACCTATTCCTACCCTAGTCATTCTTTTATTCCTAACATACCTATAGAAAGCCTTAGGGTTTTCCCTAATCCTATCTACTAAGGACCTTTCATGTCCCCTCCTTGCTGCTTTTAGCTCTCTCTTCAGGTCCTTCCTGACTACCCTATAACTCTCAATCGCCCCAATTGAACCTTCACATCTCATCTTGAGATATGCCGCCCTCTTCCATTTAACAAGGGATTCCAATTCCTTATTAAACCACGGCTCCCTCGCACGACCCTTTCCTTCCTGCCTGACAGGTACATAATTATCAAGGACACTCAATAGTTGCCCCTTGAACAAGTTCCACATATCATTTACACTCTTGCCTTGGAGTCTACTTTTCCAAGCCACACATCCTAAGTCATGCCTCACCGCATCATAATTTCCCTTACCCCAGCTATAATTCTTGCCCTGTAGTACACACTTATCCCTCTCCATCACGAGTGTAAAAATCACCGAATTATGGTCACTATCCCCAAAGGGCTCACCTACCTCTAATTCTAACACCTGGCCTGGTTCGTTACCCAGAACCAAATCCAGTATGGCCTCACCTCTTGTTGGCCTGTCTACATATTGTGTCAGGAAACTCTCCTGCACACATTGAACAAACACTGACCCATCTAACGAACTTGAGCTATAGCTTTCCCAATCAATATCAGGAAAGTTAAAGTCCCCCATAACAACCACCCTATTACTGTCACTCATCTCCTGAATCACCTTCCCAATCCTTTCTTCAATGATTCTAGGACTATTAGGAGGCCTGTAAAAGACTCCTAACAGGGTGACCTCACCTTTCCTATTCCTAACCTCAGCCCAAACTACCTCAGATGGCAAGTCCTCATCCATCGTCCTTTCCACCGCTGTAATACTATCTTTGACAAGCAATGCCACACCTCCCCCTCTTTTACCCCCACCTCTGACCCTACTAAAACATTTAAATCCCGGAACCTGCAACAGCCAATCCTGTCCCTGTTCTAGCCATGTCTCCGTAATAGCCACAACATCGAAGTCCCAGGTACCAACCAACGCTGCAAGTTCACCTACCTTATTTCGTATACTTCTTGCATTGAAGTATACACACTTCAAGCCACTTCCCTGTTTACAGGCACCCTCCTTGGAAATTGATGCCATGTTCCTCACCTCCCTACACTCCAGGCCCTGCACCCTGAAGCTACAATCTGGGTTCCCATGCCCCTGCCGAGTTAGTTTAAACCCCCACCAAGAGCACTAGCAAACCTCCCCCCAAGGATACTGGTTCCCCTCAGGTTCAGGTGTAGACCATCCTGTTTATAGAGGTCCCACCGTCCCCAGAAAGAACCCCAGTTATCCAAAAACTGGAACCCCTCCCTCCTGCACCATCCCTCTCCTTCACGCTTTTAAAGGGGGAAAAAACTAACCCAGCTAAGCTTACACTAACTGCTTCCGGGTCTCGGCTGCCCCTCTGCTTGCCGTCACTTCCTCTGCTGCTCCCGCTCTTTCTGTGAAGGAGAGAGAAAACAAAACACCGATGCCCGCTACAGGTAAGTAATTTTGAAAAAAACTCTTACCTTAGCTGTAGTCTCCCGGGTTCACCTCAACTCGGCCGCTGCTCCCACTCAAATGACCGTTGGTGGTGAAACAGTGAGTATTTATACTCACAGTTCTCCTTCCCGGCTGCCCCTCTGCTTGCCGTCACTTCCTCTGCTGCTGAACCTTTTTGATAATGCAACAGAAGCATTTTAGTCCAGTCTTAATGCAGTCTTCCTTTGACTTCATGAGATTCTAAAAACAGGTATTGCCAAGTTCAATACAAACCTCAACAAAGGGGAAGTGCTGTATTGGGAATGTCACTGGACTTATAAACCAGAATTCCAGATTGATGCTCTGGGGTCATGGGCTCAAATTCCACAATGGCAGTTGATGCAAGTTAAATTAATACAATCTGGAATTGGAAGCTAGTATTATAGTATCAGAAATGGTGACTATGGTTAATTGTTGTGAGCGGCCATCTGGTTCACTAGCTTTTTTGGGAAGGAAGTCTGTAGTCCCTACCCAGACTGGTCAGTTTAAGACTCCAGACCCACAGGGATGTTGTTGATTCTTCACTGTCCTCTGGAATGGTCGAGCAGGTTACTTTCAGTTCAAAGGCAGTCCAGAACAGGCAACAAATGGTGACCTTTCTGGCAATGCCAACTTCCTGTGCAAGAATAAAGAAAAGTATGCTTTGATCTCCAAAGGAGTAGGCCACTCAGCCCTTTTGAGACTGCGTTTGTTTCTCATTCAATTTGTCCATGGCTAATCATCCAACTCTGTACACTCTCTTCCTGCATCACCCTCTTGCATACAATAGAACGAATTGTAGAATAGAATCCCTACAGTATGGATGCAGACCATTTGGCCAATCAAGTCCAGACCAACCTTCCAAAGAGCATCCCACCCAGACCCATTGCCCATGGCCAACCCACCTAGCCTGGACATACCTGGACACCTATGGGCAATTTAGCATGGCCAGTCCACCTAACCTGCACAGGGAGAATGTGTGAACTCCACACAGTTACCAGCGGCTGAAACTGAACCCGGGTCCCTGGCACTGAGGCAGCAATGCTAACCACTGAGCTGCTAACCACTGAGCCACTACACCGCTCCTTTGATCCCCTTAGCCACAAAGCCATATCCAACTCCTTCTGAAAACATCCAATATTTTGGCCTCAACCGCTTTCTATGACAGAGAGTTCCACAGGCTCCCCACTCTGAGTGAAGAAATTTCCCTTGATCTCAGTCCTTGATTGCCTACCTTGTATCCTTAAACTGTGATGTCGGTTCTGGAAAAAATCCTTCCTATGTTCACCTTGTCAAGTCAAGGTAGAATTCTATCGAAGATTAGCCATTTTCAAACAAATAATTGATGTGGCCTCCAAACTAGGCTTCTGTTTGATCAAGATGGATATGCCCATCAAAGGACCAAGGTGTGTGTGTGCGTGTGTGCGTGCGTGCGTGCCCGGACGGCGGGAATGAGGTTTGAATGAGTACTTCACATCGCTCTAGACAAGGGCAAGGTCTAGAAACCGAGGAGGGGTCTATAAATATCTGGACAAATTAACATGGAGAGGGGAGTGGTATTTGTGGTTTCAGCAGGCTTGAAATGGAATACGACTCCAGCTGTCATGGGGTGTATAGCATGCTGCTGTGTGAAGCAAGAGATGGGTTTGCAAGAGTTTTGACATTCATCTCCAAATCCTTTCTGACCACGGGAGAATCATAGAATCCCTACAGTGTGGAAACGGGCTGTTTGGCCTAACAGGTCCGCACCAACCCTCC
The DNA here is from genome assembly GCF_037043375.1 of Chiloscyllium plagiosum. NCBI lineage: Eukaryota > Metazoa > Chordata > Chondrichthyes > Orectolobiformes > Hemiscylliidae > Chiloscyllium > Chiloscyllium plagiosum. The sequence continues at coordinate 15,003,939 of NW_028270151.1, read as the reverse complement.
CAACGAGTATCCCACCCAGACCCAATCCCCTACCCTATTACCCTACATTTTATCCCTGACTAATGCACCTAACTTACACATTCCTGAACACTGGGCAATTTAGCATGGCCAATTCACCTAACTTGCACATGGGGGGTAGGGAAATACAGGTCGGTGAGCCAGACATCAATGGTAGATGAACCTTTTGCGGGTGGGGAGGGGAAGAAATCCGAATTCCTATCCAATTGGCAAAGCACTGATTTACCTGCACTTCACTCAAACTACTGTCCTGCATTGACTGCTTAAAACATGGTGTCCTGTACATTGGGAAGACCAAGTGTAGACTGGGTGACCACTTAGGAAAACAGTTACGCATTGTCTACAGAAATGACCCTGAGCTTTCTGTTACTGGACCCCGAAACATTAACTCCAATTTCTCTCCACAGACGTCGCCAGACCTGCTGAGCTTTTCTAGCAATTTGTTTTTGTTTCTGATTTCCAGAATCCGCAATGCTTTCAATGTTCACTTCACATTTAAAACTGTCTCTAGTTGGTAGCCTGGACTTAGTGAGAAATGTATCAAACTGGGAGGTGAGGGAAGGTGGAAATAGAGCTCATTCACTAATTGCACACACAGATTAACTTAGTCAGGTAATGAGGGGCATTAGTCATACTTTCATTTTGAAAGAATGACTTTTATTGGTATAGCGCTTCTCATTACCACCGGATGTCTCAAAGTACTTTGCAGTCAACACACTTTTTGTAGATAGGCAAAAGTGGGTACTGCAGATACTGGAGATTAGAGTGGTGTTGGAAAAGCACAGCAGGTCTGGTAGCATCCAAGGAACAACCCTTCGTGGTGAAGAGCTTTTGCTCGAAACGTCAATTTTCCTGCTCCTCAGATGTTGCCTGACCACCTGTGCTTTTCCAGCACCACTCTAATCTAGACACTTTTGAAGATGTCATTGCTCATGTGATGTGAGAAGTATGATAATTTCTTGCAAAGCAAGCTCCTACAAACAGTAATCTGATGAGCAACAGACGTTCTGGCTTGTTTTCGGTGTGTTGATGTTCAAGGGATAAATACTGTCTCGGTCACTGAGGACAACTGCTCATTTCTTCCTCAAAATGGTGGCATAGGATTGTAAATGTCATCCGAGAGAGCAAATCAGTCTTCAGTTTAAAGTCTTCTGAAAACCAGCATTAACGACAGTTCAGCAGTCTACCATTGCTGCACTGGCAATGTCAGCAAAGTGTTTTACTTCTGAATTGGAGCACCGGGGATTCAGGTTCGATTCCATCCTCTGGTAACTGTCTGTGTGGAGTTTGGACTTCTCTGTGTGGGTTTCCTCTGGATGTTCCAGTTTCCTCCCACAATCTAAAGATGTGAAGGATATGTGGATTGGCTATGCTAAATTGCCTGTAGTGACTAGGGATTGCAGGCTAGGTAGTTTGGCCATGGGAAGCGCAAGGTTACAGGGGTAGGGAATGGTGGGTGGGCTGTTCTTTGGAGTATCAGTGTGGATGTGATGGGCTGAATGGCCTGCTTCCACCCTATGTGGATCCTGTGATACTATTAGAGTGGAACTTGAACATTCTAACTCTGAGGCGAGAGTGATACCAGTGAACTGGGGCTGACTCAGAGGCAAGGGGAGCTAGAATCACGTAGTACCCTGGTAACCTGTGGGTAGGTCATGACTGGCCACGGGTCAGCAGGGAGGCGCTCAATAGTGTTGAGTCACAGGTTAAGTTTAAAATATAGTTAGTTGGAAATTCCTGAATCTACTTCAGTCATATTGTGGTTTTTACTGTAATGGGAAAGGCCAATCATTGCACGTATTTACTCCCAGTTTGACTGGTTTATCGAGTTCAGCCAGGCTTCGCACTGTGGTTGCCACCCACATGATAGACGCTGTGCACAGATACACAGTGCCACGTAGGCTGTGGGACACGCTGTTTCCATTTCCTCTGCTGTTGTCACTTCACATTTCACTGGTGATTCAGCATGATGGGGTAGATTTACTGTTCTCCACCTACCGGCCTTCCAAATGACACACCCCTCCTTTCTCAGCTTTCTTTATATTTTCTGGGTTTTTTTTGGCTCGTGCAGGTCTGTTTATCTCTGCTACATTTAGCTGGTTTAATCAGGCAGATCGAGTGATGGATTTGAAAGTCTGATTTTGCAAGGGGCCTGCAGTATCTTAATTTCAGGGCTTTTGATAATGCTGTTCCCTGTTCAAGCCCTCACTCTCTATCAGGCTCCCTCAAAAGTTACTCTAAAATAACAGTACAGGTGGACAGCCCTTTATCTGAAAGGCTCCAAAGTCCAAAGATTTTTTTGTGAAGTTTTTTTTCTCATTAACAATGTTGTTTGGAGTGCAAACAGTTAACCCAAGTCGATACCCATTTGATGTGAGTCACTCAGGTGTGACGTGCGGGGGTGTGGCCCAGCAGTGGCAGGCCTCAATTCTGTTTCAGGGCCTGTTTTATTCAGTAACTCTGCTCCTCCAGTAAGATTTTTTCTAAAAAATTTCACTGTCAAATTGTCACTTATTCTGAAATTCAAAAACTTCTGAATTCCGAAAACCATTGGTCGCTAGCATTTCAGATAAAGGGGCCTGTTCAGCCTCTCCCTACAGCTCAAATCCTCCAATCTTGGCAACATCCTTGTAAATCCTTTCTGAGCCCTTTCAAGTTTCACAACATCTTTCCAATAGGAAGGAGACCAGAATTGCACGCAATATTCCAACAGAGGCCTAACCAATGTCCTGTACAGCCGCAACATGACCTCCCAACTCCTGTACTCGATACTCTGCACCCTTTTTCAGTTAGAATAAATAGATTGGCACAATAGTGCTGCCTCAAGGATTTGCGACTGTACAGGACATTGGTTAGGCAACTATTGGAATATCGCACGCAATTCTGGTCTCCTTTCTATCGGAAAGGTGTTGTGAAACTTGAAAGGGCTCAGAAAGGATTTACAAGGATGTTGCCAGGGTTAGAGGATTTGAGCTACAGGGAGAGGCTGAACAGGCTGGGGCTGTTTTCTCTGAGCTTCGGAGGCTGAGGGGTGACCTTATAGAGGTTTACAATATCATGAGGGGCGTGGATAGGGTAAATAGACAAAGTCTTTTCCCTGGGGTGGGGGAGTCCAGAACTAGAGGGCATAGCTTTAGGGTGAGAGGGGAAAGATATAAAAGAGACCTAAGGGGCGACTTTTTCTTACAGAGGGTGTTACGTGTATGGAATGAGCTGAAGTGGTGGAGGCTGGTAAAGTTACAACACTAAAGAGACATTTGGATGGGTATATGAATAGGAAGGGTTTGGAGAGATATGGGCCGGGTGTTGGCAGATGGGACTAGATTGTGATGGGATATCTGGTTGGCATGGACGGGTTGGACTGAAGGGTCTATTTCCGTGCTGTACATCTTTATGACTCTGATTGTGCTCCTGTAGTCTACCTGGGAATTTACAGTGTAATCAGAGTTTGGGATATTCTCACTTTCTGTCACACTTGCCACCTTCTCTCCCCCCCCCCCCCCCCGAAGGATTAAAGGTGAATTTGGTTAGCTGTAACACTATTTATAATGTGTCTTATATGTTGATGAATCTTATTGTCATCAGTTGTCAACAGTGTGTCTGTTGAATCATCGTGTTGTCAGTTTTGAGGAGTGTATGTTAATGCATGTACAAGAAGGCTGTTCATGGGAATAACCCTGTTATGGTCATTCTGGGGTTTCTGCCTTGGCCATTTAGCTGAAACAAATTAACCGCTGCTCTGTATGTCACTTCTGGTGTGGGCTGAAGTGAGCTCCGAGTTGAGCCCCACTGTCTCTAACTTGGACCAAGGTCTGTCATGAGGAGCGTTATATTGGCTGGGGTGCCACCCTGCACAGTGTTGGGACAGAGTAGACCATTCAGCCCATTGAATGGTAGAACAGACTCAGTGGTAGCATGGCTGGTCTTTGGCCCATAGCCCTTAATACCTCTACTTAACAAAAAATGTATCAATCTAATAACTGATCCTCTATCTACTGCCATTTGTGGGAGAGTGGCAAGCTTCTCCTACCCTTTGTGTGTGGAAATGCTCCCTAATGTGTCTCCTGAATGGTCTGGCCCTCGTTCTGAGACCATGTCCCCTAGCTCTCGACTCCCCAACCTGTGGAAATAGTTCATCTTTATCTACTGAAAACTCTGATGAAGAGTCATCTAGATTCAAAACATTAGCTTGTTTTCTCTCCATGAGTACTGCCTGACTTGCTGTGATCTCCAGCATGTGCTGTTTTCAGTACAGATTTTCCTAACTTATCTTTATCTACCCTGTCTTTTACTATTAATGCCTTGAAGATCACCCTTAACGTTCTAAATTGTCAAGAAAGTTGGTCTAATGTATATAATATCTCATCAAACCTAACCCCTTAAGTCCAGGAATCAATTTTGTTTCACTTGTGTTGTACCCCTCCCTCCCCAAAAAGCCAAAATATCCTTCCTGAAGTGCTCTGATCTGCGTGTTTGGGGTCCAACCAAAGTTCTGTATAACTGCAGCATAACTTCTGCATCCTTGTGTTCCAGTTCCAGTCATCATTCCATTAGCATTTTTGATTATTTTCTGTGCCTGCTTATGACATTTTAAAGATCCACGCTCCTGAATCCAGGTACGTTCTGCCCAGCAGTGAGTGTCCAACGTCAGTTGTTCCCAAACTGTTTCCCGTTTTGGTTCGTTGGGAATTGAGCCCACATTGTTGGCATCACTCTGCTTCTCAAACTGGTCATCCAGCCGACTGCAGTGACAGGAGTGTAACACTCAGAGATGGCACCATCCCAATGAACATTAAGCTAAGACCTCACTGGTCCATTAAAATTTCCCACTGATTTAAAGAGAAACAGTGGGAGGACTTCACCCCCAGTTCGTGGACTAATTAATAGTGGAAAGTGAATTTTCCACTTATTAGCACCTTGCTACTTCTCGCATGCACAGTTTGTTACTTTTTTCTCCATTGCTTCCATCTAGAAAAACTTAATTTGCTCCACAGTGAGTGGACAAAACATATATTAATGCAAGTTCTTACTTTCTTGGCAGGGGTGAGTTTTGTGACATCAATAAATCTTCCTTTTTTAATATAAAAAAAGTTGTAAGCAGACATCATTTGGATTTCACAACAAAACAAAGTGCTCTTTAACAAAAGTGGCACGGTGGCACAGTGGTTAGCACTGCTGCCTCACAGCGCCAGAGACCCGGGTTCATTTCCTGCCTCGGGCGACTGACTGTGTGGAGTTTGCACGTTCTCCCCGTGTCTGCGTGGGTTTCTCAGGGTGCTCTGGTTTCCTCCCACAGTCCAAAGATGTGCAGGTTAGGTGAATTGGCCATGGGAAATTGCCTGTAGTGTTAGGTGAAGGGGTAAATGTAGGGAAATGGGTCTGGGTGGGTTGGTCTTCGGAGGGTCGGTGTGGACTTGTTAGGCCGAAGGGCCTGTTTCCACACTGTGTAAGTGATCTAATCTTAAAAAAAAGGCAAAATATTGTGGAAACCTGAAACAAACACAGAACGCTGGAGAAACTCGGCAGGCATGGCAGTGTCTGTGGAGAGGAACAAAGTTAACATTCCTAATCTGGTATGACTCTTCAGAACTCAATTCTGCTGTTAGTTTTGGAGTAGAGTCATGCTGGACTCAAAATGTCAACTCTATTTCCCTCTCCTCAGATACTGCTGAGTTTTCTCCAGAATTCTATTTGTTCCTACGTTTTTACTCCTTACCTAACATGGGAGTGAGGTGGTGTTCACTGAGCTGCATTTTAATAGCTCACATGGACAATATTTCAGCGGAGATACTCAGATGTCTGGGTCAAAGTTGATTTCTTGTATGAGGAGTGGAAAGGGAGGAGGGTACTGTCATTAAACATTTTGTTTTTGTTTGTTTGTTTCTCTGTCCCCGCCCAGTATGCGTCGACTGGATGTTTGCTGACCCTCCATCACACTGAGAAGCCAGACCATGAGGATGCCTGCGAGTATCGACCTTACTCCTGCCCCTGTCCCGGGGCTTCGTGCAAGTGGCAGGGCTCCCTGGAGCAGGTCATGTCTCACCTGGTGCACGTCCACAAGAGCATCACCACCCTGCAAGGGGAGGACATTGTCTTCCTGGCCACGGACATCAACCTGCCCGGGGCGGTGGACTGGGTCATGATGCAGTCTTGTTTCGGGCGGCACTTCATGCTGGTGCTGGAGAAGCAGGAGAAGTACGAGGGCCACCAGCAGTTCTTCGCCATCGTGCTGCTGATCGGCGCCCGCAAACAGGCTGAGAACTTTGCCTACCGGCTGGAGCTGAACGGGAACCGCCGGCGCCTGACTTGGGAGGCAACCCCTCGCTCCATTCACGACGGTGTCGCCACAGCCATCATGAACAGCGACTGTCTGGTCTTTGACGCGGCCATCGCTCACCTCTTTGCTGACAATGGCAACTTGGGAATCAACGTCACCATTTCGACTTGCTGTTCGTGATATTTATGTGGTGGAGGTGTTTGGGGTTGCTGGTGTTGTGATGATCTGTTGCTTATTTTATTTTTGGTTGTCTTCTCTAGACTAGACACGAGATCATTGTGAAGCTTTACTGACTGTGCCAATTTATTTAAATTATGTTGCCATAATAGCTTTTTTAAATAAATATATATATATTTCAGATTGGTTGCAATTCTTTAGATTTGCTTGTCACCCAGGTATCTAGTCCTCACCATTGTAAGGCCATAACCTACCTTTTAAGGTCTTTTTATTCATTTATGGGACGTGGACATCGTTGGCTGGGCCAGCATTTATTGCCCTTTCTGAATTGCCCAGTTAAGAGTCAACCATGTTGAGCGTATGGAGTCGCATATAGGCCAGACTGGGTAAGGATGGCATCTTTCCTTCCCTGAAGGAAGTTAGTGAACCAGATGGGCTTTTATGACAATCATTGAGGAGAAAGTGAGGTCTGCAGATGCTGGAGATCAGAGATGGAAATGTGTTGCTGGAAAAGCGCAGCAGGTCAGGCAGCATCTAGGGAACAGGAGAATCGACGTTTCGGGCATTAGCCCTTCTTCAGGAATGAGGAAAGTTGGTCCAGCAGGCTAAGATAAAAGATAGGGAGGAGGGACTTGGGGGAGGGGCGTCGGAAATGTGATAGGTGGAAAGAGGTCAAGGTGAGGGTGATAGGTCAGACTGGGGTGGGGGCGGAGAGGTCGGGAAGAAGATTGCAGGTTAGGAAGGCGGTGCTGAATTTGATGGATTTGACTGAGACAGGCTGGGGGGAGGGGAAATGAGGAAACTGGCGAAATCCGAGTTCATCCCTTGTGGTTGGAGGGTTCCTAGCCGGAAGATGAGGCGTTCTTCCTCCAACCGTCGTTTCGCTGTGGTCTGACAATGGAGGAGTCCAAAGACCTGCATATCCTTGGTGGAGTGGGAGGGGGACCCAACCACCCTGTAGCTCAACATTTCAAATTCAGCACCGCCTTCCTAACCTGCAATCTTCTTCCCGACCTCTCCGCCCCCACCCCAGTCTGACCTATCACCCTCACCTTGACCTCTTTCCACCTATCACATTTCCGACGCCCCTCCCCCAAGTCCCTCCTCCCTATCTTTTATCTTAGCCTGCTGGACCAACTTTCCTCATTCCTGAAGAAGGGCTAATGCCCGAAACGTCGATTCTCCTGTTCCCTAGATGCTGCCTGACCTGCTGCGCTTTTACAGCAACACATTTCCATCTTTTATGACAATCAACAGTGTTTATACATGGCCACCTTTAATCTCGATTAAAAACCAAAAGATCTGTGATATCAGAAACCAAAACTGAAAGTGCTGGAAAAGCTCAGCGGGTCTGTTAGCATCTGTGGAGAGAAATCAGAGTGAGACTTAGACTAGCTTGTCTCTTTTAAATTCCGCTTAATTTTCTATGGCAGGATTCAAGCCCAAAGATTAGCCTGGGTTTAGAGATTGCTCGTCAAGTGACATTACCACGACCCCACAGCCTCTCCATGATGTGTAATACACACTTTAGATTAGATTCCCTAAAGTGTGGAAACAGGCCCTTCGGCCCAACTAGTCCACACCGACTCTCTGAAGAGAAACCCACCCAGACCATACTCCCCTGACTAATGCACTTAACTCTATGGGCAATTTAGCATGACCAATTCACCTGACCTGCACATTTTTGGACTGTGGGCGGAAACCGGAGCACCCAGCGGGAACCCACGCAGACACTGGGAGAATGTGCAAACTCCACACAGTCAGTCGCCTGAGGCGGGAATTGAACCCGGGTCCCTGGCACTATGAGGCAGCAGTGCTAACCACTGTGCCACCGTGCCACACTTGATCTCTCTCTTTTCCATCGCTTTTTAATCCTGTTTTGTTTTATGCTACATTGCTTTCAGACTTTAATTTTTTACTTTTCCCTGATAAGTTGAGGAGCAGAAGTGAGCTTTACAGCCTCCTGAACTGGATCCATCATTATCTAGGTGGTGGTGGTGGGCCACTGCTAACTCAACTCTTGAGTTGCTGTAGTCCCATGCATGTTTTACGTGCCTGTTGTAACCTGGAGCTGTGAACAGTGATGGAAGAGGCTTCAATTTTCTTTGTCACCTGGCTGACCAGGAGTGTCTCCTGCTCTTACTGCTTGCCAATGATGTGTGCTGGGAAGATCTACAGGTTGCTGATCATCTGTGTAGCAACTTTATCAACACACCTTCCTTGGCCACCAAGTCCTGACGTCAAAGCCCTCCCCCCTTGCCCACCCAGCTCCTGACTCAGACGCAAGAATTTGTTTCTGAGGATTATTTTCTTTGTGGCTGTGGTTCACTGGGTACTTCTAGCGCAGCAACCCAATAATTTATTTGCATTTAAGGATAGATAGGTGATGGTAAGTAGGTACTTAGTCAGTGAGGCTGTGACTGAATGGAGTAAAATAAATACTAGCAACGAATGGAATGGAAAACCGATTGAATTGGGAGCAGGAGTAGGCCATTCAGACCCTTGGATGGGACAGTGACTCGATGGTTAGCTCTACTGCCTCACCGTTTCAGGGACCTGGGTTCGATTCCATTCTTGGGCAACTGTGCAAACTCCACATAGACTGTCATCCTGTGTCTGCATAGGCTTCTTCCCACAGTCCAAAGTTCAGCAGGTTAAGTGGATTGACCATAGTGTCCAGGAATGTGCAGGCTAGGTGGGTTAGCCATGGGAAATGCAGGGCTATAGGATTGGGGGGTTGGTGTGTGTGAGATGATCTTCAGAGGGTTGGCGTGGACCCAGTGGGCCAAATGGCCTGCTTCCACTGTGGGGATTCTCGTCTACTGCTGATAACCTTTCAACCCCATGCCTATCAAGAATCTCTCTAGCTCTGCTTTGAAAATATCTAAAGATTTTGCTTCCATGCCTTTTGAGAAAGTTTGTTCCAAAGGCTCAAGACCCTGTGTGAGAATTTATTTCTCTTGATGTCTGTCTTCATAGGAGATCATTTACTTTGAAGTGGCAACCCTAAGTTCCAGATTCTTCCACAAGTGGTCAACTTCCTTTCCACATTCACTATGGTAAGACACTTCCGGGTCGAATGATCCAGTGTGATACCATGGTGCCATATTGTTTGAAGTTGGCCAGTTCTGCAGGATAGTGACCAAATCTCCAATACGGTTTCCTCCCCATACGGTTCCTCATTGGGAAGTATATTATAGTTGCATTTATGGGTATTAGTGGCACATAACTTATCTTCAACGCAGCATGCTGACAAGCTATTATAATATATAACCTCAAGCATCACCCCCTCCATCCCCAAGGATTGAATGTGAAAAGGCAGCATGATGGTTCAGTGTTAGCACTGCTGCCTCTCAGCACCAGGGACCAGGATTCTATTCCACCCTCGGGTGACTCCCTGTCGAGGTTGCACATTCTGCCTATGTCTGCGTGGGTCACCTCCGGGTACTCCCACAGTTCAAAGATGTGCAGGTTAGGTGGATTGCCCACGCTAAATTACCCAGGGATGTGCAGGCTAGGTGGATTAGCCATGGGGAATGCAGGGTTACAGGAATAGAGTTGGGGTGGGTCTGGGTGGGATGTTCTTTGGAGGGTCGGTGTGAACTTGATGGGCCGAATGGCCTGCTTCCACAGTGTAGGGATTCTAAGGCAGGACGTGTTCACTGTAGCAGTGGGTGCAGAAGTATCGGGTTTAACTCCAAACTTATACACATCTCAGTTGGAGTGAGGCAGCTCAGTCTAATCAGATTTATACCAAGGTTTATATTTGCCTGGTCGCTCAGCTGTTGCCATCTGTTGCAGCTCCTTCCTCTTTCTCTCGTCGGAGGAAAGTTCTATGCAACAGTAGGTGAAGTAAGTTCACTGGGTCACATGTACTAATGTTGAACTTTTTCTTTAGTTTTTAAGAGGCTGTTTTTCAAGTATCAGTTGCACTTCAGCCCCACGTGTCTAATTGATAGGTAACCCAAGCCAGGATGGCGATCAGATGCAGGAAGGTTAGAGGTCCTCCCTGTGGGTGTAGCCAAAGTGGCTATTGAAAAGTCTAGGCAGTGGGTTGTCTATGGGGTCATTGTGCCTGATTGTATGGCCCTCTTTCATGTTTAAGTCCGCACCCAGTTGTCTATTTCCGAGAGCACGGACAGTGTCTACTAGCGCAATAGAGGCCTTTAGAGACCAGTGGATACCATGGGGCTGGAGTACATCACCACCCACAGAATGATATCATAGTTTGACTTTTAAGTTTCTGTTCTGTAAGTTTCCATTGATAGTTTAGACTTTGTTATTAGAGTTGAGTAGCAAGGTCAAGCTCATTTTGTAGTTTGTCAGCGTTTGTACAGGAACATGAGCCGGAATGTGGTGGAACTACAGTACTGGGAAAACAAAGGCTGCAGTTAGTTTCTGTCTCTCTCATAAATATACATACATACACATGTGCACAGACACATACACATATGCACACGTACATATACATTCAGGTATGTATATACACGCATACATGTGTGCATGTGTATATATTTTATATACCTATGCGCACACACCTATACAGGCACACGTGTGTTGGTGTGAGTATCTACGTATACATGTGTACGTTTTCTTGGCTGGTTAAAAATCTTTAATGTTTAACTTTTTCACATTTTCTATATCAAAGATTAAAAATGAATGTAAAGGCACAACGTTTACAGATGGGCTTCAGTCTGATCTGTACTTCCTCTTTATTTAAAAAAAACTAAACCCTTTCACTCCTGGCCAGCTGGGATAAACTCCACTGCCTCTTGTTAACCTACATTTCACTTCTTTCACCTCAAACTAGAATGCTAAGCAATTAAAAGTGTAAAGGAATTGCATTTTTTCCCAATAACTAACCCTACATTCCTACATCTAAACAATTTTTAAATATTGTATCTGCTTTCCACATCATCTCTTTCCATTCTTTCACCTTCTATCCCTCCCTGTCTTTTTCTACAGTCCTCCTTTTTCCTCACTGCTAGTCTGCTTTCCTCCATCTTTTTCTCCCTGCCTCCATCCCTTTCTCTCCTCTTCCCCCCCCCCCCCCCCCCCCCGTCTGTCTGTCTCTTCTCTCTCAACAAACAGTTAAGCAACTATGTGCAGTTTGTACTCAGATCCAAGTTGTTTGCCATTGGTCCCCATGTTGTTTTCACTTTATTGTTGTAAGGGAGTGGAATTCAGCCACACAGTGTTCCTGATCTTCATGAAGCTTGCTGGATAAATGCCAATGTAACTGCTTGATGTGAAAGATAGGGGAACAAATTGCCCCTGAAGTAACTTGAGAAAAATGATGAACCAAATAGATAAGATGCCCTACAGTGCGGAAACAGCCCATTTGGCCCAACAAGTCCAAACTGACTTTCCAAAGAGTAACCCACCCAGACACATTTCCCTCAGACTAAAGCATTTGACACTATGGGCAAATTAGCATAGGCAATTCACCTGACCTGCACATCTTTGGATTGTGGGAGGAAACTGGAGCAAGCCCACGCAGACACTGGGAGAGAGTGCAAACTCTACACAGTCACCAGAGGCTGGAATTAAACCTGGGTCACTGGCACTGAGAGGCAGCAGTACCAACCACTTAGCCACCATGCCTCCCCACAGATGTTCAGGATAGGATTTTTAAAAATGGATGTAAAGTGACACTGAACTAAGCAAGTGAGTAGAGGAAATATGAAGGCAGAAAGGAGAGTGCTTTGGGCAGCATGGTGGTTTAGTGGTCAGCACTGCTGACTCACAGCACCAAGGACTTGGGTTTGACTCAGCCTTGGGTGACTGTGTGGAATTTGCACATTTTCTCTCTCTGGGTTTCTGCCTGGTGCTCTAGTTTCCTTCCACAGTCCAAAGTTGCACAGCTTAGTTGGACTGACCATTGGTAAATACAGGGTAGGGGTGGGATACTCTTCAGAGGGTTGGAGTAGTCTCAATGGGCTGAACGGCCTCTTTCAGTGCTGTAGGAATTCTCTGAGATGATGAATGGCAGAATGAAGTGAAATAGTGTTATGCAGAAAGTGTTGGTCTCAATCTGGGCAGTGGCTGAAACAAACATTTAGAAAAACTAATCAAACAAAGCCAACATGGTCTTGTGAAAAGGGGATCATGTTTGACAAATCTGCTAGCATTCTTTGAGGATACAAGAAGCAGAGTTGATAAAAGGGAACCAGTAGATGCGGTGTCTTTGGCTATCCAGAAGTCATTTGATAAGGTGTCATTTTAAAAGTTATTGCACAGGATAGGTATTGGGAGTAATGCATGGATTGAGGAATGGTTAACACACTAGAGGAGAGAAAGTCATAGATTCCCCACAGTGTGGAAGTAGACCATTTGGCCCATCAAATCTACAGCTTGTATTAATGGGTCTTTTTCAGGTTGAATACATGTATCTAGTGGAGTTTTCTTTTTATTAATTCTCAGGATGTGGGTGTTGCTGGCTAGGCCAGCGTTTATTTCCCATCCTTAATTGAGGAGGAGACAGTGAGGTCTGCAGATGCTGGAGATCAGAGTTGAGAGTGTGTTGCTGGAAAAGCACAGCAGGTCAGGCAGCATCCGAGGAGCAGGAAAATCGACTATTCGGGCTGGAGCCCTTCATCAGGAATGAGTTATCAGGTAAGTGTCATCCTTAATTGAATTAAGAGTCAACCACAATGCTGTGAGTCTGGAGTGATGTGTAGACTAGATTGAGTATGAGCGCAGCTTCTTTCCCTAAACGACATTAGCGAACCAGACGGGTTTCTTTCCCCCTGACAACTGGCAATGGTTTTCATGGTCATCATTAAACTCTTAATGCCAGATTTTTATTGAATTCAAATTCCACCATCTGCCAGGATTCAAACCCAGGTCCCCAGAACATTTGCTGGATTAACAGCCCAGTGATAATAATACTAATCCATCACTTCCCCACAATTCCTAGGATGAAGGGCTTATCTTATTAAGAAAGATTGAACAGGAGAAGCTGCAGGATGTTGCCTGGTTTGGAGGGTATGAGATAGGAGGAGAGATTGGACAAACTTGGTTTGTTTTCACTTGAACATTGAAGGATGAGAGGTGACCTGATATGAGTTTACAAAATGATGATAGGCATGAATAAGGTAGTGAAGGGCTTATGCCCGAAACGTCGATTCTCCTGTTCCCTGGATGCTGCCTGACCTGCTGCGCTTTTCCAGCAACACATTTTCAGCTCAGTTGGAGTCTTTTCCCCAGGGTAGAAATGCCAGTTATTCAGGGATATAGATTTATGTTAAAAGGGGTAAGTGTAAAGATGAGAGGCAGGATTTTTACACAGAGGGTGGTAAGTGCCTGGAATATGCTGCTAGAGGAGGTGATGGAGATGGGTACAATAACAATGTTTAGGAGGTATGTTTAATGAATAGGAGAAAGTGAGGACTGCAGATGCTGGAGATCAGAGCTGAAAATGTGTTGCTGGAAAAGCGCAGCAGGTCAGGCAGCATCCAAGGAACAGGAGAATCCCCCTCCCACTCCACTAAGGACATGCAGGTCCTTGGACTCCTCCATCACCAGACCATAGCAACACGACGGTTGGAGGAAGAGCACCTCATCTTCTGCCTAGGAACCCTCCAACCACAAGGGATGAACTCAGATTTCTCCAGTTTCCTCATTTCCAACCCCGCCCCCCACCTTGTCTCAGTCAAATCCCTTGAACTCAGCACCGCCTTCCTAACCTGCAATCTTCTTCCTGACCTCTCCGCCCCCACCCCACTCTGGCCTATCACCCTCACCTTGACCTCCTTCTATCTATCGCATTTCCATCGCCCCTCCCCCAAGTCCCTCCTCCCTACCTTTTATCTTAGCCTGCTGGACACACTTTCCTCATTCCTGAAGAAGGGCTTATGCCCGAAACGTGGATTCTCTGGTTCCTTGGATGCTGCCTGACCTGCTGTGCTTTTCCAGCAACACATTTTCAGCATGTTTAATGAATAGGCAGGAATTAGAGGAGTACGGACTACATAGAAGCAAAAGGTTTTTAGTTTGGAAAGGTATCATGTGTCAATGCAGTCTTGGGGCCAAAGGGCCTGATTTGGTGCTGTGCTGTTCCTCGTTCAGCTAATAGCTAATTCAATTAACTGAAATTTAGAAATATGAGAGTAATCTTATTGAAACAAAACCCTGAGGGGACTCAACAGGTGGACTGTGGGTAGCTGTTTTCTCTTTGCAACCAAGATCAGCAGGTCAGGGAACATCCGAGGAGCAGGAGAGTCGATGTTTCGGGCAGAAGCCCTTCATCAGGCTTATTCCTGCAATGCCGACTCTCCTGCTCCTCGGATTCTGCCTGGCCTGCTGCGCTTTTCCAGCGCTACCCTTTTTGACTCTGATCTCCGGCATCTGCAATCCTCACTTTGTCCTGCAACTAAGATTAGTCCCAGAGCCTCAATTATATATTATCTATGTGAATGACATGGATAATAAGGCAATTCAGTTACTGTACTCAAAATGTTAACTCTGCTTTCTTCCCGCAGATGCTGCCAGACCTGCTGAATTTCTCCAGAAAGTTTTCAGATCACCAGCATCTGCAGTTCTTTGTTTTATCTCTGAAGTTGAACCAGACTGTTGCCAAACCCAGTTTCACATTTCACCGAAAGACAACCTTCTGCTCCCAGATATACGAACTTCACCAAGATTATGTATTTGCTCCTTCATTGTTGCTCCTTTCTTCCCAGCATCTGTGGAAAGAAGGCAGAGTTAATGTGTTGAGTCCAGTAACTGAACTGCCTTATTGTCATGTCATTGACAGAGATAATATATAACTGAGGATCTGGGACTGAGCTTGAAAAGGATGGCGTTGGAAAAGCACAGCAGGTCAGGCACATACTTGCCTTGCCTTATCCACTGCTGATGCCCTCGCCCATGCTTTTAGAACATAGAGCTTTACAGCACAGTACAAGCCCTTTGGCCCTTGATGTTGAGCCAACCTGTGAAATTAATCTGATGCCCATCTAACCTACACTGTTCCATTATTATCCATATGTAAGTCCAATGCCCATTTAAATGCCCTAAAAGTCTGTGAGTCGTCTACTGTTGCAGGCTGGCCGTTCCACGTCCCTACTATTCTCTGAGTAACAAAACTACCATAAGACCATAAGACATAGGAGTGGAAGTAAGGCCATTCGGCCCATCGAGTCCACTCCGCCATTCAATCATGGCTGATGCGCATTTCAGCTCCACTTACCAGCGTTCTCCCCGTAGCCCTTAATTCCTCGAGACAACAAGAATCTATCAATCTCGGCCTTGAAGACATTTAGCGTCCCGGCTTCCACTGCACTCCGTGGCAATGAATTCCACAGGCCCACCACTCTCTGGCTGAAGAAATGTCTCCGCATTTCTGTTCTGAAATGACCCCCTCTAATTCTAAGGCTGTGTCCACGGGTCCTAGTCTCCTCGTTTAACTGAAACAATTTCCTAGCATCCACCTTTTCCAAGCCATGTATTATTTTGTACGTCTCTATTAAGTCTCCCCTTAATCTTCTAAACTCCAACGAATACAATCCCAGTATCCTCAGCCGTTCCTCATATGTTAGACCTGTCATTCCAGGGATCATCCGTGTGAATCTCCGCTGGACACGTTCCAGTGCCAGTATGTCCTTCCTGAGGTGTGGGGACCAAAACTGGACACAGTACTCCAAATGGGGCCTAACCAGAGCTTTATAAAGTCTTAGTAGTACATCTCTGCTTTTATATTCCAACCCTCTTGAGATAAGAGACAACATTGCATTCGCTTTCTTAATCACGGACTCAACCTGCATGTTTACCTTTAGAGAATCCTCGACTAGCACTCCCAGATCCCTTTGTGCTTTGGCTTTATTAATTTTCTCACCATTTAGAAAGTAGTCTATGCTTTTATTCTTTTTGCCAAAGTGCAAGACCTCGCACTTGCTCATGTTAAATTCCATCAGCCATTTCCTGGACCACTCTCCCAACTTGTCAAGATCCTTCTGTAGCCTCCCCACTTCCTCAGTACTACCTGCCTGTCCACCTAACTTCGTATCATCGGCAAACTTCGCTAGAATGCCCCCGGTTCCCTCATCCAAATCGTTAATATATAATGCGAACAGCTGTGGCCCCAGCACCGAACCCTGCGGGACACCGCTCGTCACCAGCTGCCATTCTGAAAAAGAACCTTTTATCCCAACTCTCTGCCTTCTGTTAGACAGCCAATCCTCAATCCATCCCAGCAGCTCACCTCGAACACCTTGGGCCCTCACCTTGCTCAGCAGCCTCCCGTGTGGCACCTTATCAAAGGCCTTTTGAAAGTCCAGATAGACCACATCCACTGGGTTTCCCTGGTCTAACCTACTTGTTACCTCTTCAAAAAATTCCAACAGGTTTGTCAGGCATGACCTCCCTTTACTAAATCCATGTTGACTTGTTCTAATCAGACTCTGCTCTTCCAAGAATTTAGAAACCTCATCCTTAATGATGGATTCTAGAATTTTACCAACAACCGAGGTTAAGCTGATTGGCCTATAATTTTCCATCTTTTGCCTTGATCCTTTCTTGAACAAGGGGGTTACAACAGCCATCTTCCAATCATCCGGGACCTTTCCTAACTCCAGTGACTCTTGAAAGATCTCAACCAATGCCTCTGCTATTTCCTCAGCCACCTCTCTCAGAACTCTAGGGTGTATCCCATCGGGGCCAGGAGATTTATCAATTTTAAGACTTTTTAACTTTTCTAGCACAATCTCTTTCATAATGGCAACCATACTCAACTCAGCCCCGTGACACCCTTTAATTTTTGGGATATTACTCATGTCTTCCACTGTGAAGACTGACGCAAAGTACTTGTTAAGTTCTCCTGCTATTTCCTTATCTCCCATCACTAGGCTTCCTGCATCAGTTTGAAGTGGCTCAATGTCTACTTTTGCCTGTCGTTTGTTTCTTATGTACTGAAAGAAACTTTTACTATTATTTCTAATATTACTGGCTAGCCTACCTTCATATTTGATCCTCTCCTTTCTTATTACACTCTTTGTTATCCTCTGTTTGCTTTTGTATCCTTCCCAATCTTCTGATTTCCCACTGTTCTTAGCCACTTTATAGGATCTCTCTTTTTCTTTAATACATTTCCTGACTTCCTTTGTCAGCCAAGGTTGTCTAATCCCTCCCCGGTTAATCTTTCTTTTCTTGGGAATGAACCTCTGTACAGTGTCCTCAATTATACCTACAAACTCCTGCCATTTTTGCTCTACTGTCTTCCCGGTTAGCCTCTGCTTCCAGTCTATTTTAGTCAGTTCCTCTCTCATGCCCTCATAATTACCTTTATTCAACTGTAACACCATTACATCCGATTTTGCCTTCTCCCTTTCAAACTCCAGACTGAACTCTATCATATTATGGTCGCTACTTCCTAAGGGTTCCCTTACTTTAAGATCTTTTATAGAGTCTGGTTCATTGCAAAGCACTGGGTCCAGAATAGCCTGCTCTCTTGTGGGCTCCATGACAAGCTGTTCCAAAAAGCCATCCTGTAAGCATTCCATGAATTCCCTTTGTTTAGATCCACTAACAACATTATTTACCCAGTCCACCTGCATATTGAAGTCTCCCATGATCAATGTAACCTTGCCTTTCTGACATGCCTTCTCTATTTCCCGGTACATGTTGCATCCCTGGTCCTGACCACTGTTAGGAGGTCTATACACAACTCCAATTATGTTTTTTTTGCCTTTGTGGTTCCTCAATTCCACCCACACAGACTCCACATCATCCGACGCTATGTCATTCAATACCATAGATTTAATTTTGTTCTTAACTAACAAGGCATCCCCACCCCCTCTGCCCACCTCTCTGTCTTTTCGATAAGTTGAAAAACCATGGAGGTTTAACTGCCAGTCCTGACCCCCCTGTAACCAAGTCTCTGTGATGCCTACTACATCATAATCATTCACTATTATCTGTGCCATTAGTTCATCGGCTTTGTTATGTATGCTACGAGCATTCAGGTAAAGTGCCTTAATGCTAACTTCCTTATCATTAGAGATGTTGGCAGTGATATGTCCTAAGTTATCCTTGCTTTTTACCTCTGATATCTGTCCTAAATCTATCACCCCTCAATTTAAAGCTATGTCCCCTCATGTTAGCCTTCACCATCCAAGGAAAATGGCTCTCAGTGTCCTCCCTATCTAACCCTCTGATTATCTTACACGTCTCGATTAAATCATCTCTCAACCTCCTCTCCAATGAAAACAACCTCAGTTCCTTCAGCCTTTCCTCATAAGGCCTTCCTTCCATACCAGGCAACATCCTAGTAAATCTCCTCTGAGCCCTTTCCAAAGCTTCCACATCCTTTCTGTAATGTGGTGACCAGAATTTCACGTGGCACTCCAGATGCGGCCTCACCAGTGTCTTATGCAGCTGAAGCTTAACCTCGTGGCTCCGAAACTCAATCTCCCACCAATAAACACCAACACACCATATGCCTTCTTAACAACCCTATCAGTTTGGGTGGCAACTTTCAAGGATTTATGTATCTGGACACCGAGATCTCGCTGTTCATCGACACTGCCAAGAATTTTACCATTATCCCAGTACTCTGCATTCCTGCTACTTCTTCCAAAGTACTTGCACTTTTCTGCATTAAACTCCATTTGCCACTTCTCAGTCCAGCTCTGCATCTTATCTATGTACCTCTGTAACCCACAACCGCCTTCAGCACTATCCACAACTCTGCCTGCCTTAGTATCATCTGCAAATTTATTAACCCATCCTTTTATGCCCTCATCCAGATCATTTATAAAAATGACAAACAGCAGTAGCCACAAAATAGATCATTGTGGCACACCACTGGTAATTGAGCTCCAGGATAAACATTTCCCATCAACCACCACGTTCTGTCTTCTTTCAGCTAGCCAATTTCTGATCCAAACCATTAAATCACCTTCAATTCCGAAACTCCTTATTTTGTGTAATAGCCTACCATGTGGAACCTTATCAAATGCCTTACTGAAGTCCTTATTCACCACATCAACACCTTACCTTCATCCACCTGTTTTGTCACCTTCACGAAGAACTCAATAAGGTTAGTGAGGCACAACCTACCCTTTACAAAACTGTGTCGACTATCCCTAATCAAATTATTCCTTTCCAGATGATTATAAATCCTATCTCTTATAACCTTTCCAACATTTTACCCACAACCGAAATAGGGATCGCTGGTCTATAATTACCAGGGCTGTCTCTACTCCTCTTCTTGAACAAGGGATCAACACTGGCTATCCTCCAATCTTCTGGCACTATTCCTATAGACAATAACGCCGTAAAGTTCAAAGCCAAAAGCTCTGCAACCTCCTTCCTGGCTTCTCAGAATCCTGGGATAAATCTCATGTGGCCCAGGGATCTTACCTATTTTCACACTTTCCAGAATTGCTAACACCTCTTCCTTGTGAATCTCAATCCCATCTAGTCTAGTAGCCTGCATATCAGTACTCTCCTTGACAACATTGACTTTTTCTAGTGTCAATACTGATGAAAAATATTCATTTAGTGCTTCCCCCATTTCCTCGGACTCCATGCACAACTTCCCACTACTATCTTTGATGGGCCCTCATTCTTCTATTCTTGATATACCAATAGAAGGATTTTGGGTTTTCCTTGATCTTATCCACCAACAACTTCTCATGTCCCCTCCTGGCTCTTCTTAGCTCTCTCTTTAGATCTTTTCTGGCTAACTTATAACTCTCAAGCCCTCTAACTGAGCTTTCACACCTCATCCTCAGATAAGCCTTCCTCTTCCTCTTGACAAAAACTTCAACTTCTTTAGTAAACCATGGCTCCCTCTCTCGACAACTGCCTGATAGGTATATACTTATCAAGGACCCGCAGTAGCTGTTCTTTGAATAAGCTCCACATTTCAAGAGTGTCCATCCTGTAGTTTCCTTCCCCATCTTATGCATTCTAAATCTTGCCTAATCGCATCAAACTTGCCTTTCCCCCAATTATACCTCTTTCACTGTGGTATATACCTATCCCTGCCCATTGCTATTGTAAGCATAACCAAATTATGGTCATTATTGCCAAAGAGCTCATCTACCTCCAAATCTAATACCTGGCCGGGTTCATTCCCCAGTACCAAATCCAATATGGCATTGCTCCTTGTTGGCCTGTCTACATACTGTTAGAAAACCCGCCTGCACACATTGAACAAAAACTGACCAATCTAAACTACTTGAATTATCGTATTCCCAGAAAATATTGGGGAAGTTAAAGTCCCCCATAACAGCTAGTCTGTTACTCTAGCTCCTATCATAATCGTCTTTACTATCCTTTCCTCTACATCTCTGGAACAATTCGGAAGCCTATTGAAAACTCCCAACAAGGTGACCTTTTCTTTCCTGTTTCTAACCTCAGCCCAAACTACCTCAGTGGATGAGTCCTCAAACATTATCTCAGCTGCTGTAATACTACCCTTGGTTAACAATACCACTCCCCTCCCTCTTTTACCATCTTATCTGTCCTTGCTGAAACACCTAAATCCCGGAATCTGCAACAGTCATTCCTGTCCCTCTTCTAACCATGTCTCTGAAATGGCCACAACATCGAAATCCCAGGTGCCAACCCATGCTGCAAGTTCACCCACCTTATTCCAGATGCTCCTGGCATTGAAGTACACACATTTCACACCTGATTTCTGGTGCCCTCTCGCGACCTTGTAAACCTATCCCTGACCTCACTACCCTCAACCTCCTGTACACTGGAACTACAATTCAAGTTCCCATCCCCCTGATGCATTAGTTTAAACCCCTCCTAAGAGCATTAGCAAATGTCCGCCCTCCAGGATATTGGTACCCCTCTGGTTCAGGTGAAGACCATCCTGTTTGTAGAGGTCCCACCTTCCCCAGAATGAGCTCCAATTATCCAAGAATCCAAAATCCTCCCTCCTGCACTATCCCTGTACAGCTCCGTTGTCTGCCTATTCCTCGCTTCACTAGCACGTGGGACAAGCAACAAACCAAAGATAACTACTCTGTTTGTTCTAGCTCTAAGCTTCCATCCTAGCTCTCTGAATTTATGCCTTAGATCCACACCTTTCTTCCTACCTATATCGTTGGTGCCTATGTGGACCACAACTTGGGGCTGCTCCCCTCCCCCTCAAGGATCCCGAAAACACAAAAAGAGACATCACGAACCTTGGCATCTAGGAGGCAACAAACCAATCGTGAGACTCTCTCATTCCCACAAAACCTCCTGTCTGTCCCCCTAACCATGGAGTCCCCAGTGACTAAAGCTCTGCTCCTCTTTCCCCTTCCCCTCTGAGCTACAGGGACAGACTCTGTGCAGAGACCTGTGCCACATTGCTTACCTTTGGTAAGTAACCCCCCCCCGACAACAGTATCCAAAACGGTATATTTGTTGAGGGGAACCACCACAGGAGATCCCTGCACTGCTTGCCAGTTGCCTTTCCTACCCCTGACGGTAACCCATCTACCTTCTTCACATGGCTGTGGATTTACTACCTCCCTGTAACTCCTCTCAATAACCCCGCTGCCTCCTGAATGATCTGAAATTCATCCAGCTCCAGCTCCAGTTCCCTAATATGGTTCTCGAGGAGATGGAGTTGGGTGCACTTCCCACAAATGAAGTCAGCAGGGACACTAGAGGAGACCCTTACCTCCCACATACTGCAGGAGGAACATTCAACTGCCCTAACCTCTATTCCCAATATTCTAAATTCCCAAATAGACTACCGGAAAAAGAAAACAAATGAAACACAAAAGAAAACACTTGTCACCTTACCAACCAATGTACAGATCTTTTTCTTTTGGTTAGAGGAGGAGGATGGGTGGGAGACACTACCCGAGTAGTGTTTTGGGTAATGCAACCGCCCAAATATGTGACCTCGCGACCTCTCCGACTGTGTCCAGGAACTGAAGAAATTTAAACTGTATACTCATGTATCCCAATAGGCTCCGTTACTCCCTGGAGACCTCGGGACCTCTCCAACTGCGTCCAGGAACTGGAACTTTTGTTACCTCCAAACTCGACTAGTCCAAAGCTTCCTGACCCATCTTGTTACATTTTGCCCTTCGTAATCTTGATGTCATTGAAAATTCTATTGCTCATACCGTGAGTCATAGAGTCAGAGAGTCAGCGAGATGTACAGCACAGAAACAGATCCTTTGGCCCAACTCATCCATACCAACCAGATATGCCAACTCAATCTAGAACCACCTGACAACATCTGGTACATATCCCTCCAGAACTTCCTATTCATATACCCATCCAGATGTCTTTTAAATGTTGCAATTGTACCAGCCTCCACCACTTCCTCTGGCAGCTCATTCAATACTCATACCACCCTCTGCATGAAACAGTTGCCCCTTAGGTCTCTTTTGTATATTTCCCCTCTCACCCTGAACCTATGCCCTCTCACTCTGGGAAAAGACTTTGTCTATTTACCCTATCCGTGCCCCTCATGATTTTGTAAACCTCTATAAGGTCACCCCTCAGCCTCCAACACTCCAGGGAAAACAGCCCCAGACTGTTCAGCCTCTCCCTGTAGCTCAAATCCTCCAATCCTGGCAACATCCTTGTAAATCTTTCCTGAACCCTTTCAGTTTCACAACATCTTTCCAATAGGAAAGAGACCAGAATTGCATGCAATATTCCAACAGTGGCCTAACCAATGTCCTGTACAGCCACAACATGACTTCCCAACTCCTGTACTCAATACTCTGACCAATAAAGGAAAGCATACCAAACGTCTTCTTTACGATCCTACCAACCTGCGACTCCACTTTCAAGGAGGTATGAACCTGCACTCTAAGTGTCTTTGTTCAGCAACATTTCCTGGGACTTTACTATGAAGTGTATAAGTTCTGCTAAGATTTGCTTTCCCAAAATGCAGCACCTCACTGCTCTGTTACCTGATCATTTTGTGCTCACTGGTTGGCATTCACTGCCATTTAAGTAATATCATTGCTTTAAAGTTCTCATATTTTTCTGGAATCAATCTGAACATCACACAGAGCGCCTCTCACCTTCAATGCATGATCAGGGCCGACATGGCACTTAATGTTAAAGTTCACTTGAGAATGTAACTTTAAAAAAGTTCTGGGATTTTTACATATGAAAGAACTGAAACCAACATGGTCATTCTAAAAGATGAGTGACTTAACCAGCAATCCAGGTCTTTTGCAATATGTAATTTCAGTTACATCACGTTGTAAATATTTGGTATAAATTCTGTCTTATGATCTTATACTCCACAACTACCTGAAGGAGCAGCACTCTGAAAGCTTGTGCTTCCAAATAAACCAGTTGATTTCTAACCTGGTTTGTGTGATTTTAACTTTGTACACCCTAGTCCAACACCAGCTCCTCCAAATCTTATTTTTCTTATTTCCCTCACTGGTCTCATGCAGGCCTACACCTGTAATTTCCTCCAGGTCTTCAACCCTCTGAGATATCTGCACTCCTCAAATTTTCTTTGGGAACCAAGCCAACTTGAGGAGGGGAATCTCAGAGGAAAGGGTATGGAAGAGCCATTTGCTGTCCCTTTAAACTCACTGAGTCCTGCACGCTGCAATAGAATTGCCCAGGATACAGGGTGGGCAGGAAAGAAGGGGGAGTATCAATTATTCTGGGCATGTCCGAAAGGTCTACTGGTTGATTTAGTTCAGAGAAATAGCAGCCATTGGCTGATTAACCTGTCAATGGGGAACTTCTGCATCAGATTGGCTACTTTGGGTACCAATTATCTTGACTGAGTATTTCCAATAACAATTGTTCCAACGTTGGTGGGCAGGTCTTCAGGAATTCAACTCCAGAATTTGTAGCAAAAGTGAGGACTGTGGATGCTGGAGATAAGAGTCGAGAGTGTGTTGCTGGAAAAACACAGCAGGTCAGGCAGCAACCGAGAAGCAGGAGAATCAGGAACAGGGCTGTGAGCCGAGGAGTTGGTGAAATAAATGGGAGGGAGTGTGGGGCTGGGGGGAAGGTAGCTGAGAGTGCCATAGATCGATGGAGCTGGGTGTAATGTCGATAGGCCAGAGAGGAGGGTGGAGAGGTTAGATGGGAAGGAAGATGGACAGGTAGGACAGGTTTTGAGAGCGGTGCCAAGTTGGAAGTTTGGAACTGAGATAAGGAGGGGGGAGGGGAAATGAGGATACTGCTGAAATCCACATTAATGCAGTGGGGTTGGAGGGACCCAAGGCAGAAGATGAGGTGTTCTTCCTCCAGGTGTCAGGTGGTTAGGGAGTGGCGATGGAGCAGGCCCAGGACCTACTTATCCTTGGCAGTGTGGGAAGGGGAGTAGAAGTGTTCGGCCACAGGGCGGTGGAGTTGGTTGGTGCAGGTGTCCAAGAGATGTTCTCTGAAGTGCTGTGTATGTAGGTGTCCTGTCTCCCCAATATAGAGGAGACCGCATCGGGAGCAGTGGATACAGTAAATGATTTATGTGGAAGTACAGGTAAAACTTTTGATGAATGTGGAAGACTTCTTTGGGGCCTTGGATGGAGGTGAGGGGGTGGTATGGGTGCAGGTTTTGCAATTCCTGTAGTCCTCACCTTCCACCCCACCAACCTCCGTATAAATCACATCATCCTCCGCCACCTACAAACAGACCCCACCACCAAAGATATATTTCCCTCCCCCCCCTATCCACTTTCTGTAAAGACCATTCCCTCCGCAACTCCCTTGTCAGGTCCATGCCCCACACCAACCCACCCTTCCCTCCCAGCACCTTCCCCTGCCACCACAGGAATTGCAAAGCCTGCACCCACATCTCCCCCCTCACCTCCGTCCAAGGCCCCAAAGGAGCCTTCCACATCCATCAAAGGTTTACCTGCACTTTCACACATGTCATTTACTGTGTCTGTTGCTCCCTATGCGGTCTCTTCTACACTAGGTAGATAGGACACCTACTTGCTGAGCACTTTAGAGGACATCTCCGGAATACCCGCACCAACCAACCCCACCGTCCTGAGGCCAAACACTTGAACACCCCCTCTCACTCTGCCAAGGACATGCAGATCCTGGGCCTCCTCCATCACCACTCCCTAACCACCCGACGCCTGGAGGAAGAACGCCTCACCTTCTACCTCGGGACCCTCCAACCCCACGGCACTAATGTGGATTTCATCAGTTTCCTCATTTTCTCTCCTACCTTATCCCAGTTCCAACTGTCCAACTCAGCACTGCCCTCATAACCTGTCCTACCTGTCTATCTTCCTTCCCACTTATCCACTCCACCCACCTCTCTGACCTATCACCATTACCCCCACCTCCTTCTACTTATCGCAATCTCAGCTACCGTCCCTCCAGCCCCACTCCCTCCCATTTATCTCACTACCCCCTCAGCTCACAGCCTCATTCCTGATGAAGAGCTTTTGTCTGAAACGTCAATTTTCCTGCTTCTCAGATAATAGACAATAGACAATAGGTGCAGGAGTAGGCCATTCTGCCCTTCGAGCCTGCACCACCATTCAATATGATCATGCCTGATCATCCTTAATCAGTATCCTCTTCCTGCCTTATCTCCATAACCCTTGATTCCACTATCCTTGAGAGATCTATCTAACTCTTTCTTAAATGAATCCAGAGACTGGGCCTCCACTGCCCTCTAGGGCAGAGCATTCCACACAGCCACCACTCCCTGGGTGAAGAAGTTTCTCCTCATCCCTGTCCTAAATGGTCTATCCCGTATTTTTAAGCTGTGTCCTCTGGTTCGGCACACACCCATCAGCGGAAACATGTTTCCTGCCTCCAGAGTGTCCAATCCTTAAGTAATCTTATATGTCTCAATCAGATCCCCTCTCAGTCTTCTAAACTCAAGGGTACACAAGCCCAGTCGCTCCAGTATTTCAGCGTAAGGTAGTCCCGCCATTCCAGGAATTGACCTCGTCAACCTGCACTCCCTCAATAGCCAGAATGTCTTTCCTCAAATTTGGAGACCAGAACTGCACACAACACTCCAGGTGTGGTCTCACCAGGGCCCTGTACAGCTGCAGAAGAACCTCTTTGCTTCTACACTCAATCCCTCTTGTTATGAAGGCTAGCATGCTATTGGCCTTCTTCACTACCTGCTGTATCTGCATGCTTACCTTCATTGATTGGTGTACAAGAACACCCAGATCTCTTTATACTGCCCCTTTACCTAAATTGATTCCATTTAGGTAGTAATCTGCCTTCCTGTTCTTACCACCAAAGTGGATAACCATACATTTAACCACATTAAACTGCATCTGCCATGCATCTGACCACTCACCTAACCTGTCCAGGTCACCCTGTAATCTCCTAACATCCTCCTCACATTTCACCCTGCCACCCAGCTTTGTATCATCAGCAAATTTGCTAATGTTATTACTAATACCATCTTCTATATCATTAATATATATTGTAAAAAGCTGTGGTCCCAGCACTGATCCCTGCGGTACCCCACTGGTCATTGCCTGCCATTCCGAAATGGAGCCGTTTATCACTACTCTTTGTTTCCTGTCAGCCAACCAACTTTCAATCCAAGTTAGTACTTCACCCCCAATACCATACGCCCTAATTTTGCTCACTAACCTCGTATGTGGGACTTTATCAAAAGCTTTCTGAAAGTCCAGGTACACTACATCTACTGGATCTCCCTCGTCCATCTTCAGAGTTACATCCTCAAAAAATTCCAGAAGATTAGTCAAGTGTGATTTCCCCTTCATAAATCCATGCTGACTCTGTCCTATCCTGTTACTACTATCCAGATGTGTCGTAATTTCATCCTTTTTAATAGACTCCAGCACCTTTCCCACCACTGAGGTCAGACTAACTAGTCTATAATTTCCTGCTTTCTCTCTCCCACCTTTCTTAAAAAGTGCTACAACATTAGCCACCCTCCAATCTGCAGGAACCGATCCCGAATCTATTGAACTCTGGAAAATAATCACCAACGCATCCACGATTTCTCGAGCCACCTCCTTCAGTACCCTGGGATATAGACCATCAGGCCCCGGGGACTTATCAACCTTCAGACCTAACAGTCTCTCCAACACCAATTCCTGGCAAATATAAATTCCCTTAAGTTCAGGTCCTTCAGCCACTGTTACCTCAGGGAGATTGCTTGTGTCTTCCCCAGTGAAGACAGATCTGAAGTACCAATTCAATTCTTCTGCCATTTCTTTGTTCCCCGTAATATATTCCTCTGTTTCTGTCTTCAAGGGCCCAATTTGGCCTGACTAGCTGTGTTTTTCCAGCACCACACTCTCAACTCTAGAATTTCTGCTCCCCACTCGCCTCAAACTCACTATCACTCTTCCTTTCTTTAAGACGCTCCTTAAAACCCACCTGTGTGACCTAATATCTTCTGGACTTACAGTTCACTCACCTCTTCTCAATGTCAATACGTTCATATTCCATCACAACAGCAGGCACTTTTAATGTAATAACATGTCCCGAAGATCTTCTCAGGGAAGATAAACATTGGGAAGAGGTGTATGAGTTGATGCATCTGTAAACTAGAGTGTTAGGTTGAGATGTAGAACAGACACCAGAAAGATCTGAAATGCAACATTTTAACGGAAAATGGAGATGTTGAGCATCCAAATATCAAGGTGATACACTTCTCAGCAAGTTTAGGCCAGTTTAAACAATGAGCTGTAAACCAAGGATGAGCAGGATTTATTCCCAGCTTCTCTGGAGAAGATTATGTATGAAATAGGAACAGGATTAGACCATTTGGCCCTTCTGGCTTGCTCCACCTTTCAATAAAATGATCAAAACTTTTAATCACTATTTTCTGCCAGTATAAATGGTGGGAAAATGCATGTCTCACTGCAATCTCAGTTACATAGCTTTAGTCTTGATCATAACTGACCCCTTTTGATTTGTTGACAACTTTGCGGCCTGTCTTAAAGTTATTTGTTTGATTTTAAATTGTCTTCAATTGGGCAGGAAGTATGACTTAGGAAAAATAGCAACCAATTTACAAAATGCAAATGACAGGATTCTTTATTCTTGAAGGCAGTTGAATAAGTAAATTTAAGCCAAAACCCCAAGTTCTCACCTATTTTCCTTTCAAAAAGAACTGCAGCAATTTTTCTGCTTGCATGAGGAGGCACGTGGGCCTCGGATTTGACAACATTGCCACCAGAAAATGGCATCTTATGCAATTCAGCACTTGCTCAGAATTGTTGCTCAGAATTACAAGCTGATGTCTTGGAATCAAGTTTCTCGAGTTGGATCTGAGTCCTGAATGTTCTGATCACACTATGGCTCATTTAGTTTTACTGTACCCCCAGTACACGTGACAATAAATTCAGTTCAATTCAAGAAGGAGATGCAAAAGACGAGTGACAAGAAAATAAGCAAAAATACGCATTAATAGAAAAGGATGAGTGATGACTGGAAGTAGGTGAGGCAGCATAGTTACTTCTGAAGGGCTGGTGAATCCAAAACATTCTGTCCACAGACGCTGGCAGACTTGCTGAGTTTTTCCAGCAATTTCTGTTTTTGTTTTAGATACTTGGGAGTCTGTTCGTGGGCCTTATCAAATTATAGCTGTAGACCCAGGGTAGACACAATTTATGGGTTTAGTTACTCAGCCTGATTGATTCTCCTCTGCAAAAGGTGATAGGAAGTTTGTGTGGAGCAAAGACCCCAGCATACCCCTTTTGGGCTGAAAGGCCTGTTTCTGAGCTGCAGACTTGCTGATAGATTATTCTTCCATCCACATGGTGACTGCAACTGTCCACATGGCACCAGCTGAGACTTGACCAGTACAGAGTACCGTTGTAGCAATAACGTCCCTGCTCTTATATTCTCATCCTTGAACAAGTAGGGAACATGTCCATTATTGATCATCTTATTTACCTGTCCTGACCATGTTTTAATAATATTCAGGCAATTCAACATCCTCCTTGTAGATGAGGAATGAAAGCTTTCTACTGTATTGAGGGGTACGGGCTAAAGGCAGATAAATGGAGTTAGGCCACAGATCAGCCATGATCTCTGTGAATAGCAGAACAGGCCAAAGTTTGGGTGAAGATTTGTAGCTCGGGTGCTCGTTGGATCATCAACGCCACACTAACAGGAATCCGATTCACGAGAGAAGAAGAAAAGGACAACCAACTCCCATTCCTAGACGTGATGGTACAGAGAACACCGAACGGAGAATTCACCACAAAAGTATACAGGGAAGCCACACACACAGACCAAGTCCTGAACTATGAAAGCAACCACCCCAACACACACAAAAGAAGTTGCATCAAGACACTATTCAAAAGGGCCACAACACACTGCAGCACACCAGAACTGCAAAAAGAGGAAGAGGAACACCTGTACAAGGAATTCGCCAAAAACGGATACCCGCGCAATTTCATCAACAGATGCCTAAGGGAAAGACAACGGAATGAGGACATGCCGCAACCCAAAGGACTAGCCACACTACCAGACATCAGGAACATTTCAGAACTGACAGCCAGACTACTGCGACCACTAGGACTTATAACAGCACAAAAACCAACAGCCACCCTCAGACAACAACTCACCAGAATGAAGGACCCGATACCCAGCATGAGCAAAACTAATGTAGCATACAAAATCCCATGCAAGGACTGGACAAAACACTATATAGGACAAACAGGAAGACAGCTAACGATCCGCATCCATGAACATCAACTAGCCACGAAACGCCACGACCAGCTATCTTTAGTAGCCACACACGCAGACGACAAGCAACATGAATTCGACTGGGGACAACACTACCATTATAGGGGAAGCCAAACAAAGAACAGCCAGGGAATTCCTAGAAGCATGGCACTCATCCACAATCTCCACCGACAAACACATAGACCTGGACCCAATATACCGGCCACTACAGTGGACAGCTGAAACTGACAACCGGAAGCGGCAGGGACAGGCCACTATAAATGCCGGAGGAAACACCACAGAAGCGCTTCACAGGAGGCTCCCAAGCACTGAGGATGTCACCTAGACAGGGGACGAAACGTTTGCAACAAAAATTTCCAGCTCGGCGAACAGAACCACAACAGCAGAACAGGCCGGAGGGACTGAGGGGC
The DNA here is from genome assembly GCF_037043375.1 of Chiloscyllium plagiosum. Classification (NCBI taxonomy): domain Eukaryota; kingdom Metazoa; phylum Chordata; class Chondrichthyes; order Orectolobiformes; family Hemiscylliidae; genus Chiloscyllium; species Chiloscyllium plagiosum. The sequence continues at coordinate 14,973,453 of NW_028270151.1, read as the reverse complement.
TGTCATTTATCTCTCCACCCTTCAGGCACTCTGTCTGTATTCCTGATGAAGGGCTTTTGCACCGAAACGTCGATTTTACAGCTCCTCGGATGCTGCCTGAACTTACATTACATTACATTACAGTATGGAAACAGGCTCTTCGGCCCAACAAGTCCACACCAACCTGCCGAAGCGCAACCCACCCATACCCCTACTTTTACCCCTATACCTAACACTATGGGCAATTTAGCATGGCCAATTCAACTGACCTGCACATCTTTGGACTGTGGAGGAAACCGGAACACCCGGAGGAAACCCACGCAGGCACGGGGAGAACGTGCAAACTCCACACAGTCAGTCGCCTGAGGCGGGAATTGAACCCAGGTCTCTGGCGCTGTGAGGCAACAGTGCTAACCACTGTGCCACCGTGCCGCCCACTGCTGTGCTTTTCCAGCACCACTAATCCAGAATGAGGGGCTGAATGGCCTACTCCTTTTTTACATGATGAGCAGTTAAGATCTGGAATTCTCTGCCAGTGTGGTGGATCAGGAAAATGAAGGGAATTGGATGAGGTGAAAAAACATCTGCGGGATCAGAGGGAAAGAGCCAGAGTCTGGGTGGGGGGAGGAACCAGAGGGTGGAGGAAAGGGATTGCCAAATTGCTTATGCACAGAGACGATGGGCCGAATTGCCACCATGGGTGCGGTAATCCCACTCAATGCTGGGCGATGAGAAGACCCAGCAGCCCTGGGCCGAACGGCCATCCAAGGAGGCGGGGCCGGTTGAGGCCGGACCAGCAACATTCGGCGAGTGTATCAGAGTGAGGGGGGCGTGGCGAGCCAATGGGCGAGCGGCCCGGTCACTATGGCAACGGGTCACAACAACGGGCGAGCGAACCCTCTGTGGCGGTGCTCTGGATCAGGGTCGGTACAAAATCCGACACGAAGCGGAATAAAAGGGAGAACAGCGGCGGGGGGCAGCAGGCTGAATGGTTTGTACTCCCCGCGGAGCCGGTGCCATAATCAGCCTGTCCCGCGATGAGCGAGTCCAGTGTGAGCCAGACGGGAAGCGGCGACAGCCAGGACCTGGAGAGTTCAGCCCAGGACGCGGACAAATCAGGTAACCACTGTCAGACAAAGAAAACAAGAGGAAACAATGCGACTTCATTCATCCTCCCCCACTGCCCGACCACACAGGGGAGGCCACTCAGCCCCTCCGAACTAGCTCCGCCCTTCTGGGACATCTGGGCTGGGCTGGGCTGGGGGTGGACAAATCACACAACACCAGGTTACAGTCCAACAGGTTTATTTGGAAGCACTAGCTTTCGGACCGCTGCTCCTTCTTCAGGGGAACAGAGGTAACTGTGATTGATGCCCCCTTCCCCCCCAGACTGGGTAATCCAGAGCCTCCGGGCCATGATTGCAGAATTTAAATTCGATTAATGAAATCTTCAAGGGATCTCCTCCGAGTGGACTCAATGGGCTGATGGTCTGCTTGCATATTTTAAGCATTCTATGATTCTGTCTAAGGTCAGCAAAGGTGCCACAAAATATCATGGTTTGTCATAAAGACCGATCTGGTTCACTAATCTCCTTTAGGGAAGGAAATCTGCTGTCCTTACCTAGTCTGACCCACATATGACTTCAGACCCACAGCAAAGGGAGGTTGACTCTGAACCGCTGTCGGAAATGGCTGAGCCAAGCCGTTCTGTTTTGGGAGTGGGCAATAAATGCTGGCCCCGCCAGGGACACCCTGCAGAGAGACAGGTCTCACAGGTTAGAAGAAAGCTAAGGAAAGAAGAAGGCTAAGGGGGGATTTGATAGAGACATACAAAATGATCAGAGGATTAGATAGGGTAGAGAGTGAAAGACTTTTTCCTAGGATGATGACGACAGCTTGTACGAGAGGGCATAACTACAAATTGAGGGGTGATAGACTTAAGACAGATATCAGAGGCAAGTTCTTTACGCAGAGAGTGGTAAGGGCGTGGAATGCCCTACCTGCTAATGTAGTCAACTCAGCCACATTAGGGAGATTTAAATAATCCTTGGATAAGCACATGGATGACTTTGGGATAGTGTAGGGGGACGAGCTGAGAATAGTTCACAGGTCGGCGCAACATCGAGGGCCAAAGGGCCTGTTCCGCGCTGTATTGTTCTATGTTTCTATGTTAGTGTGGATACTGCAGATGCTGGAGATTAGAGTCAAGATTAGAGTGGTGCTGGAAAAGCACAGCAGGTCAGGCATAGACGTTCCTGATGAAGGACTTTTGCCCTGAACGTCGATTTTCCTGCTCCTTGGATGCTGCCTGACCTGCTGTGCTTTTCCAGCACCCCTTGACTCACAGGTTAATGTGACTATTTACCCTCCAAACCAGCCTCCTTCCATCGTTCGTTACCTAACCATGAGGCGAAGGTGGGCTCGGTTGGTAGCAGTCTTCCCTCAGTGCACTGCATCATAGCTTCACTCAAGCCTGTAATCTTCAGGGTGCATTTGCGTTACAAAGTTGAAGCAGTTTTGATTTACACTGATGTGGCTGTTCGAGGGAGTCTGGGTTCAGTCTAATGCCTATACATTAGGGTTGCCAGCCCTCCAGCATTGGCCTGGAGTCTTTCGGAATGACATGTAAGTGTTGAGAATCCTGCTGTGGCGTAATGTTCTGGGGACCTGGGTTCAAATCCCATCCCAGCAGATGGTGGAATTTGAATTAAATTTTAAAAATCTGGAATTAAGAATCTAATGATGACCGTGAATCCATTGTTGATTATCGGAAAAACCTATCTGGTTTACTAATGTCCTTTAGGGAAGGAAACTGCCATCCTTACCTGTTCTGGTCTTTCTGTGACTGCAAACTCGCAGCAATGTGGTTGACTCTTAATTGCTCTCTGGGCAATTAGAGATGGGCCTTAAATGCTGGCCTAGGAAGCGACACCCTTTTCCCATGAATGAATAAAAAAAAATCCTGGAGAAAACAATCTTGATTTTCTTTTGTGGAGAGAAGGCAGAGTTAATGTTTCGAGTCCAGTGATCCTTCTTCAGAACTGATGGTCACTGGGAAAGGATGGCATATGTGCTAATGACCGGGTTGGGGTGGGAGTAAGTAAACAGGTAAACACAGAACCTGGAGAGATAAGACAGTTAGTGGAAAAAGGGATGGATGGTGGTAAACTAGGGAAGGAGAAAAGCTGATAATGGGGATAATAAGTAGGTGAAAATGAGATCCTGCACTGAAAACGGTCCATGTCATGACAGGACATAGGGTGTGGAGGGGGGTTACGAACATGGAAGGAGGTGTTCAGGTTCTAAAATTTTTGAACTCAATATTGAGTCCAGAAGGATCCCCAAGCAGAAGATGAGATACTGTTCTTCCAGTTTATGCTGAGTCTCACTGGAGCACTACAGTGGGCCCATTCAGAGATGTTGGAATGGAAATGTGGTGGTGTGTTGAAATGGCAGGCAACTCTGAGTCATTTTTATGACAGAAAAATTAGATTTGGCAACCTCAAATTGGATTGAAACTCACCTGAAGATTAATATCTTGCTCTATGGCCTTCTGGAGACTTTTGGTTCCTGAAAACTGCAGGAAGTTTTGACTTACCTGTTGAACCTGACAGACTATAGGTTAGAAGAAAATGATTTATTATTTGATCATTTGAAACCTGATCAATAGTGTAAACAGACAGAGAAAGATAGAGAAACAAAGATTGAAAGGTCATTATAAGTAAGTAATCTAATCTAATCAAGAAGCCTAAGTGAATACGGTAGAGAAAGGAGAACAGAAAAATATGGTATCATATGCTGTACAAACACTAAAAAAAAAGAAAAATATGGCGGCATGGTGGCACAGTGGTTAGCACTGCTGCCTCACAGTGCCAGAGACCCGGGTTCAATTCCTGCCTCGGGCAACTGACTGTGTGAAGTTTGCACATTCTCCCCGTGTCTGCATGGGTTTCCTCCGGGTGCTCCGGTTGCCTCCCACAGTCCAAAGATGTGCAGGTTAGGTAAATTGGCCATGCTACATTGCCCGTAGTGTTAGGTGAAGGGATAAATTTAGGAGAATGGGTCTGGGTGGGTTGGTCTTCAGAGGGTCGGTGTGGACTTGTTGGGCCAAAGGGCTAGTTTCCACACTGTAAGTAATCTAATCTAATGTAATTATGGCACTAGATACCAAATTGTAATAATGTTACCAATAAAACAAAGTCCAAAGATGTGCAGGTCAGGTGAATTGGCCATGCTAAATTGCCCATAGTGTTAGGTAAAAAGGGGTAAATGTAGGGGAATGGGTAGGTTGCGCTTCGGCGGGTCGGTGTGGACTTGTTGGGCCGAAGGGCCTGTTTCCACACTGTAAGTAATCTAATAAAAAAAAACAAGTAATCAAAATATAAAGCCTGGGTAAGGGACAGCCATTAATATAAAATCAAGTATAAAATATTAAAAGGTTTGTGTGCATTGGATATTTCAGTATATAGTAAAATACACCTTTTCCAAAATCTCTGATATTCCCCTCAGGTGTTGCTATTACTGTCTAAAATAGTGATGTCTGTATGAATCATAGAGTCATAGAGATGTACAGCACGGAAACAGACCCTTCTGTCCAATTCGTTCATGCCAACCAGATATCCCAACCTAATCTAGTCCCACCTGCCAGCATCCGGCCCAAATCCCTCCAAACCCTTCCTATTCATATACCCATCCAAATGCCTTTTAAATGTTGCAATTGTACCAGCCTCCATCACTTCCTCTGGCAGCTCATTCCATACACGTCCCACCCTCTGTATGAAAAGATTGCCCCTTAGGTCTCTTTTATATCTTTCCCCTCTCACCCCAAACCCTCTACTTCTGGACTCCCCACCCCAGGGAAAAGACTTTGTCTGTTTATCCTATCCATGCCCCTCATGATTTTATAAACCTCTATGAGGTCACCCCGAGCCTCCGATGCTCCAGGGAAAACAGCCCCAGCCTGTTCAACCTCTCCCAATAGCTCAAATCCTCCAACCCTGGCAACATCCTTGTAAATCTTTTCTGAACCCTTTCAAGTTTCACAACATCTTTCTGATAGGAAGGAGACCAGAATTGCACGCAATATTCCAACAGTGGTCTAACCAGTGTACAGTGCAGCCGGAACATGACCTCCCAACTCCTGTACTCAATACTCTGACTAATAAAAGAAAGCATACCAAACGCCTTCTTCACTATCCTATCTACCTGCGACTCCACTTTCAAGGAACTATGAACCTGCTCTCCAAGGTCTCTTTGTTCAGCAACACTCCCTTGTACCTTACCATTAAATGTATAAGTCCTGCTAAGATTTGCTTTCCCAAATGCAGCACCTCACATTTATCTGAATTAAACTCCATCTGCCACTTCTCAGCCCATTGGCCCATCTGATCACGATCCCGTTGTAATCTGAGGTAACCTTCTTAGCTGTCACTACACCTCCAATTTTGGTGTCATCAGCAAACTTACTAACTATACCTCTTATGCTCACATCCAATCATTTATATAAATGATGAAAAGTAGTGGACCCAGCACCGATCCTTGTAACATTCCATTGGTCACAGGCCTCCAGTCTGAAAAACAACCCTCCACCACCACCCTTTGAGCCAGTTCTGTATCCAAATGGCATGTTCTCCCTGTATTCCATGAGATCTAACCTTGCTAACCAGTCTCCCATGGGAACCTTGTTGAATGCCTCACTGAAGTCCATATAGATCACATCTACTGCTCTGCCCACATCAATCCTCTTTGTTACTTCTTCAAAAAACTCAATCAAATTTGTAAGACATGATTTCCCACACATAAAGCCATGTTGACTATCCCTAACAGGTCCTTGCCTTTCCAAACACATATACATCCTGTCCCTCAGGATCCCCTCCAACAACTTGCTCACCACCGACGTCAGGCTTGATTGTACGTTTTTTTTATTCTTTCATGGGCTGTGGGCATCACTGGCAAGGCCAACATTTGGTGTCCATCCCTAATTGTTCATGAACTGAGCAACCTGTTAGACCATTTCAGAGGCTGGTTAAGAACCAACCCCATTGCTATGGGCTTGGTGTCACATATAGGTGAGAACAGGTAGAGATGGGAGATTCCTTTCCCTCAAGAATATTTGTGAACCAGATGGGTTTTTACAATCAATGATAATTTCAAGGTCACCATTACTAAGACTAATTTTCAATTCCGGATTTTTAAAATTGAATTTAACTTCTACCAGCTGCTGTGGTTTCCAGACATTTTGCCTCGGCCTCCATCTTCCCTGGTTGATCTATTTACCCTTCATTACCTAAAGTGAAGAGTCAGAGGCATACAGGCTCTAAGCTTCTATAGGTTGCAGTCTGGCAAGGCATGTTTCTAATGGACGACACCTCCTCCCATCCTGCCCCCTGCAAAAACGCCATCCCATTCTCCCAATTCCTTCGACTCCGCCGCATCTGCTCCCAGGAGGACCAGTTCCAAAAACGCACATCCCAGATGGCCTCCTTCTTCAAGGACCGCAATTTCCCCCCCGACGTGATCGACGATGCCCTCCACCGCATCTCTTCCACTTCCCGATCCTCCGCCCTTGAACCCCGCCCCTCCAACCGCCACCAGGACAGAACCCCACTGGTCCTCACCTACCACCCCACTAACCTCCATGTACAGCGCATCATCCGCCGTCATTTCCGCCACCTCCAAACGGACCCCACCACCAAGGATATATTTCCCTCCCCTCCCCTATCAGCATTCCGTAAAGACCACTCCCTCCGTGACTCCCTCGTCAGATCTACACCCCCCACCAACCCAACCTCCACTCCCGGCACCTTCCCCTGCAACCGCAGGAGGTGCAAGACTTGCGCCCACACCTCCCCTCTCACCTCCCTCCAAGGCCCCAAAGGAAACTTCCATATCCGCCACAGATTCACCTGTACCTCCACACATATCATCTATTGCATCATCTGTACCCGATGTGGCCTCCTCTATATTGGGGAGACAGGCCGCCTACTTGCGGAGCGTTTCAGAGAACACCTCTGGGACACCCGGACCAACCAACCCAACCACCCTGTAGCTCAACATTTCAATTCCCCCTCCCACTCCACCAAGGATATGCAGGTCTTTGGACTCCTCCATCGTCAGACCACAGCGAAACGACGGTTGGAGGAAGAACGCCTCATCTTCCGGCTAGGAACCCTCCAACCACAAGGGATGAACTCGGATTTCACCAGTTTCCTCATTTCCCCTCCCCCCAGCCTGTCTCAGTCAAATCCATCAAATTCAGCACCGCCTCCATAACCTGCAATCTTCTTCCCGACCTCTCCGCCCCCACCCCAATCTGTCCTATCACCCTCACCTTGACCTTTTTCCACCTATCACATTTCCGACGCCCCTCCCCCAAGTCCCTCCTCCCTATCTTTTATCTTAGCCTGCTGGACAAACTTTCCTCATTCCTGAAGAAGGGCTAATGCCCGAAACGTCGATTCTCCTGTTCCCTAGTTGCTGCCTGACCTGCTGCGCTTCTCCAGCAACACATTTCCATCCATGTTTCTAATCAATACCTACTATATCCGTGAACTACAATGGGTTAGCAGGTATTGTTCCTAACTAGCATTGGGTGGGTTCTGTTGTGTGCTGGATACCTTCACTTTTTATTATAATTATAACACAAAATGTAGGTCTGCTTAATTTACAGAATAAAAATGAAATATCTGCTACTGAAAGCTGCATTTTGTATTAAATCTTATTCAGATGATAATGGATGAGGCACTCAATCAAACTCCATTGACCTCCATGTTGATATTTCAATTTTCACCCTTAGTTAATAACATTAGATGTTGCATGAAGATTAATTCCATAATTTCCTGTCTAAACATTTTAGCCTGTTTCTCTCTGTCATTCTCGTGAGGTTTAAGTTGACAATTATGCTGACATAAGTAAAACTGAGCATTCCATTGATCTAACTATTCTTTTGTCTAAACATTATCCACCTTTACCATTTTTTTCTCTCTCCTCTTCAGTTGCTTCAAGCACATCAAGTATAGCAGAAAGCTTCACACAAACAGAATCAACATTCATTGATGGGTAAGAATACACTGCAACTGGAATTAAAAAGTTCACATTGTAAATATTCAATGGAATTCACCACAGAATCTGAAATGGTGAAGGGCAATTTTTTGTTTAATCACCTTAAGCATTAACTTCTTTAACCGATTCAGACGCTGACTAAACAACTTTTGTCCTTCTGCCATTTTTTACTCGCTCGTTCTCAGGATTAGGACATCACTGGCTAGGCCAGCATTTATTGCCCATCCCTAATTGCCCAAAGGGCAGTTAAGCAGCAATCACATACTATAGATCTGAAGTTACATGGAGACCAGAATAGGTGAGGATGGCAGATTTCCTTCCCTAAAAGACATTAGTGAACCAGATCAACAACAATCTGACAATCAACAACAGTTTCATGGCCAGCATTAGACTCTTAATTCCAGGTTTTATTAACTGAATTTAAATCCCACTATCTGCCATAGCCTGATTCAAATTTAGGTCTCCAGGATATTAGAAACAAAAACAGAAATTGCTGGAAAAACTCAGCAGGTATTGCAGCATCTGTGGAGAGGAATCAGAGTTAATATTTCAGGTCCAGAGACCCTTCCTCAGAACTGTTTCTGATTTCTGAAACCTGTAGTTCTTTCATTTCTTTTCTCCCAGGATGTTACTTGGGTTTCTGAATTAATAGGAGAAAGTGAGGTCTGCAGATGCTGGAGATCAGAGCTGAAAATGTGTTGCTGGAAAAGCGCAGCAGGTCAGGCAGCATCCAGGGAACAGGAGAATCGACGTTTCGTTCCTGAAGAAGGGCTTATGCCCGAAACGTCGATTCTCCTGTTCCCTGGATGCTGCCTGACCTGCTGCGCTTTTCCAGCAACACATTTTCAGCTTCGTTTCTGAATTAATAGTCTACCATTAGTCTGCCACAAGGCTATGACTGACATGACACATTCCTGGTATTAATATTAGATTTTCAGCATTAATTTTTGTATGACATTTTGAATTAGGATTAAACATAACAATGTAGACAAGGAATTGAAAATCTGAAAATACTTGAAGCTTGTCAGGTTTGTGTCCATACCAAGAAATGTCAGCTCTGCAGAATGGTTTGAAGAGTGTGCAAGAAACAGCAACAATAATGAAAACAAAAAAAAGGAGTTTCACTAATATAGCACCTTTTACAAGGAGAAATAATCGGATAAGACTAGGCACCAAGCAATGGGGGTTCTAGAAAGCTTCATGAAGCTGCAACAATTGTCACTGGGCTTCAACAATAATTATATCGTTACAGATCATGCGAGATCTTGAATTGTAATATGGTTCTACATGAATGCAAGACCTTTGTTTTCTTTATTACAGGGGTTATAATTGCAGCTGATGTTATTGGACAGGTCAGATCTCACAACTGAAACCTGTCTTGATGGAATGGACTTTGCTTTTTCGGTTTTAGCATGGAGTGAAACATAAGTGCACAACGCTGCAGATTTGGTTTTAACGATAAAACAGCAGTTTATTATGCAAAAGAAATGAAGATAAAATAGAATGAACAGAGCTAATTACATATAACACATGTTGAGATTTCAAAACACATAAAAACAAAATCCTGTTATTCCCAACACCATCCCATTACAGTACTCAAACACCAGAGAGAATTCCTTGCTGTATCCCACACCAGGTCTACCTCATTTGTGAGTTCAATTCCTGATCTTTGAGACTCTGATAGCATCTTCCTTAATCCATCATATAACTGACCTGAGGCTGTTTCAGTTTCACTTCACATTTGCTGTGTTTTAGCTAAGTCTTTATGATTTTGGAACTTTTGAACTAAACTCCTTGCACTGAGGTAAACTATTATTAACAATTCTAAATTATCTTCTCCCTTCCTCAGAAGCATCTATTTTAAATGAAGTCATAGAGTCATGCACCATGGAAACAGACCATGTGGTCCAACCAGCCCATACCAACCATGCACATCTTCAGTTAACAACCCTGTCGAACTACCCTAAACTATTTTAAATTAAAACACTATTTTCCAAGCTATGATGTTTCCTGTAAGAAGGATTTATGCACATCTGGATAGGAATAATGTGATCAAGGATAGTCAGCATGGTTTTGTGAAGGGCAGGTCGTGCCTCACAAACCTTATTGAATTCTTTGAAAAGGTGACGAAGGAGGTTGATGAGGGGAAAGCGGTAGATGTGGTATATATGGATTTTAGTAAGGCATTTGATAAGGTTCCCCATGGTAGGCTACTGTAGAAAATACGGAGATATGGCATTGAGGGTGAGTTGGAGGTTTGGATTAGGAATTGGCTGGATGGAAGAAGACAGAGGGTAGTAGTTGATGGCAAAGTTTCTTCATGGAGTGCCGTCACTAGCGGTGTTCCGCAAGGATCTGTTTTGGGACCATTGCTGTTTGTCATTTTTATAAATGACCTGGAAGAGGGGTTAGAAGGTTGGGTGAGCAAGTTTGCGGATGATACGAAAGTCGGAGGAGTTGTTGACAGTTCGGAAGGATGTGGCAGGTTACAGCAGGATATAGAGAAGCTGCAGAGCTGGGCAGAAAGGTGGCAAATGGAATTCAATGTAGCTAAGTGTGAGGTGATTCACTTTGGGAAGAATAACAAAAAGATGGGGTACTGGGCTAATGGTCGGATACTTGGTAGTGTGGATGAGCAGAGGGATCTTGGTGTCCATGTACACAGATCTCTGAAAGTTGCCACCCAGGTAAATAGTGCGGTGAGGAAGGCATATGGCGTACTGGCTTTTATTGGTAGAGGAATTGAGTTCCGGAGTCCTGAGGTCATGATGCAGTTGTATAAGACTCTGGTGCGGCCGCATCTGGAATATTGTGTGCAGTTTTGGTCGCCATACTATAGGAAGGATGTGGAGGCACTGGAACGGGTGCAGAGGAGGTTTACCAGGATGTTGCCTGGTATGGAAAGAAGATCGTATGAGGAAAGACTGAGACACTTGGGGCTGTTTTCATTAGAGAAAAGAAGGTTTAGGGGTGACTTGATTGAGGTGTACAAGATGATTAGGGGGTTAGATAGGGTTGACAGTGTGAACCTTTTCCCGCGTATGGAGTCGGGTATTACAAGGGGGCATAGCTTTAAATTAAGGGGGGGGTAGATATAGGACTGAAGTTAGGGGTAGGTTCTTCACTCAGCGAGTCGTAAGTTCATGGAATGCCCTGCCAGTAGCAGTGGTGGACTCTCCCTCTTTATGGGCATTTAAGCGGGCATTGGATAGGTATATGGAGGATAGTGGGTTAGTATAGGTTAGGTGGGCTTGGATCGGCGCAACATCGAGGGCCAAAGGGCCTGTACTGCGCTGTATTCTTCTATGTTCTAAGACGATTGACGAGGGCAGGGTGATGGACATGATCTATATGGACTTCAATAAGGTGTTTGACACGGGTTCCTCATGATAGACTGGTTAGCAAGGTCAGATCAAATGGAAGGAGAATTAACCATTTGGATACAGAACTGGCTTAAAGGTAGAGGGTTGCTTTTCAGACTGGAGGCCTGGGACCAGTGATGTGTCACGATGATCGGTGCTGTGTCTGCTGCCTTTCCTCATTTATATAAATGATTTGGATATGAACATAGGAGGTGTGGTCAGGAAGTGTGCAGATGCTACCAAAATTGGTGGTGTAGTGGACAGCGAAGAAGGTTACCTCAGAGTACAACGGGCTAATGGGCCAAGGAGTGGCATATAGAGTTTAATTTAGATAAATGTGAGGTGCTGCATTTTGGAAAGGCAAATCAGGGCAGGACTTATACACTTAATGGTAAGGTCCTGGGGAGTGTTGCTGGACAAAGAGACCCTGGAATGTAGGTTCATAGTTCCTTGAAAGTAGAGTCGCAGGTAGACAGGATTGTAAAGAAGGCGTTTGGTATGCTTGCCTTTAATCGTCAGTGTGGTTCATGCGTGGAATGAGTTTCTCAAGAAGGGGTGGATGCAGGTACTGTTAACATTTAAAAGTTATTTGGATAAGTACATAAATAGAAAAGGTTTAGAGGGCCAAATGTAGGCATGTAGGACTACTTTAGTTTGAGAATATGATCATTGTGTGCTAACTGGACCGAAGGGTCTGTTTCTGTCCTTTTTGACTCCATGACTCTATGAAACAGGCAGGCTTTAATGACAGTCTAAAAGGAGTGGAATAGAAAGGAAATTCCAACCCTGAGAGCCTAATCATCTCTGAACAGGTTGATTAGAAAATAGAGTGTTCCAGCATGCAATAAGGCCATTCAGCTCTTAGAACAGCCAAAAAGTGGTTTTCATTTTCACCCTTAAACTAATAATATGTTGCATGAAAATTAACATCCCAATTTCCTGACTAAACGTGGAACTCTGTCTATCATTTACATAAGGTTTAAGTTGACGATTAAAACTATACTGGCATAAGTGAAACTTCTCCTGACTCTTTCTCCTTACTTAAATTAGCCATTGGTGCCTTGTAAAGGTTAGTCCTACTTTCTAGCTCTGTAGTATTGTAGGTTTAAGGCACTTCAAGTGTCTATCCAGATACTTTTTAAAAAGATAATAGAAGTTAATGCCTCTGCCATCCTTTCAGACAGAGATTTCCAAACCTCACTATTCTCATCAACATTCCATGGACCTCTCCAAACAGATACCTATTAAAAGTAACAGTGATAGAAAGGTATAATTCTGTGAACTGCAAACAACAGAGTATTTGCACTTTTAATTGCATGTTTGTTTGAGTCTGTTTGTATTGACTTCTGTCTCCGTGAAACAGGCCCAGTGAAATCATTCCGGACATTGTGGACTCTACTGTTACAATTGTGGATTCTGACCAACTTCCACTAACATCAGTTCTCACACAGACTGATTCCAGCTGGCTGCTCAATCAGAGCCACAGGAAATTTGGTAAGGAGCTGCATTGTCTCTGAAAGCAAACACTGAAACAAGGACGGAGAAAAATGACTGTTCGCCTGAATCGACACATTGTCTTAACTGTAAAGGATGACTGAAACATCGCCTCTCCCTAAAAAAAAAGACTCCAATGATAATTGAGACAACTTGTAAAATGGACAAGTTTTCTTTTCTGTAACATTTAGGATAGTTCAGTTAAGGTGAACATTGTTTACAGTTTTTTTGGGCTTTTCCCAACATATTCCTCCCTATGTACTTACATACTGTACTGTCGCCTGCAGTCTTGTACATTTTCCATGCTGGCATTTAGACAAAATTAAGGAAAAACTTGATCTGGAAGTCTGCATTCTTCAACTACATCTCCAGTTCCTTCTTTGTGCATTGATTATAGATAGTCCAATTTTACAGTGTTGCTTCAATGACAAAAATGACTAGCTTTTACATAGCACCTTTAATTTAATGAAACAGCTCAAGGTTTTTCACTAGAGAAAGTGTGACACCAAGCCACACAAGGAATAGTAGGTTTTAAAAAAAGAATTTAAAAGGGGCAAAGACAATAGAGTGGAGGAGAGGTTTAGGCAGTTGAAGGTATGTTCACCATTTCCACAGCAAAGAAAATCAGTGGTGGTGGCGGTGGTGGGGGGGGGGGGGGGGGGGGAGGGGGTGTTATGTGAGTGGCCAGATTGGAGGTACACAAAGATCCTGCAGGGCTAAAGAAGGTTATGAAGAGCCAAGGTCACTGAATCCTCAAGTGTTCGACAGCAGAAAACTCCTTAATCAAAATTGCAAGTATATAGAGTGGTTGTTTACACCACATTCCTGTACTGCCGTGGACTGTGTACTAGCAACACATAAGAGCCCTGGAGAGACTCCATTAGCATTGTCACTCCTCTGAATTCAATTGGAAGTATATTGAACAAAGGCTGGTCTCTTCCTTGAAGCCACTGCCAAAGCATTCAGGCAAAATCCCTGCAAAGTCAATTTTATTGAACTGGACATTCTGCCTGGATGGTCAAAAGGAGTTTTCCCCACCAGGCCCTGTTTTCTCCACCACCAAATGGCCAAGTTGCAGGAAGGGACAAAGAAAGCACTTTAATGACACCCTGATGCTCTCCTTGAAGTTGCTGCAGCATTGGCATTAATGGTTAGGAGGAGCCTGCTGCCAATGGGTTGAAATGGTGACAACTTATCCATTAAGCTGCTTCATGTTTTGAGTCATGAAGTCTTAATGATGAGGCAGAGCATCAGAGGAGAGGGGAAGAAAAGAAAGCAGACACTGCTTTTTATATCCTCCTTCCTTGAGGAACATCCTGCTCCATGCCTCCAAAGATTTGTGCGATAGGAATTTGTTATTTCACATGAAGATCTATGGCAGAGACTCAGAAGGCTGAGTTGATGTATTGAGGGACAGCTGAAGGTGACATAATCTCAGAGTAAGCAGTCACCCATTTAAGAAAACTAAGGAGGAATTCATCCTGTTGGAGAATGGTATATCTGTGGAATTCTCTACTGCAGAGGGCTGTAGAGGCTGGTTTATTGAGGATATTCAGTGCTGAGACAGATTCTTAATCATTAAGGGAATCAAGACTTATGGGGAAAAAGCAAGAAAGTCAGGATCACATTGAATGGCAGATCAGACTCAATGGGCTGAATGGCCTACTTCTGCTTCTACATCTAATGGTAACTGGTACTCACTGGTGGATGGATCTTGTTAATTATACTGAATTTAATAATGCACAAATATTTTAGTCCCATGTTTGCAAAATTGTAAACATTGGGCAATCTCTGAAATATCTTTTTAAACCAGGGTATTTTTCATAAACGGTTCATGTCCTGTGATAGTCTATTTACAATCTAAGACCTATAAGTTTGTAAGTTATTTATAGGGACTGGATTCTTTAATTAATAACAAGTTGGGTTCCGGCATTACCTCTTTAACTTGTGTTCTGTTTCCAGAAAAGAGACACATTCACTGAATGGAAACAGAGCTTGAGCTACAGGGGGAGTATGATGTGAATAGAATGTTGTAATGACTTCCTGCAGAATCTGCTTTCTAACATATTGTTCACTTGAATCTCATCCATTTTTTATGATCATGCCTCAAGAGAAACTCGAAATTTTAGAGAGAGGAGAATCAGAACTCTTTAGCCAGCTCTCAGCGTTTTTTAGCTCAACATCCACAGGTATTTCTATTGATATAAAGTTAACGTTTTGCATCAAGTTAACCAATTTTCAGGGGCTTTCATTTATCCTTCCACACTCAACTGCCCTTACCCATCCCCACTTGATGTGGCACTATCCAAAATCCTTCCTCAACCAAGTTGATTCCTGCAAAGGTGGAACAACCTGTCAGTGGGAGTAAATAAAGCAAAATCATGCTCCACTTATCCTCTGCACCCAGAATCAAATTAACCTTAGCACAACAAGGGTATAGGCAATGGCCTCGTGGTATCATCACTGGACTGTTAATCCAGAGACCCAGGTTATGACCTGGGACCTAGGTTCAAATTCCAGAATGGTGGAATTTGAATAGAATAAAATATGGAATTGAGTCTCATGATGACCATGCATCCATTGCTGATTGTCAGGAAAACCCCATATAGTTCACTAATGTATTTTAAGGAAAGAAACTGCCATCCTCTGGTCTAGCCTACATGTGACTTCAGACCCGTAGCAATGTAGTTGACTCTTAACTGCCCTCTGGGTAATTTGAGATGGGCAATAACTGCTGACTTAGCCAGTGATGCCCTCATCTTATAAGGAGACATCTTTGCCAAAGGCCTGACATATTATAATGTTTGCAATGGGCCTTGCACCCAAAACCAAGAGGCTTTGAGCAGAGGGTGCAATGTGCCAAATGAAGGCTGATATCTGAATTGCATCTCAATCTCAACGTTCTTTCTGTGAAGAAAAGATTGGTTCCCCAGTGCTGAAAAATAGGACGCATCGTGAGATAACATTTATGCAAATTGTCAGGAGTCTCAAGTCTGCTGGCTTCTCTAGCTCAAGGCACTGAGGCTAACTGCAAAAACCCTTAACTGGGGAGATAATGACCAAATGGTATTATCGCTGGACTCTTAATCCAGAGACCCCAGGTAATGCTCTGGGGACCTGCATTCAAATCCTGCCATGGTGGAATTTAAATTCAATAAATATCTGGAATTAACAATCTCATGATGATCATGAATCCATTGTCAGGAAAAGCCCATTTGGTTTGCTACTCTCCTTCAGGGAAGGAAACTCTGTCCTTAGCTGGTCTGATCTACACGTGACTCCAGACCCACAGCACTGTTGACATTTAACTGCCCACTGGGCAATTAGGAATGGGCAATAGATGCTGGCCTAGCCAGTGATTCCCTCATTCTGTGAATGAATAAAATAAAATTCAACTACTTGGCTCAGATGGGCTATCGGCCAGAAGTAAATCATAGTATTTCTGGTCTCTGATACAATATCCAGCTGTTCATGTGCTTTCTAAAAATTGTTTGCAGTGTTAATTTAACATAATAATACTCTATGATATTACTTTGAATTTACAGCATGAAAGCAAACTGTCTGGCCCAGTGTTGTCATATTTGTTCTCTGCACCCATCTCTTTCAACCTACTTCATCTCACCCTGTCAGAATAACCTCTTCCTGTCCCTTTTCTACCTCATGCTCTTATTTACTTTAAAAATATCCTTTGTCTCAAGCACCTCATGTGGCAAAAAGTTCTCCATTCCAATCATTTCTCTTAGAATTTTAAAAACCCTAGATTTGGAATCTACCCACAAGTGGAAACGTTATGTTTATCCTGCTCTGGTCATTGATGATTTTAACAATCTTTATTTGGTTGCCCCTCAATCTTCTATATTCCCTGAGAGAAAACAATCTCAACCAGACTAACTTTCCCGGCAGGTCTTTACTCTCAGTTGGTCTGATGATTGTAAATCACTTTTGCACCTCTCCACCATTTTTAAATGTTTTTTTTTTCTGCAATGCAGAGACCAAAACTGCTTTGAGATTTATAATATACGTTGCACACTTATATTCACTTGCCATTCTGTGGCACACACACCTGCAGCTGTACAGTTCCAACACTGATTAGAGTTTCTCTCATTCACTAGCCTTGGTGATGCCCTCTGAGGCATCTTTACTGTCTGTCGTGAATTTCAACACTTATACTCACTTTGCCCAAATGGTTAGGACCACATTTACTGCAACAGTTATATCCTTGATGATGAACAATTGACAAAAGCACAGATAAACTTTCCGGTAACAGAATAGTGTTAAATTTATACATGACAACATAATGTTGACACTTGTACACTAAATGTGTTTTCTCATTTCAGAGCCTTTCAATAATCGAGTCAGCATGGATATTTATAGCATGGAAAGAGGCCTTTCAGCCCATCCTGTCTATGCCAGTCACTAAACATTTATTTTAATCTCATTTTCCAACACTTGGTTTGTAGCTTTGTGTGGTATGATGTTTGAAGTGCTCATCCTATTGGTCCTTAAATTTCCTCAGGGTTCCCGCCTCTCTCACCCTTTCAGGCCCAGATATCCACAACCCATTGAGTGAAAGATTCTTTTCCTCACATTCCCTCTAAACCTCCTGCACCTGACCTTAAAACAGTGCTTCTGGTTATTTAAAGGGAAAGGTTAGTCTCTATCTACCAGGTCTATGACTGTCAGAACTTTATACATCTCAATCAGATCTCCCCACAGCCCCTTTGCTCTGAGGAAAATAACCCCAGCCTATCTAATCTCTCTTCATCACTCCAGCCTGGGCAACATCCTGGCGAAACTCTTCTGCACCCTATCTAATGCAACCAATCCTTCCTATAGTGTGACTTCCGGCACTGCACAGCACTCCAGCTGTAAAATTTACAGCCCAGGAACAGGCCCTTCGGCTCAGGCTTGAAGGGCCAAAGGGCCAGCTCCTGGGCTGTAAATTTTCTTTTCTTTGTTCTAAAGTTATATACAGCTCCATTGTAACCTCTTGTATTCAATACCGTGACTAATAAAGACAAGTATCCCCTGTGCCTTAAGTATCCCCTTAACCACCTGATCTGCCTGCCCTGCTGACTTTAAGGAGCTATGGAAGTATTTGTTTAAAACCTCAGCTTTATCCTCCTGCTCCATTTTATTCTTTCATGAAATGTTACCCATCCCTAAGTTCCCTTGAACAAAGTGAATCACTGGGCCAGACCAGGTTGAGATGGTAGACTTTCTTCCCTTAAGAAACCAGATGCATTTTTACCACAACCAGTGATGGTTATCATTTTCACTTTAGGCTAGCTTTCAATTCCAGATTTATTAATTGCCCAGTGATGGGATTTGATACCATAATCCCAAAGCCTTTGGAGTCACCTGGAGTGGTATTGCTGTAGTGGTCAAGTCACTGGATTAGTAATGTTCGTGTTCAGAATCCCACCAGGACAGGAGGTGCATCTTGAATTCAGTAAAAATTGTAGATTGTTGGAAAAACCGAACTGATTGACTAATGTCCTTTAGAAAAGGAAACAACTCTCCCCACCAGGTCTGGTTTATGCTTGACTCAAGCCAATATGCTTGACTCTCAACTGCCCTCTGGGGCAATTAGGGGCAGGCAATAAATGCTGGGCTAGCCAGAGATGCCCTCGTCCTGTGTGTGAATAAAACAATTTAATAAAAAGCTAGACTAGTGGTAACCATGTAACCACAGTCAATTGTCATAGGAACCCATCACTAATAGTCTTGAGGGAAGATTACCATCCTCACCTGGTGTCGCAATGTAATTCACCAGTAATGCTGGCCTAACCAGTGATGTCCACATCCTACGTATGAATAATAAAGAAACTAGTCCAGTGACATTATCACCTGGCCACCTTCTCTCCAGATTAAGTAAATATTCATGGGTTATGTAAAGAGGATAGTGTTTCCCATTTGCTTGCATGAGGATTACTGCAGTCACAACTAGATTTTAAAGCACAAGGTCTATTATTTGATGAATAACATTTGGCTGGAAGGCCTCATCATATTAAGCTCCTCAAGATGTTGAATGTTGACTAAATACAAAAATAAAAACAGAGAATGTTGGAAAAACTCAGCAGGTCTGGTGAGAAAAAAACAGAGTTAATATTTCAAGTCTAAAGACTGTTCTTTGTGACTGGTTCCTTTATCCCCCGAAATATTAACGCTGTTTCTCTCTGTACAGAGTTTCCCCAGCATGCTCTCTTTTTATTTCAGATTTCCAGCATCTGCAGTGTTTTGTTTTCACTTGGCAAAGTATCACTCAGTTTTGTGAAGAAAGGTTTCTCAGAAAGCAAATGTTGGATGATTTGTTCTGTGTTGGTTTCAGATAAAGAGTATGAGTCAATCCTGGAAGACGATGTCAGTGATGTAACTTCAAAAGGGAGCCTTGATGACATCATTGTTCATTCTGAGGTGAGCAATATGATTTACAACTGCTCAGAGCTCTGGATGATTAAACATTTGCAGGTTAAGGGATTTGTAGATCCTTCTGTTCCCTATGTAGTGTAGAATGTAGACTATTAAGGGCTATTAGTGCCTCTACCTTTGAACCAGGAGGCCCAGGTTCATAGAAAATAGGCAACCCTTCTCCACCTTTCAATGTAATCATGGCTGATCATCTAACTGAGTATCCTGTTGCCACTTTCTCCCCCCATGCCCTTTGATCCCTTTAGCCCCAAGATCTATGTCTAGCTCCATTCAAAGTCTTGGCCTTAACCTGGGTGAGGAGGTTGAGGGGTGGGTTAGTAAATTTGCAGATGACACAAAGATAGAGGTGCAGTTGATATTACAGGCTATTGCAGGCTGCAGCGCGACATAGACAGGATGCAGAGGTGGGCTGAGAAATGGCAGATGGAGTTCAACCTGGATAAATGGGAAGTGATGCATTTTCGAATACTGAATATAGGATTAAAGACAGGATTCTTGGCAGTGTGGAGGAACAGAGGGATCTTGGTGTTCAAGTACATATATCCCTCAAAATTGCCACCCAAGTGGATAGGGCTGTTAAGAAAGCATATGGTGTTTTGGCTTTCATTAACGGGGGATCGAGTTTAAGAGCCGTGAGGTTTTGCTACAGCTCTGCAAGTCCCTGGTGAGACCACACTGGAATATTGTGTCCAGTTCTAGTCGCCCTACTATAAGAAAGATACAGAGGCTTTGGAGAGGGTGCAAAGAAGGTTTACCAGGATGCTGCCTGGATTGGAGGGCTTGTCTTACGAAGAGAGGTTGACTAAGCTTGGACCTTTTTCTCTGGAGAGAAGGAGGAAGAGAGGAGACCTGATCGAGGTATACAAGATAATGAGAGACATGGATAGAGTAAATAGCCAGAGACTTTTCCCTAGGGCAGGATTGACTGGCACGAGGAGTCATAGTTTTAAGATATTAGGAGAAAGGTATAGAGGGGTTGTCAAAGGTAGCTTCTTTATGCAGAGAGTTGTGAATGCATGGAATGCATTGCCAGAGGTGTTGGTGAAAGCAGAGTCATTAGGGACATACAAGTGACATGCACATAGATAGCAATGAGTTGAGGGGCGCATAGGTTATTTTATTTTACACTAGGATTAAACCTCGGCATAATATTGTGGGCCGAAGGGCCTGTTCTCTGCTGTACTTTTCTATGTTCTATGTTGTATGTTCTATGTTAACTCCTCTCTGTGAATCCCAGACTCCCCACTCTGGGCAAAAAGTGTCTCCTTATCTCAGTCCTAAAATGCCAGGCCCATATCCTTAGTCTGTGACCCCTGGTTCTAGACTCCCTGGTCATCATGAACATCCAGGATTTGTCTCGTCTAGTCCGGTTAGATGTCAGGTCCCACCTGTTCTAGAGGTGTGTGGGAACATCTCTGAACAGGTTGCTTAGTAAAATAAACAGACTGCAAACATTGCATACAGCCCCACATTGAAACATCTAACATCAATAAAGCATATTGCCTCCTGTGTATGCCTTCTGTCAAATGCACTGATCTGCAGTATATTGCATGCCTGACCAGCTGTGCTTTGTATTGAAGCTGCAGGCTGTATACATTGCCACCTTCAATGGACCTGTGTATCATCAGTTCACCACAGATCCCATGTGCTTTGAGCCAATTCTGATCACTACCTCAATTCTCTGATTGATTACAAAACTGTGAGCTCCCTCAGATTGACTTATCTTGAAATACAGTATGGTATTGTCAAAAGCTACAGAACAGAAGGACCCGAGAGTCCTCACCCACGAATCACAAAAAAAAAACTAGCCTCCAAGTTCAATGGATAAAAAGAAAGGCAAATAGAATGTTAGCTTTTATTTCAAGAAGAATGGAATATAAAAGTAGGGAGTTTTTTTCCAAAATTGTGCAAAGCACGAATAAGACCGTAATTGGAATACTGTGAACAGGTCTGGGTCCCCATCTAAGGAAAGATATCCCGGCTTTGGAGGCTGTCCAGAGAAGGTTCACCAAGTTGATACCATAAGACCATGAGATAGAGGAACAAAATTAGGCCATTCAGCCCATTGAGCCTGCTCCACCATTCAATCATGACTGATATGTTTCTCAACCCTATTCTCCTGCCTTCTCCCTGTAACCCTTGATCCCCTTACTAATCAAGAGCCCATCAAAGTCTGTCTGAAACATGCTCAATGACCTGGCCTCCACAGCCCTCTGCAACAATGAGTTTCACAGATTAACCAACCTGTGTTTGAAGAAATTTCTCCTCATCTCAGAACGAAAGGTTTGCCGCTTCACTCTGAGGCTGTGCCCTTGGGTCCTAGTCTCTCCTACTAGTGGAAACATCTTCTCCACATTCACTCTATCCAGGCCTCTCAGTATTCTGTAAGTTTCAATGAGAATAGCAGGTATGGAGGGAGTGACTAAGGTTAGTACATTAGGCCTGAACTCCTGGAATACAGAAAAATCAGAGGTGACCTTATTGAAACATACAGGATTCTTAGAGGTCTTGACAGAGTAGCTGCAGAAATTTTTTCCCCTTGTGGGAGAGTCTAAGACCAGAGGGTATAATTTGAGGATAAGGGATCACACATTCCTATAGGAAGGATGTTGTGAAACTTGAAAGGGTTCAGAAAGATTTACAAGGATGTTGCCATTGTTGGAGGGTTTAGGGCGAGGCTGAATAGGGTGGGCTGTTTTCCCTGGAGCGTCAGAGGCTGAGGGGTGACCTTTTCAAAGTTATAAAATCATGAGGGGCATGGCTAGGAAAAATAGACAAAATCTTTTCCCTGACGTGAGGGAGTCCAGAACTAGAGGACATACTTTTAGGGTGAGAGGGGAAAGATTTAAAAGGGACCTAAGGGGCAACTTTTTCACACAGAGTGTGGTACATGTATGGAATGAGCTACCAGAGGAAGTGATAGAGGTTGGTACAATTGCAACATTTAAAAGGCATCTGACGGGTATATGAATAGGAAGGATTTGGAGGGATATGGTCCAAGTGCTGGCAAATGGAACAGGATTAATTTATGATATCTGGTCAGCATGGACGAGTTGGACCAAAGGATCTGTTTCCATGTTGTACATCTCTGTGACTCTATTTAAGACAGCGATAAGGAGGAACATCTTCTCTCAGAAAGTTGTATATCTGTGCAATTCTTTATCTCAGAAAGCTGTAGAGGCTGGGTCATTAAGAATATTCAAGGCTGAGACAGGCAGATTCTAAATCAAGAAGGGAATTAGGGGAGAGTTGCGGATTATCAGATCAGCCATGATGTCATTAAGTGGCATAGCAGACTCGATGGGCTGAATGGTCTATTCCTCCTTTTTACGTGGTGAACTGATCAGACGTGCTGATCCTCAGTAGGCTACACTTTTGGTTAGGATAGTACAGCATTGTCAAGTTTCAGAGAAGAACATGCTAAAGTCTACACTCCTTCAAATCAACCACTTGCTTCACTGTGTTGAAGAGGCCCTTCATCATTTGTGTTTAAGGGTGCACTTAACTGAATTGAAATAAGAAGAATAATACAGCAACGTAACCACTGAAGTTTGTAATTGTTATTCAACTGCTCCCCTTCGCTCATCGGACAAACATTACTATCTTTATTGCGTTGATATTTGACATCAAGCTGTAACAAAGGTGAACTGGTTAAGTTTAAATGATTCCAATGGCTTAGCCTTACAGACCAGGAGGGTTTAGTCCTTGGTCTATGTTGAGGGAGTGTTTCTCATTTCCATCAATAGAAAAGGTACTGTATCCACTGTCAGTGTCCTCTGACTAACACAAACAAAATAGCAGCACTGTAGCTTAATTATACTGTGCCCTTGACACAGGAAAGTAAGTCACAGAATCACTGTAAGGCCAAACTTACACATTTGAGCCATATCAGATTTTCAAAATTTGGTCAAAAGGGGAAGTGTTCAGGGGCATCTTAAAGGTGAAAAATTATTTAGTTTAATGGAGAGATTTAAAGAAGAAATCCCAGAGTTTACTGATAGACAGCTGAAGATGCAGACACCAAAGAGATTAAAATTTGTGAAATGCCAAGAGGCTAGAATTAGATCAATGCTGATCAGACAAAGGGCTGCAGGGGTACAGAAGACACCAGGCCCTGGAGGAATTTAGAAACAAGGATGAGAATTTTAAAATCTATGTGCTGATTGACTTGGAACTGATATCGCGTAACAGGCACAGGAGTGACAGTGTGGTGTGTGTAAGAACAAATGCAGTGGAGTTTTGGACAACCTCAAATTTATGGAGAGTAGGATATGGGAGATCAGACAGGAGCCTCTTGAACGAGTCAAGACTAGTCTTTTAAGGTACCATGGGTATACAGTCCTAATCTTCCCCTTATGTGCTGGAAGTAAGCATCAGTGAGGACAAGATTGAAATGTGGCTACAACGTCCTTATGAACAAGTCTCACTGTGAAAACTCATAGATTGAATAATGGGTGCTTGTAAAACATACCGGAAAGTGACTGGTAGATTTATCGATGTATGAGTGACAAAATTAGTTTTTAGCTGGATTAGATTTCTGGCAATAAGCTTTTATTTGGAAGAATTCCATTCTCCCCTTTCCTCCACCTTCATTGTTTTTTTTCCATTGGAACAACTTTCTGAAAACTCTTTTTTTTTCTGAACTGAAGACTTCCCCAACAGTGGTTGATGAGGACTTTGACCATGGCTGCCATTTTCCCCACACCACTGATCTCAACCATTCCACCCAATCCCACACAGACACATTCCCCTTGGTCTTGTTATTCATTCATGGGATGTGAGCACCTCTGTCTGAGCCAATATTTATTTCCCATGCCTAGTTGCCCTGCAGAAGGTAATGGTGAGATACCTTCGTGATTATTGCAATGCACCCACAATGCTGGTGAGCGGAATGTTCCAGGATTTTATCCCAGCAACAGTGATGGAATGGCAATACATTTCCAAGTCAGGATGGTGAGTGGTTCAGAGGGGAACTAGCATCTGGTGGTGTTCCCATGTATCTGCTGCCCTTATCTTTCTAATTTGATTTGATTTATTATTTTCGCATGTACCTAGGTACAGTGAAAAGTTTTGTTTTGCCTGCAGTACAGGCACATCTTACCATACAAAGTGCATTTGGGTAGTGGAACAGAGTGCAGAGTCTAGAAGGATGAGAGGAGATCTAATTGAAGCATATAAGATGCTAAAGGGGATTGACAAAATCGACGTTGAAAGGATGTTTTCCCTTGTGGGGAAGTCTGGAATAAGAGGTTATAGTTTTAGGATAAGGGGTGGCAGATTTAAAATAGCATTAAGGAGGAATTACTTCTCTCAAAGGATTGTAAATCTGTGGAATTGTGCAGTGGATGCAGGGGCACTGAAGAAAATTGAGGAGATAGATAGATATTAATAAATAATGGGTTAAAGAGATATGAGGAGCGGACAAGAAAGTGGAGTTGAGGCCAAGATGGGATCAGTCATGATTGTATTAAATGGTGGAGTACCTGATAGGGGCTGAATTGGCTAATCCTGCTCCTCATTCTTATGTTCCAAATATTCCTAATCAAATATAGAACAGATTAGCATACTTCCCTACCGTGTGGAAAAAAACACCAGACTATATATAACAAAGACAACAAATTGATGAGAAACACATTACATGATTCGACAACCTCCTAACAGCTTTTGATTAACATTTCACTTCAAAAATAAGTAGCACACTGGCAGGATGACTCTTCAATAGCAGATGCCAATGGTAAGTGCAGTGAGTACCAGACAATATAGAAGGAAACAGATTTCACAGAATCACAACAAGAGGCTATTCAGTCATTGTGATTGCTTTTGTTTTGCATAATGTCTACTTTGACCAGTCAAGTAATATACTTTCATAAATTTTATAAGGTAAAGCATATTTTTGGAAAAAATATACATTGAGGAGAAAGCAAAGCCTACCAGAATATAATACTGCTTCACAATGAGGCTATGTCCATATATTTTTTCCTGTTGAACATTGCGTAATGTGTTTGTTGACTTTTAGTCTAAGTTATATTCTGGTAAGTATATTCAGTTTACCATTTGAAGATAATGAGACTCATGTTTTGGTATATGGTATATCATCGTAGGTTGGGGTAGAATAGAAATGCATTTTTGTTTGATCAGAGATGTCACTATCATGACGTTTATCATCATCAGCGAAGGATGATGAGAGATTTGTGTACATTTATTGGGATTGGCTTGGAGACGCCGGTGTTGGACTGGGGTGTACAAAGTTAAAAATCACACAACACCAGGTTATAGTATAACAGGCTTATTTGGAAGCACTAGCTTTCGGAGCGCTGCTCCTTCATCAGGTGGTTGTGGAGAATAAGATTGTAAGACACAGAATTTATAGAAAAGTTTACAGTGTGATGTAACTGAAATTATATATTGAAAAAGACCTGGATTGTTTGTTAAGTCTCTCATCTTTTAGAATGACCATGTTGGTTTCAGTTCTGTAAATCGCAAAAAGTTTTTTAAAAGTTACATTCTCAAGTGAACTTTAACAATTGGTGTCATGTCGGCCTAGATAATGTATTGAAGGTTTTAGCTCTCTGTGTCAGGCTGTCTGTGCCACAATGGTCAGACTGATTCTAATCAAAAAACAGATTTACAGAATCTGACATGGATTCATGCAATCTTTGAGCAAAGTAACATGTAATTCTGCAAGTATAAATTCACCCCCACAAAATTATATATGTATATGTGCCTGTGGGTGTGGGTGTGTGTGTGTGTGTGAGGGGTGGGGTTATGAGTGACTGTGAGAGGGTGTGTATGTGTGTGAGAGTGAGTGTAAAGGGGTTTAAGTCTGTGAGAGGGTATGTGTGGGAGTGTATGTGTGAGTGTATGAGAGAGGGTCTGCGTGAATGTGTGTGTGTGTGTCTGTGTGTATCTGTGTGTGTGTGTGTCCATCTGTCTGTGTGGGTATAGTGCAAGGGGGTCACCTGTAGTGTGACATGAACCCAAGGTCCTGATTGAGGCCTTCCCCATGGGTACCAAACTGAGGCGATGATGGTGTAGAGTGCTGAAACATCCATTGTGATGAGGAATGTTCCCGGTTTGACTGGTCCGTGGTTGTTGTTCAACTGAACAACCAGCAACACTACAGGCAACTACCGGCCAACCCGACCAAACAGCACACCCATGAACTGAACACACTGATCAGGACTTTGGACCCAGCTCTTCAGAGTTCCATACGCTCACTCATCCCACGTACTTCTCGTGTAGGCGACTCCTACTACCTTCTGAAGATACACAAAGCCAATACACCAGGACGTCCCATCGTATCAGGAAATTAGACCTTGTGTGAGAACCTCTCTCGCTATGTCGAAGGCATCTTGAAACCCATTGTACAGGGGACCCCCAGCTTCTGTCGCCACACTACAGATTTCTTACGGAAACTCAGCACCCTCAGACCAGTCGAACCAGGAACATTCCTTGTCACAATGGACGTTTCAGCACTCTACACCAGCATCCCCCACAATCACATCGCGGCAACAGCCTCAGTACTCAACACCAACAACTGCCAATCTCCAAACGCCATCCTACAACTCATCCACTTTATCCTCGATCACAACATCTTCACCTTTGACAACCAGTTTTTCATCCAGACACATGGAATAGCCATGGGGACCGAATTTGCACCCCAATATGCCAACGTTTCCATGCACAGATTTGAACAAGACTTCTTCTCTACGCAGGACCTCCAACCAATAATATACACCAGGTACATTGATGATATTTTCTACCTCTGGACCCATGGAGAGGAATCACTGAAGAAAACTACACAGGGGTGATAAACAAGTTTCATCCGACCATCAAACTCACCATGGATTACTCTCTACTATCTGTCTCATTCTTGGACACATGCATCTCCATCAGGGATGGGCACCTCAGCACCACACTGTACCCCAAACCCATGGATAACCTCACAATGCTACACTTCTCCAGCTTCCACCTGAAATATATTAAAACAGCCATACCCTATAGACAAGCCTTATGCATACACAGGATCTGTTCAGATGAGGAGGAACGCGATGGGCACCTGGACGTACTTAGGGATGCCCTCATAAGAACGAGGTATGTTGCTTAATTCATCGACCACCAGTTCCGACCTGTCGCAGCAAGGAACCATAATGATCTCCTCAGGAGACAGACAAGAGCTGCAGCCGACAGGGCACCCTTCCTTGTTCAGTATTTCCCAGGAGCCGAAAAACGTCGCCATGTTCTTCGCAGCCTGCAACACATTGTCAATGAGGATAAGCACCTCGCCAAGACCTTCCCCACACCTCCACTGTTTGCCTTCAAACAATCACCAAACCTCAAACAGATCATTGTTTGCAGCAAATCGCCAAGCTTTCAGGACAACTCCATACAACCTTGTCACGGTAGACACTGCAAGATGTGACAGAATGTCGACACAGATACCACCATTACACGTGGGGACACCTCCCACCATGTACGTGGCAGGTACTTATGCGACTCAGCCAACGTTGTCAATCTTGTACACTGCAGGCAAGGATGCCCAGAGGCATGGTAGATTGGCGAGACCGAGCAGAAGATACGACAACGGATGAATGGGCACCGCGCAACAATCAACAGACAGGAGTGTTCCCTCCCAGTCAGAGAACACTTCAGCAGTTCGGGATATTCGACCTCGGACCTTAGGGTGACCATCCTCCAAGGCGGACTTCGGGACAGGCAACAACAAAACGTGGCCAAGCAGAGGCTGATAGCCAAGTTCGGTACCCCTGGAGATGGCCTCAACTGGGACGTGGGGTTCATGTCACACTACAGGTGACCCCACCGCGCTACACACACACACACACACACACAGACAGAAGGACACGCACTCAGACAGATACACATAGACACTCCTACACACATACATTCATGCAGACCCTCTCTCATACACTCACACATACACTCTCACACACACCCTCTCACAGACTTAAACCCCTTTACACTCACGCTCACACACATACGCACACCCTGTAACAGACACTCATAACCCTCTCTCCCCAACACACACACACCCACATTCACACATACATGTAGGCGGCACGGTGGCTCAGTGGTTAGCATTGCTGCCTCACAGCACCAGGGTCCCAGGTTCGATTCCAGCCTTGGGCAACTGCCTGTGTGGAGTTTGCACATTTTCCTCATGTCTGCATGGGTTTCCTCCCACAGTCCAAAGATGTGCAGGTCAGGTGAATTGGCCATGCTAAATTGCAAATGCTGGAAACCAGATTCTGGATTAGTGGTGCTGGAAGAGCACAGCAGTTCAGGCAGCATCCGAGAAGCAGTAAAATCAACGTTTCGGGCAAAAGCCCTTCATCAGGAATAATGGCAGAGTGCCTGAAGGGTGGAGAGATAAGCTAGAGGAGGGTGGGGGTGGGGAGAAAGTAGCAAAGAGTACAATAGGTGAGTGGGGGAGGGGGTGAAGGTGATAGGTCAGAGGAAATGACCTGGGAGTTGCAGTGGGAGAGGGACTCCCTGTAGAGAGAGGAGGAAAACTTCTTCAAGGCAGGCATCCTTGCAAGAGGATTCGCAGTAGGGTTAAAATCAACTTGGTAAAAACAATGACTGCAGATGCTGGAAACCAGATTCTGGATTAGTGGTGCTGGAAGAGCACAGCAGTTCAGGCAGCATCCGAGGAGCAGTAAAATCGACGTTTCGGGCAAAAGCCCTTCATCAGGAATAAAGGCAGAGAGCCTGAAGGGTGGAGAGATAATCTAGAGGAGGGTGGGGGTGGGGAGACAGTAGCACGTCGATTTTACTGCTCCTCGGGTGCAGCCTGAACTGCTGTGCTCTTCCAGAACCATTAGTCCAGAATCATGCTAAATTGCCCATAGTGTTAGGTGCATTAGTCAGAGGGAAATGGGTCTGGGTGGGTTACTCTTCAGAGGTCGGTGTGGACTTGTTGGGCCGAAGAGCCTGTTTCCACACTGCAGGGAATCTAATCTAATCATATATAAATTTGTGGGGTGAATTTGTACTTGCAGAATTACATGTTACTTTGCTCCATAACTGCATGAACCCATGTCAGAGTCTGTAAATCCGTTTTTTCAATTAGAAACAGTCTGACCATTCTGGCACAGACAGCCTGACACAGGAAGCTAACACCTTCAATACATTATCAGGGCCGACATGACACCAATTAGAGTCATAGAGTCATAAAGATGTACAGCATGGAAACAGACCCTTCGATCCAACCCGTCCATGCCGACCAGATATCCCAACCCAATCTAGTCCCACCTGCCAGCACCCGGCCCATATCCCTCCAAACCCATCCTATTCATATACCCATCTAAATGCCTCTTAAATGTTGTAATTGTACCAGCCTCCACCACATCCTCTGGCAGCTCATTCCATACACATACCACCTTCTGCATGAAAAATTTGCCCCTTAGATCTCTTTTATATCTTTCCCCTCTCACCCTAAACCTATGCCCTCTAGTTCTGGACTTCCCGACCCTATTTACCCAATCCATGCCCTTCATGATTTTGTAAACCTCTATAAGGTCACCCCTCAGCCTCCGACGCTCCAGGGAAAACAGCCCCAGCCCGTTCAGCCTCTCCCTGTAGTTCAGATCCTCCAACCCTGGCAACATCCTTGTGAATCTTTTCTGAACCCTTTCAAGTTTCACAACATCTTTTCGATAGGAAGGAGACCAGAATTGCACGCAATATTCCAACAGTGGCCTAACCAATGTCCTGTACAGCCGCAACAGCTCACTTGAGAATGTAACTTGTAAAAAAAGATTTGCGATTTACATATGAAAGAACTCAAACCAACCTGGTCATTCTAAAAGATGAGAGACTTAACAAACAATCCAGGTCTTTTTCAATGTATACTTTCAGTTACATCCGAATGTAAACTTTTGCTATAAATTCTGTGTCTTACAATCCTATTCTCCACAACCACCTGATGAAGGAGCAGTACTCCGAAAGCTAGTGCTTCCAAATAAACCTGTTGGACTATAACCTGGTGTTGTGTGATTTTTAACTTAATTGGGATTGTCTGAGATGGTTGACCCAAGGAGATGATCTTGCATCTTGCCCCAAAACACAGTACATTGTGTTATAGGGGAAAGGTGACTATTGATCCACAATAGCCAATATGAGAAGTCACTCAAGTTATACTGACATCAAGTCATGCATATAATATTCACCAAATACTGTTAATTTATCCCATAGTCTCTGTGCTTTTCCCTGATTGTAACTATGATCTCTTTGTTGAAGTTTATTGATGATAAGATATCTGGAAGATTATTTGATTCTGGCATCTACTCATTGCCCAGTGTTGGACCACCAACTATCCTGGCTTATAAACAAGAGTCCAAAGAGCAACCGATTGATTATAAAGCGATAAGACCAAAGGTAATTGTGGTTCCATTATTCAGCCCGTAATAAGTTTTATACTTTAGGATTGTGAATCTCCCAGGCAGTCAAGACTCTATCAGATGAATGAAATATAAGAAAATAATTTCTTAGATGCAAAAGGAAGGAATACATTTTATAGCTTGCCTTTCATGCATCGAGTATGTCCCAAGGCATTTAACATCCAATTTGTCTCGTATGTAGTCACTGTCATAGAAAACACAGCAGCCAATGTACACACATCAACTTCCCTTAAACAGACTGCTCTTTTTAGTGCTGTTATTAAGGGATAACCATTGACACTGTACACCGGGAGAACTTGCTTGCTTCAGTTGTGTAGTGATGGAAATGTGTTGCTGGAGAAGCGCAGCAGGTCAGGCAACATCTAGGGAACAGGAGAATCGACGTTTCGGGCATTAGCCCTTCTTCAGGAATGCCCGAAACGTCGATTCTCCTGTTCCCTAGATGCTGCCTGACCTGCTGCGCTTCTCCAGCAACACATTTCCATCTCTGATCTCCAGCATCTGCAGACCTCATTTTCTCTTCAGTTGTGTAGTCTCTAACATGAAGGCTGCGTGTTCAAACTCACTGTAGGAATTGGAACACAAAACTCTAGGCTGATCCTCCAGTGCAGTACTTTTGTTATTCATTCACGGGATGTAGGCATCGGTGATTAAGCCAGCATTTGTTCGCCCATCTGTAATTACCCAGAGGGCAATTAAGATTCATTGCGATGGGTCTGGAGTCATATGTAGGCCAGACCAGGTAAGGTTGGCAGATTTCCTTCCCGAAAGGATATCAGTGAACCAGGTGGGTTTTTCCTGACAATTGACCATGGTTTCATGGTCATCATTAGACTCTTAATTCCAGATTTTTCTTTCATTATTGAATTCAAATTCTACCATCTGCCATGGTGGAATTCAAACCCAGAACATTAGCTGAGTTTCTGGATTAATAGTCTAGCGATAATACCACTAAACTATCACCTGCCCATTGCTGCATTGTTGGACTGTCTTCGACATAAGACGTTAAATTAAAAAATGTCTGCTGTTTTAGGTGGTGCTGCAAGATGACTCTTTCAAAGTAGAGTCAGGAAGTTAGATTAGATTAAATTAGATTACTTACAGTGTGGAAACAGGCCCTTCGGCCCAACAAGTCCACACCGACCCGCCGAAGCGTATAGCACCCAGACCCATACTCCTACATTTACCTCTTCACCTAACACTACGGACAATTTAGCATGGTCAATTCACCTAACCTGCACATTTTTGGATTGTGGGAGGAAACCGGAGCACCCGGAGGAAACCCACGCAGACACGGGGAGAATGTGCAAACTCCACACAGAGAGTCGCCTGAGGCGGGAATTGAACCCGGGTCTCTGGCGCTGTGAGGCAGCAGTGCTAACCACTGTGCCACCGTGCCGCCCACAAAGTTATCCTTGGTGTCCTGCCCAATTGTGTCCCTCAATCAACATCACAAATGAAACAGATGATCTGATTGTTACTGTATCATTGCTTATGGGAGTTTGGCTCTCATACTTCCAAACTTATAACAACTTGGATGTATATCATTGGCTGTTAAGCATTTCAAAATATCCTTAGATCATCACAGATGCTATATAAATGCAGGCCTCCTTTTTGAAATAGTGCAGTATATATTGCGTTCACCTACATCTGAGAGCACTCCCTCAGTACTGTAGTGTCAGCCTGGATGTCGTGCTCATTTTTCTTTGCAGAGATTGTGGTGAACCAGCCACAACCTTTTCACTCAGAGGTGAAAATGTTACAACGGAGCCATGACTGACATCTCTTCTATACCTTTCTGTAATATAGCATGCAAAAGGTAGAAGTGCTCCTGTTGACGCCCTTGGTGTATCCACTCCTTTTAAATGGTTTATTTGCATCACCATCAGATTTGGTAGTTGCTGCTCCTTTGACTGGGCTGCATCAAACACCATTACCCTCTTGCAGAGGATGCAATAGGTAACAAAGGATTCATGGGTGCTAACTATAGATACCAATGGGGTATAACCAATGTGAGCATGACGCTTCAAATACATCTTGCCTTATTGTGCTGGTGAAATTCTAACCTTCGCAGAATTAATATTGTGTTTCTGTTTGAAGCTCATTGGAAGATTGCTCCCAAAACCACTCGTTTTGCAAGTTCCCCACTCTTTTAGATTAGATCACTTACAGTGTGGAAACAGGCCCTTCATCCCAACAAGTCCACACCAACCCGCTGAAGACCCATTCCCCTACATTTACCCCTTCACCTAACACTACAGGCAATGTAGCATGGCCAATTCACCTAACCTGCACATTTTTGGACTGTGGGAGGAAACTGGAGCACCCGGAGGAAACCCACGCAGACACGGGGAGAACGTGCAAACTCCACACAGTCAGTCGCCTGAGGCGGGAATTGAACCCAGGTCTCTGGCACTGTGAGGTAGCAGTGCTAACCACTGTGCCACCGTGCTGCCCACCAAGTGCCTTTGGATTGTGCCAAAATCTGCCAAGACCCATTGCAATGAAACAATGTTTCAGAAGATAATGTAGAATTAAAATTGTGCTTTAAAATATGTTCCTTACTGTATTTAGAAACGGGAAGCTAATGTAGTGTAATTCTTACAGTTGATTATCACAAAATTCTGCTAATCAGAAGTTGCCATCTGAGAGATACCTGATTTTAAATAACTGAATTCTCTCAGGCAAACAGGACAATTTGCTCGCTATATTAGTTTACCTTTTTTGGTAAGCAATTATTTTCAGAATAATTAAATTTGCCTATTTTAGCTAAGTTCTCCTCTTCCACAAGACCCACTGCAATGAAACAATGTTTTCGAAGATAATGTAGAATTAAAAATGTACTTTAAAATATACTCCTTGTTGTATTTAAGAACAGGAATCTAGAGTCATGTAATATTTACAATTGACCTTTGCAAAATTCTGTGAATCCAATTTGTCATCTGAGAGATACCTGATTTTAAATAACGAAACTGATTCTCTAAAATAAACAGGACAATTTGCTCGATTTATTTGTTTACATTTTTTTGGTAAATTTTAAAAGCAATTATTTTCAGGATAATTAAATGTACCCATTTTAGCTAAGGTCACCTCTTCCACAAATAAAATTATTTTTGCCTGCCTTCCCAGAGGTTGGTGGTGTGTTACAGGTCACTCAGAGTGTGAGTTGCTGTCACATCATGTACTTTTACTTACATCGAGCTAAGGACAGTGATGGCAGAGATTCCAACAATCTTAGATCGACATGGATCTAGGGTTTTTTTGAGCCAGGGCCTTTGATAGGAGACCAGCAGATATTCCTGTCTGCCAGTCATACTGGCAGTCCTCTGTGCTGTTGGGACTCCCACGGGAAATTCCCAGTGAAGCTTCTTTTAATATATTGGTGGCATGCTTCAAGTTGGACTGGACCAAATAAAGGAAATAGCCAGGGTACACAAAGTACCAAAGGCATCTCCATCCCTGATACAGAGACAATGGATCATAAGTAACCTGAAGAACACCATTACCCAAGTGTAAAAAGAACAAAGGAGGGAGGATTGTAGTTCAGGATTCCTTTCCTCATTTCCCACAAAATCCTTGGATGTATTTAAACAGACCCTTATTTCTTTTAGTTTAACTAAATGGTCTCATTTCCTTTTACTTTGCATATTTTTCATCTCACTTGTGCCAAATCCAGGACACTCTTTTTGCACTCTGTGTGGAGTTTGCACATTCTCCCTGTGTCTGCGTGGGTTTCCTCCCACAGTCCAAAAATGTGCAGGTTAGCTGCATTGGCCATGCAAAATTGCCCATAGTGTCCAGGGATGTGCAGGCTAAGTGGGTTAGCCATGGGAAATGCAGGGGTAGGGGTTTGTGGGACTGGGTGGGATGTTGTTCAGATGGTCAGTGTGGACTTGATGGGCTGAAGGGCCTGCTTCCACACTGTTTCTAATTCTAAGATGACTCCCCTGCAGGACTGTTAAACCACTGGTTCATTGCTACTTGAGTGTTAGCCCCCATTCCATGACTACACTCTCAAATGATGGACCAATCAATTTGAAGGATGTGGTCTGGGAGGGAAAAAATCTCAGAGAACACTGGAGAAACTCAGTGAGTCTGGCAGCATCTGTGGAGAGAGAAAGAGTTAACACTTCAAGTCCAGTCTGACTCCTCTCCAGAAATGAGGACAGAATTGAGTGTTAACTGTTTCTCTCTTCACAGATGCTGCCAGCCTTGCTGAGTTTCTTCAGCGTTCTGTGTGCTGAGTCCTGATTCTTTACCTCCTAACTTCTGGAAAGAGAGGACTGGGAAGGAGTAGTTATTCAATCTAGGAATACTGTCCTGGCCTAAAAGTAAGAGAGAATTGGAACATATGACATGGTAACAGCCCAATATGCCCCTCGAGCCTGTTCCATAAGTTCAACAGACCATGGCTGACCATCTACAATGTCTTTCCCTAGTGCCCATTCTATGTCTTGGTCTCATTTGTAATATGTAGAGAAAATGAAATTTAACAAAACAAGTGTACTATTATGTATATTCTGTATAACATCACATTGCTGTCTTCAATATAGGTAAAGAACACTTGGTTAAAAGATTTAAAGGAAATCAATGAGTTTAAAGAGTATTGGCAGTGGAGCCAGAACAAATTAGTAAGTGTGATGTTTTCTGATGTTGATACTGAATGTAACTGTTTCACTATTGGCTCAGCTCTATATCAGCAAAGCAGTGACTCTATCAGTCTATTACAATAATGAATCATTACATTATATCCCAGCAATATATATATCATACATATCCCAGAACCAGTGTATCTAACTATGACCATAAGATGTAGGAGCAGAAGCAAGCTATTTGGCCCATCGATTCTGCTCCACCAATCAATCTGATCATCCTCAATTTTCCTGCCTTTTTGTCAATAGTGCCTATATACTATTATCCTACTAACTCAGGATGGGGTCCTTAAGGGTTCCCATGTTGATGTTTTAAATCTGTGCATTTGTCAAGCTATTTGAAAATGCAAACAGTGCTTCCATTTCATAAGGGACATAGAGGTGTTAGTGTTAAGCATTAGGTATATTGTAAATAATGGTTTGTAGAAGCTGCTCTCACACTTCCCTGAGGCTAATAAATTAAATTAACATGGCACTGAGCTGGCAAGAGCATTATTTTGGGAAATTGTGCAATTGGGTTTGTGCTCATCACTCCTGTCCAAGATCCTCACCTTGGTCAAAGAGAGGTGTAAGTGGGAGCAACTGGGGAGACGATTCTAGCCTCACCTGCTCATTGGAAAGCTGACGGGGCTAAGTGTTAAAACACTAACCCACCCCACCCCATCCTGATAGGGAGGCTGGGCGTTAACTTTTCCCCAACATGTCTGTTCTCATGGGCCCCCCATTCAAGGTTGCCAACTGCGATTCAGTGTCTTCCTGGAGGTTTCATCACATGACCTCCCCCAGGTTCCAGCCAATAGTTGGCCAACCCATCCAGCCTTTTCATCCACTTGGAAAGCAAGAGGACTCATTACCCAACTGGAGGTTGCTTGACTGTCAGCCAAACAGCCTCCTTCTCCGAGCCCCGTTTTCTACTTTTTTTTCTCTCTTGACAGGTAAAGAGAAGTGTTCAAGGCAATGATGATGGAGAAATCAATCTTTGTTGTTTTGCCAATGATTTTTCCTGGCTGCACAGAGATTGATGCTCAATTCCTGGAGACTCCAGGCCAATACTGAAGATTGCAAGCCTGCCCTCTGTTGGCTGCTCACAGAAATGGCAGAGGGCAGGCATTATACCAACCCCAATAACCCGATTAGACCAGGAGTGGGAGAATGCTAGCAGGCGGCAGGGAGTGAATGACACAACTAGAGAAATTAGAGAATGACAAACGTCTGGTAAAATCTTTTTTATTCATTCACGGGATGAGGGCATCGCTGGCTAGACCAGCATTTATTGCCCATCCCTAATTGCCCACAGGACAGTTAACAGTCAACCCTATTGCTGTGGGTCTGGAGTCACATGTAGACCAGACCAGGTAAGGATGGCAGTTTCCTTCCCTAAAGGACAGTAGAAGGGCGCTGTAGGGATTTGGATTGAAGTAAAAAAGTAGGCTGTCCTGCTTTGTTTCTGAGTTTATCAAAGCCCTTGTTTTACATCTTCGATGATAGGACTGAGTGCAATGTTAAGGTGGTGGGGCACTTAGTTAGACCCTCACACCAGTTTTCAAAGTCACACAGAGATACCACCAGGACAACTGGTTTGGGAATTGGGGACAGTACAATGATGTATTGTTGGGGAATCATCACTGAGAGTGGGGTTAGAGCTTGTGTTGTGGATGCAGGGTGTAGAATGTGGAAAAGAGTCCCACTTTCCATCACCTCTCAACAATAAGCCTTGACCAACTCACTTGCCAAATGCCACCCCTTGCCCTTCCCTTCACTCCTGAACACTTAAATTCAGAAGTTGGAGATTCCAAAGTTTGT
Organism: Chiloscyllium plagiosum; assembly: GCF_037043375.1. Taxonomy (NCBI): domain Eukaryota; kingdom Metazoa; phylum Chordata; class Chondrichthyes; order Orectolobiformes; family Hemiscylliidae; genus Chiloscyllium; species Chiloscyllium plagiosum. The sequence goes on along the minus strand of NW_028270151.1, from coordinate 14,936,250 downwards.
TGGAGTGTCATTGTGTATTACTGCAAACTGTGGGGTCACATTCCAGACTATTTGGATTCAGTCGGGGTTACATTATTCTCTCTGCAATCTTTGTCCCCATTCTCAGACAGACCAACAGTTTAATGTGGTCAACATCTGAGATGCTCCTCTATAGAGTAGGAGTGAGTCTGTCTGAACTACAAGTTGCTGAAATACACCTCCTAGTGGCCGCACAAGGGTAAGCTCTGAATTCACTTGCTTCCTCATTCTGGGTCAAAGTACAAAGAGCATTCCATGCAAATGCAAACACATCACTCCGATGACACTAACAGAAGCTGTTTCTTAACTTCCAAACAGATGCAAGAAGAACATACTATGACTGAAGAACAGTTCAAGAGGAGCAACAAGCCAATGGTGAGCACAGGACCCAGTGACGGAGGCACAGGGCGCAAAGTAAACCCAGCAAACTCTGTCATCACCAAGGTTTCTTATTAAAGGCCTAACTGTATGAGATAGGACAAGAATTATTATAATTAGCTGGAACTAAAATAACTAAACTGTACACAACAACACCAAAGGAAGTCACGAGGGATATAAATAGTGTTGTGATGTAGTAACTACTGTTCATGTTTGAAATGGGTGTTATATTGTTCAATCCTCCCATGTTGAATAATGAAATCAAATTCTTAAGAGCTCCCATTATTTCCTTATTTCCCAAAGAATTTAGGAACATAGAAAATAGGAGCAGAGGGAGGCCGCTCGGCCCTTCAAATCTCCTCCACCATTCAATATGATCTTGGCTGATCATCCAACTCAGTACCTTGTTCCCCCATACCCTCTTATCCCTTTAGCTCAACGAACTATACCAATCTCCTTCCTGAAAACATTCAGTGTTTTGGCCTCAACTGCTTTCAGTGGCAGAGACTTCCTGGGTGATGGAGTTTCTCCTCATCTCAGTCTAAAAGGCCTACCCCTTATCCTGAGAACGTATCCTTGGAAGTATTCTGACAGACCTTTGTTTTCCTTCAGCTGAGTTAAATCATCTCATTTCCTATTCCATCTCATTTCCTTTTCCATCTCACTTTTGCCAAATCATGGATTACCTTTTCCTCAAATCTCTTCTCCATCAAGTACTGAGTTGAGGAATCCTTGCTGATTTCATTGTATTCTCCGATCTCTCACTGTTTCCTCCTTTCATGGGTTCAATGTTTAGCAAGTTCCTTTTTTCACCCTTACTGTAGAATGCTGTACTGATCATTTCAATATTTTGTGATCATCCCAAAGGACCATTCGACTCTGGAGCAGAAGTGGGCCATTCAGAGCATTCAATGAGATCATGACTAACGTGATAATCCCCAACTCAACCTTATCCCCTTAACCCTGCATTCCCTTGCTAATTAAAAATCTATCTATCTTGGCCCTAATGCCCCAGCCTCAGCAGCACGCTGTGGCAAAAAAATCACTGCCCTCTGATAATAGAAATTCCTTCTCATCTTTCGCCGAACTGGGAACCCCTTATTCTGCAATTATACTCTCTGGTCCAAGCCCCTTAAGGGAAAGCAACTTTTCCAGATCTACCCTGACAAGTCCCTTAAGTAGCTTGTGTCTCAATAACGTCACCTCTCATTCTTCAAAACTCTAATAAATAGAAGCTCAACCAATTCTACCTCCCCTCATAAATAAATCCCTCCATACCCGGGCTAGGCCTTTTCTGGGCTGTCTCCAATGTCTGTGTGTGTTTCCTTACAAAAAGGGACAAAACTGGTCACAGTATTTCAGCTGTGGTCTGACTTGTGTCTTTTATAGTTTGAGCAAGACTTACCCATTTTATACTCCATTCCCTTTGAATTAACGGCCAACAGTGTATTTGCCTTCTCTACTACTTGTTGAACTTGGATGTCAGCTTTTTGTGACTTATGCACAAGTATCATATTGGACCTGGTGTTGGGGAATGAGCCAGGCCAGGTGGTAGAAGTTGCAGTGGGGGATTTCTTTGGGAACAGTGACCATAATTCTGTAAGTTTTAGAATACTCGTAGACAAAGATGAGAGTGGTCCTAAGGGAAGAGTACTAAACTGGACCCAGGCCAGTTATATCAAAATTAGGCAGGAGTTGGGGAATGTGGATTGGACACAGCTATTTGAAGGGAAGTCCACATTTGATATTTGGGATGCTTTCAAAGATAGGTGAAAGATAGTACAGGATAGGCATGTCCCATTGAAGGCAAAGGATAGGAAAGGCAAGATTTGTGAACCGTGGATGACAGGAGAAATCGTACGACTAGCCAAGAGAAAAAGGGAAGCATACATAAGGTCTAGGCAGCACAGAATAGACCCTGGAGGAATATCAGAAGAGTAGGACCGGTCTTAAACGAGGAATCAAGCAGGCTAAAAGGGGTCATGAAATAGCTTTAGCAAGCAGAATTAAGGAGAATCCCAAAGCCTTTTATTCTTATATAAGAAGCAAGAGGGTAACTAGAGAAAGGATTGGTCTACTGAAGGGTAAGGAAGGAAAGCTGTGTGTCGAACCTGAGAGAATGGGTGAGACTCTGAATGATTACTTTGCATCAGTGTTCACTGAGGAGAGGAACATGATGAATATTGAGATTAGAGGTTGAAGTTTGATTACTCTGGATCACATTGACATAAGTAGGGAAGATGTGTTGGGTAGGCTAGAGGTTATTGGGGTGGACAAATCCCCAGGACTGGATGGAATCTATCCCAGGTTGCTGAGGGAGGAGAGAGAGGAAATAGCTGGGGCCCTGACAGATATCTTTGTGGCATCCTTAAATACAGGTGAGGTGCCGGAGGACTGGAGGGTTGCTCATGTTGTGCCCCTGTACAAGAAGGATAGTAGAGATACTTTGGGTAATTACAGACCAGTGAGCCTAATGGCAGCGGTGGGAAGGTTGCTGGAGAAGGTACTATGGGATATGATCTATTTATATTTAGAAGAGAATGGGCTTATCAGTGATAGGCAACATGGTTTTGTGTGGGGGAGATCGTGCCTTACCAATTTAATAGAGTTCTTTGAGGAAGTGACCAATTTGATAGATGAAGGAAGATGCTGTTGATGTCATATACATGGACTTTAGTAAGGTGTTTGATAAGGTTGAGAGAAAGTGAGGGCTGCAGATGCTGGAGATCAGAGCTGAAAATGTGTTGCTGGAAAAGCGCACAGGTCAGGCAGCATCCAAGGAACAGGAGAATCGACGTTTCGGGCATAAGCCCTTCTTTCCTTGGATGCTGCCTGACCTGTTTGATAAGGTTCCCCATAGTAAACTAATGGATAAAGTGAAGTCACATGATGTGCAGGGTGTTGGGGCCACTGTTGTTTGTAATATACATAAATGATCTAGAAGAGGGCACTGTTGGTATGATCAGCAAGTTTGCAGGTGACACAAAGATTGGTGGAGTAGAATACAGGAGGATATAGATAGACTGGAGAGTTGGGCAGAGAAGTGGCAGATGGAGTTCAATCCATACAAATGTGAGGTGATGCATTAGGCAAATCTAATTCTAGAGCGAATTATACAATGAACGGAAGAACCTTGGGTAAAGTTGATGGGCAGAGAGATCTGGGAGTTCCAGTCCATTGTACCCTGAAGGTTGCTGCACAGGTGGATAGAGTAGTCAAGAAGGCATAGGGTGTGTTTGCCTTCATCAGATGGGGTATAGAGTATAAGAACTGGCAGGTCATGTTAAAATTGTACAGGACATTGGTTCAGCCCCATTTAGAATACTTTGTACAGTTCTGGTCGCCACATTGCCAAAAGGATGTGGACACTTTGGAGAGGGTGCAGAGAAGGTTTACGAAGATATTATCTGGTATGGAAGGTGCTAGCTATGAAGACAGCTTGAGTAGGTTAGGTTTGTCTTCACTAGAAAAAAGGAGATTGGGGGGGACCTGATTGAGGTTTACAAAATCATGAAGGGTATAGACAGGGTGAATAGAAATGAGCTTTTTCCCAATGATTCAATAATGAGAGGTCACACTTTCAAGGTGAGAGGTCATAGTGATAAGTTTAAGGGGGATACACACTACAAGTACTTGGGTGGTGGGTGTCTGGAACGCGTTGCCAGCAGAAGTGGTAGAGGCAGGCACAGTAGATTCATTTAAGATGTGTCTGGACAGATGCATGAGTAGGTGGGGAGTAGAGGGATACAGATGCTTAGGAATTGACCAACAGATTTAGACAGTGGATTTGGATTGGCTCAGGCTTAAAGCACTGAAGGGCCTGTTCCTGGGTTGTAAATTTTCTTTGTTCTTTGTTCTTTATCCAAAATCCCATTGTGCTGCATCAGTCTGCACTCTTTACCCCATCCCTTCTATTCCTTCTTTGCTTTCTTCACCTCCTAATTTTCTTTCCTCATTTCTCTGGTCTCCTCTTTTTCTCCAACCCAAATGGTTTTCAACTCAATTTTGACTTGAAACAGGAAATTCTCAAAGCAGCAATTTGAATTTTAGTTCAACTCTATTTTACCCTTTCTTTGCTCCCTATCCCTTGACATCTGTGACGATGCTGCCCCTTTAACAAGGTTATGTTGTCCTTGGTACTTTTCAAGAGGGATCATAAAGGTAGAGGTGCTGATTTGTCTAGAAATGGTTACTTTGAACCACTGATCCATACTTTGAACAATAGCAGGGGAGTGGCCAGTTCTCCCAGTTCTGTTTTTTTTCTCTAGTCTGGTTTAGTTTTAGCAGGCAGTGGGGGACCGCGAGAAGCAGCTGCAGTGAAAAGAGGTTCCATGTTTCAACAGAAGTCTTGCCTGAACCTCCTCCCTGAAAACTTGCCTGCCTGAGAGAACCTGTGTTTGAATTTGCGTTTTGCCAAGGGGTGTGTTTATAGGATGTTGCAGGGATGGGAACAGCTTTGTTAAGTTGCAATATTGCGTCCTATGGCTTACTTAATATGTTGTTATTCTAAATTCTGTTTTCCTTTGTTTGTGTTTCATCCGTAACGTTTAAATAAATTCTGTTTTGTTTAAAGCTGTGTGGTTTGACCAGCTGCATCACTCCTGGAATATCCACTCTACACCTACCTAAAAGAAAATAAAAAGTTAGGTTCTGGGTTACCTTCTTAAAGCATTTTGAGGGTGTCTGGCCTGGTCCATAACTCACCCTTTCTTATTAAAAATCTATCTATTGACCCCTGGTGTCTGTACTTGCAGGGGGCAGAGTTTTAAATTTCCACTGGGTCTTCCACGCTGCGAAATGCCTCTTGATTCCTTCTCAGCACAGTAGGTAACAGGAAAACAGTGTGTTTTTGTTATTGTACATCTCTATCACTACTGACGCAAACATCTTCCTTCCTTTAGGTTGAGGATTCATATCTTTCAAAAGCTTCCAGTCACCTTGGGTGGAACCAGTTCAGAAAGTCTGTGGTAGGTACAGGATCCTAATGCAATGCAATGTCTCTCATCCAGCAAGAGCTGGATTAACGAATTAACTCATTGTGTAAATTTTTTAAAATTCAATTGTGGCATGTGGGTGTCATTGGCTGGGTCAGCATTTATTGCCCATCCCTAGTTGCCCTTGAGAAGGTGGTGATGAGCTGCTCTTTTGAACTGCTGCCATCCATATGCTGTGGCTCAACCCACAATGGCCCGAGGGAGGGAATTCCAGGATTCTGAACCAGTTACAGTGAAGGAACGGCGATATTTCCAAGTCAGGATGGTGAGTGGCTTGGAGTAGAACTTGCAGGTGGTGGTACTCCCATGTATCTGCTGACATTGTCTTGCTGAGTGGATGTGGTCGTGGGTTTGAAGGGTGCTGTCTAAAGATCTTTGGTGAATTTCTGCAGTGCATTTTGTAGATAGTATACACTGCTGCTACTGAGTGTTGGGGGTGGAGGGAGTGGATGTTTGTGGATGTGGTGTCAATCAAGCGGGCTGTTTTGTCCTGGGTAGTGTCAAGTTTCTTTGTTGAGTGTTGTTGGGGCTGCACTCATCCAGGCAAGTATTCCAACACACTCCTGACTCGTGCCTTGTACCTGGTGGATGGGCTTTGGGAAGTCAGGAGTTGAGTTACCTGGCACAGTATTCCTAGCCTCAGACCTCTTGTTTTGTGGTGAGTCCAGGTGAGTGTCTGGTCAATGTTAACCCCCAGGATGTTGATAGTAGGGGTTTCAGCGATGGTAACACATATATCTCATCATTGCAGAGGAAAACGCTGGTGTCACACATGCTAATCCCAAGATATCAATTAACTTCCCATCAAGGTATCTACTAATGGAAAAGCAAATGACTGTTGATGCTGTAAAACTCAAATAAAAAGACAAAAAGTTTCAATTACTCAAGGGGTCTGGCAGCATCTGTGGAGGGAGAAACAATGGATAAGACGTTACAAGAGGATAATTATTGGATTCAGAAGGATTCAGTGGGCAGAGGCTCAGCAAATAGATTTCAACCCAGAGAGGTGCAAAGTGACTTTGGGAGCAAAACCATAGAAAGGCAGTATGTTATAAATGCTATTATTTTGAAACATGTAGATATTTGTTTGTGTATATACAAAACAAAGGTGACAAGGCAAATCGCAGAAGTATTTGGGGTTATTAAGAGAGGAGGAGGTCTTGTCACATCGTGATCAATAGACCTGTATCTGAGCCAGAGGCTCCAGGTTCAAGTCCCATGCTGGGATTCAGTAATCCAAAGAAGATGTGTTCATAATGTCATCATAGAGGTCAAGTATTGTCAGTCCTTTCAATATGCATTCGTGACAGGCTATAAGAGTAAGAGAGAGATTGGAGCCTCTACCATCTACCATTACTACCCATAGCTACAGGACTACCACAGTAAAGGTGTATGTTGCTACAACAACTCAGACTCCTTGGGTTGCTAGTTGGTTGGATGGTGAATGTGGATTTGATCAATACCAACAGGACGGCCTTTAGTATAGGCAAGGTCTTTTCCCTGGGTGGGGGAATCCAGAACTAGAGGGCATAGGTTGAGGATAAGAGGGGAAAAAAATTAAAAGGGACGTAAAGAGAAACTTTCTCACACAGAGGGTGGTGCACGTATGGAATGAGCTGCTAGAGAAAATGGTGGAGGCTGGTACAATTAGAACATTTAAAAGGCATCTGGATGGGTATATGAATAGGAAGGATTTAGAGGGATAGGGGCCAAGTGCAGGCAAATGGGACTAGATTAGATTAGGATATCTGATTGGCCTGGACAGGTTGGACGAAGGGTCTGTTTCCATGCTGTACATCTCTATGGCTCTAGCCCCTGTCCCTGATAGGGTGGTTTAGGGACCTGCTTCATGGCCTTGCCCATGGTAGAGATTATTGTGATATTCCTGCCCATGGTGAAGATTATCATAATATGGATTGGACTGACCTTCAGGCAGAGAATGTAAGATTAAGAAAGAGATCATTCTCTAAGTTTATAAATTACTGATTTGGCCTCAGCAGAAAAATGGAAGATGATCCTGGGTCCCATACTCCAGAAAATATATCAAACCTTTGGAAAAGATACAGAGGGAGGCGGTTTCCTGAGGTTTTTGCCAGGATGAAAGACTTCAGTTATGAGGACAGGTTGGAAAGGTTTGGACTGTTCCCCTCTGAACGAAGATGGGTAAGAGCTGAGGTTTTCAAGACCATGAGAAGTTTTGAAGCACTTGGGGTACAAAAACTTCCTTTTGCTGAGTGCGTGACTAACTAGAGATCTGGAATGCTCCAATTGAAAGAGCTGTTGTATTATTGCATAGATTCCAGGCAGGCGGTGTTCATTTAAGATGATTAGATGATATCGCGCCATATGAGGTTCCAGTATAGAGATCTCTCTCCCATCTTCAGCAGTCACAGGAAAGTGTATAGTCAGTCAATCAGCTGACCATGAATGATGATGCAATCACTTAGTGTTTTCTTAACAACAGTAAGCATAGAACCAAGGTGATGTGCATGTCCGAGATCTTACAGCAGTGTAAAGCATTTATGTTGTTAATAAACTTCAAGACATCTGTCTCAACAAGAACTCAGTATTCCTGGCATATGTTATAAGGACAAACATATAGGGAATATTCAGACTGTTATCATACAGGCAGTGGTATTTAACCCAAGGAACCATATCAGGAACTGACACACTAAATGAATGTATGTGAGGATCAGGAACCTGCAGGATTACGGACAAAGAGTGTGGTTATAGCACCATGTGCAAAGGCTATTTTAAAAAGGCAGCTCAAGCACAACAGGCTACTTTTGGTGCCATAGGACTCGACAATCCCTATAATGAGACACGGCTTTGTTTTTACATTTAATCTTCATGCTGCAGGTTCATGACAAGATAATAATGTATAGATACCACATTTCCAGGCAATGCTGATTTCAGAGCAAGTCACTTTGAGATGGCAGTCCAAGGTGATGTATCCTCCATCTTGCCCATACTCCCTCCTTTGTCTATAGGCTGATAACCAGTATACGTTTCTGAGGAAAACAGAGATTTTGCTATGATTGCTACATTGCTTTCTGATTTATTTAGAGTAACTAAGAAGAAACTGATAGTTGGTGACCTGAGGAATGGATTTAAAATCCAGTTACGATGAACTGGAGTGCATTTCCTGAAGGGAAGCAGATTTTAAAAGAAACCCAGCTTCGATTCCTACCCTCGGGCGACTGCCTGTGTGGAATTTGCACATTCTCCCTGTGTCTGCGTGGGTTTCCTCCGGGTGCTCCAGTTTCCACCCACAGTCCAAAGCTGTGCAGGTCAGCTGAACTGGCCATGGGAAATGCAGGGTTACAGGGATAGGGGTGGTAGGGGGTGGGTCTGGGTAAGATGCTATTTGGAGGGCTGGTGTGGACTCGATGGGCTGAATGACCTGCTTTCACACAGTAGCAATTCTATAAAAAAGCACTTCCAAAAGAGAATTAGATTAATATTAAAAATATGAAGGAGCAACATGGAAAGAACAGGGAGTGGGTCAGGCTGGATAATTCTTTTAGAGACATGCCATGGGAATGAGAGGCCAAATGAGTTCTTCCTCTTGCTCCTTCATTCTCAGACCAAGTCCAGGCACTGTATTGTACAAAGCAGCAGAGTTCCTCTCCATTACCCTCACACAGCTGTAGCTGTGTCAGTTACAGACTTCAGCATGCTGTGTACAAGTTAGAACTGACCACTGCGATTTCTTCTCTAGGTATCAGTCGGATTTGATTTGTGCCAATTTTGTGGCAAAAACTTGAAGCCCTTACCTACTCCCAAACAACTGGGAACAGAGCCATTTGAAACTGTAAGTACATTCAGTCTTATGCTTTCCCTACTTTTCATCTATTTCTGCGAGATCTTTTGTTGGTGATCTATCAAATGCAATAATTTAAGTTCAATGTTTCTTGCTGACTCTGAATCTATGTAACCATTCTTCTTGTGTGAGGTTTTACATTGAATGTCATAAATCTAACTGATCCTGGTGCTAGTCCTAGTCATTTCCAAAAGTGACTTTGCCTTTTTAATTCACTCGTGGCCTCTGAACGTTCGGGTTGTAAGTTTGCTAGCTGAGCTGGTAGGTTTATTCTCAGACATTTTGTCACCATGCTAGGTAACATCATCAGTGAGCCTCTGGTGATGTGCTGGTGTTCCGTCCGGCATCCTATTTGTGTGTCTTGGTCTGTTAAGGTGGGTGGTAACATTTTCTGGTTCTTTTTCTCAGAGGTTGGGAAATGGGATCCAAATCAACGTGTTTATTGATGAAGTTTCAGTTTCAATACCAGGCCTCTTGGAATTCCTGGGTGCATCTCTGTTTAGCCCAGTCGAAGTGGTGTCCTTCTTCATCTGTGTGTAAGGATACCAGGAATAGATGAGGAGAAAGTGAGGACTGAAGAAGGTGAATTCCTGAAGAAGGGCTCATGCCTGAAATGTCGATTCTCCTGCTCCTTGGATGCTGCCTGGCCTGCTGCGCTTTTCCAGCAACACATTTTCAGCTACCAGGAATAGATGGTCATGTCTTTTGGTAGCTAGTTGGTGCTCATGTATCCAGGTGGTTAGTTTCTTGCCGGTCTGTCCAATGTAGTCTTTGTGGCAGTTCTTGCAGGGTATTTCTGGCATTCAAACCGGAACTCTATCAATAAACACATTGATTTGGACCCCATTTACCAACCTCTGAGAAAAAGAACAGCAATTGATATCACCCACCTTAAGAAACCAAGACACATAAATCGAAAGTGGGACAGAACGCCAGCACTTCACTGATGATGTTACTTAGCATGGTGACTAAACATCTCAAAACAAACCTACCAGCTCAGTGAGCAAACCTACAACCTGAACCTCAACCTGAGCTACAAGTCCTCTCAAAAATCGCAGCCTCTGAATGTCATTGGTAGTTTTTATAGCATATTCAGGAGGCAGTGGTGAGCCAGGTTCTTGAAGTATTGGTTGGTGTAGGTTCATCCACAGTGCCATTAGGAAGGAATTCTGGATTTTGACCCAGCAAAAGTGAATGAACATCATTATTGCTCCAAATTGGATTGGAGGGAAATTTGCAGGTCATGGTGTTCCAATGTCATTGGAAGGTACTGTCGAAGGAGCCTTGGGGAGTTGCTGTAAAGCATTTAGAAGACATTGCTGCCAATATGTGTCAGTGATGAAGAGGCCACCTCCCAGCTAAACCAATTGGTTTCTCTTTTCATCTTCCGTAACTTCCAGTTCATCTGAAATTCTGATCATTTGCCACTGGAATCAAGGCAGCATCGAGGTAATCACATTGAAGTGTACAAAATTCTAAAAGGGCTGGACGGGGTAGATGCTGGGGTAATGTTTCCTGTGGCTGATAAGTCTAGAAACCAGGAGTCGCTGTCTCAAATTATGGGCCAGCTATTTGAGACCAAGAAGGCAAAAATGTTTGCTCAGAGCTCTCCCTCAGCTGCCGATGCCCATTTGTTGAGTATAATTAGGTAAAGGTGAAAAGGTTTTTGGCTACGAAGGAAATTAAGGAATATGATGATAGCCCAGGAATATGGAATTGGGTTAGAACATTAGCCCTGATCTTACTGAATGGGCTACAGGTTTCAAATGATCCACTTATGCTGCTGCTACTCATGTTCTTTTATTTTATAATGCACTCTCCAGCATAATCCTTGCTATCTTAGTTTGCTTCCCGGACTCTCAGAGCCAAACATTTAAAAATTCTTGCCTTGGCATTTCAATATCCATCAAGATCTTGCGTTTCCCTATCTCTGTTGTGTTAATAACACCCTCCAAACTCTCCTAGATCTCTTGTGTGTCAGTATTCCCACTTTTCCAGACACCCTATTCTTCAGAATTCCCTCCACTCTCCTCCTTACTTCTCAATTCTGTTTAAGTTTGACAAAACATCATCCGCTCTCATTGCTCCTCACCCCGTCTCTCTCTTCAAGCTAGATCTTTTCTTCCTTATTCTTAAATTATTCAAATGGCACCATATTGTGGTGACAAATGAATGTATTTTATTGTACTCTTACTGTAAAATATATGTGACAATAATTTTTTTTTAAATCCCCCTGCCTCGATTAACTGCTTAATCTATTGGGTTAAGCTTCAGGACAGACTGATGGCTTTATTCAGGCATCTCTCAGCATCTGTCTTCAGGGGAAATGTGAACATTGTCTTGGATGACACACATTCCTCAGGTTTATTTTCCTCGTTGATGCAGCCACGCCTGTTGCCTCGCTACTCCTTTAAATAAAGCGACTCGATCTCGAAAGAAACTTAGGGAACCCCATGTGTACACATCCACAGTCTTTCCACTCTGAGTCAGTTCTTCAGTTCTGCAGAAGGATCACAGGACTCGAAACGTTGACTCTGTTTCTCTCTCTACCATTTCTTCAGTGATTTCTGCTTTTGTTTGTTTCGGATCTCCACCATTCTTTGTTTCATAACCGTATTTAAATCTAGAAAATGCTGGAAAAGCTCAGCAGGTCTGGCAGCATCTGTGGAGAGAAATCAGAGTTAACATTTCTGAGGAAGGGTCACTCAACTCTGATTTCTCTCCATAGGTGCTGCCAGACCTGCTGAACATTTCTAGCAACTTCTGGTTTTGTTTCTGATTTACAGCATCCGCAGTTTTTCCAGTTCTTATTTTAAATCTCGTAATATTAACTAATATAGGTCATTAATATTAACTAAAATAGTTATATTATTACAGCTATTAAATATACTTTTTTAGGGCTAAAACAATCAAAGAGTATGGAGAGAAAGCAGCCAAAGGGTATTGAGTCGAATGGCAGAATAGGTTCAAAGGGCTGAATGGCCTACTCCTGATCCTGTTTTCTACATTTCTTTATAAACCTTTAATAATGTGTTTCTTTTCTCTTGGCAGCTCTTCTGCTGTAAACAATATCGCGACTTGTTTGAGTTTCTCTTGAAAGAAGAGGATGAGATGCGTTTGAAAGTGGCTCAGCAAATGATTGATATCTCTCCTCACCTTCCCTTTGGCAGTGTACAAGAGAGAGAACAAGCCAAGGAAAAAGCAGCAATGAGGTAATTTACTACCTGTAATTTGTGTTTCAGTTTAGTTTCAAAGTTTAGCTTCAAACAAAGAACAATACAGCAAAGGAGCAGACCCTTCGGCCCTCCAAGCCCATACCGACACATTTTTCCTTTCCTTACTAAAACTGTCTTCACTTACAGGATCTGTATCCCTCTATTCCCTTCCTATTCACATATTCATCCAGATATTTTTTGAATGCTGCCATTGTGTCTGCTTCCACCACTACCTCTGGCAGCATGTTCCAGGTACTCACCACCCTTTGTGTGAAAACCTTGCCTCGCACATCTCTTTTAAATGCCCCACCACCCACACCTTGAACCTGTGTCCCCTATTAATTGACCCTCCACCCTGGGAAAAAGCCTCATACTTTCCATTCTCTCCATGCTGTTCACAATCTTATAAACCTCTATCAGGTCGCCCCTCAATCTCTTGTGTTCCAGTAAAAACAAACCCAATCTATCCAATCTTTCTTCATAGCTAAAATCTCCCATACCAGACAATATCCTGGTAAATCTTTTCTGTATCCTCTCTAAAGCATCTACATCCTTCTGGTAGTGTGGTGACCAGAACTGTACACAATATTCCAGGCGTGGCCTAACTAAAGTTCGATAAAGCTGCAGCGTAACCTGCCTCTCCTTATACTCAATGCCCCTTCCAATGAAGGCAAACATGCCGTAGCCCTTTCCTAGTACCTTGTATACCTGCACTGCCACCTTCAGTGATCTCAATGATGGAAGAGCTCAACACCTCATTTCAAATGTTAAGGCTAAAGCTTTTGCAGCAGTCTTCAGCCAGAAGTGCCAAGTAGATGATCCATCTCGACCTCCTCCGGTGGGGGCCAGCATTATAGATACCAGTCTTCAGCCAATTTGATTCACTCCATATGATATCAAGAAATGGTTGGAGGCACTGGATACTGCAAAGACTACGGGCCCTGACAACATTCCGGTGATTGTACTGAAGACTTGTACTCTAGAACTTGCTGATCCCATAGCCAAGCTGTCCCAGTACAGTTACAACATCAGCATCTTCCTGATAATGTGGAAAATTGCCCAAGTATGTTCTGTACATAAAAAGGACAAATCCAACCCGGCCTATTACCGCTCCATCAGTCTACTCTCGATCATTAGTAAAATGATAGAAGATATCATCAGCAGTGCTATCATGCAGCATCTGCTCAGCAATAACCTGCTCAGTGATGCCCAGTTTGAGTTCTGCCAGAGCCACTCAATTCCTGACCACATTACAGCCTTGGTTCAAACATGAAGCTGAATTCCAGAGGGGAGGTGAGAGTGACAGCCCTTGATATCAAGGCTGCATTCGCCCAAGTGTGGCATCAGAGTCCTGGCAAAACTGGAATCAGTGGGTATCAGGGAGAAACTCTCTGGTGGTTAGAGCCATACCTGACACAAAGAAGATGGTCATGGTTTTGGAGGTCAGTCGCCACAGCTCCAGGACATCTCTGCAGGAGTTCCTCAGGGTAGTGTCCTACGCCCAACCATCTTCAACTGCTTCATGAACGACTTTCCCTCCATCATTAGTCAGAAGTGGGGATGTTCACTGACGATTACCCAAAGTTCAGAACCATTCATAACTCCTCAGATACTGAAGTAGTCCATGATCAAATGCAGCAATATCTGGACAATATCCAGTCTTGGGTTGACAAGTGACAAGTAAGATTTGTGCCACACAAATGCCAGTCAATGATCATCACCAATAACAGACACTCTAACCACTGCCCTTGACATTCAGTTGTGTTACCATCACTGAATCACCCACTATTAACATTCTGGGAGTTATGATTGATCAGAAACTCAACTGGACTCACCACATAAATGCAATGGCTACAAGAGCAGGTCAGAAGCTAGGAATTCTGCAGCGAATAACTCACCTCCTGACTCCCAAAAGCCTATCCACTACCTACAAGGCACAAGTCAGGAGTGTGATGGAATACTCCCCCTTGCCTGGATATGTGCAGCTCCAACAACACTCAAGAAGCTTGACACCATCCAAAAAAGTGAAGAAAGCGTTTGGTATGCTTTCCTTATTGGTCAGAATATTGAGTACAGGAGTTGGGAGGTCATGTTGCGGCTGTACAGGACATTGGTTAGGCCACTGTTGGAATATTGCGTGCAGTTCTGGTCTCCTTCCTATCGGAAAGATGTTGTGAAACTTGAAAGGATTCAGAAAAGATTTACAAGGATGTTGCCAGGGTAGGAGGATTTGAGCTACAGGGAGAGGATTTGAGCTATAGGGAAAGGCTGAACAGACTGGGGCTGTTTTCCCTGGAGCATCGGAGGCTGAGGAGTGACCTTATAGAGGTTTACATAATTATGAGGGGCATGGATAGGATAAATAGACAAAGTCTTTTCCCTGGTGTCGGGGAGTCCAGAACTAGAGGGCATAGGTTTAGGGTGAGAGGGGAAAGATATAAAAGAGACCTAAGGGGCAACGTTTACACACAGAGGGTGGTACGTGTATGGAATGAGCTGCCAGAGGATGTGGTGGAGGCTGGTACAACTGCAACATTTAAGAGGCATTTGGATGGGTATATGAATAGGAAGGGTTCGGAGGGATATGGGCTGGGTGCTGGCAGGTGGGACTAGATTGGGTTGGGATATCTGGTCGGCATGGACAGGTTGGACCGCAGGGTCTGTTTCCATGCTGTACATGTCTATGACTCTATGAAGATCCAGGGCAAAGCAGCCCGCTTGATTGGCACCACATCCATATGCATCCACTCCCTCCACCCCGACACTCAGTAGCAGCAGTGTGTACTATCTACAAGATGCACTGCAGAGATTCACCAAACATCCTCAGACAGCACCTTCCAAACCGATGACCACTTCCATCTTGGCCAAGGGCAGCAGATATATGGGAACACCAGCACCTTCAAATTCCCCTCCAAGCCACTCACCATCTTACTTGGAAATACATCGCTGTTCCTTCACTGTTGCTGAGTCAAAGTCCTGGAATTCCCTCCCTAGGGGCATTGTGAGTCAATCCACAGCAGGTGGACTGCATTAGCTCAAAAAGGCAGTTCACCACCACTTTCTCAAGGGCAACTAGGAACGGGCAATAAATGCTGACCCAGCCAGCAATGCCTACATGCCACAAAATGAATGAATAAATAAATAAATAAATCTGTGTACCTGCATACCTAGATCCCTCTGCAGATTCCTTAGGGTTCTGCCATTCACTGTGTAATTTTCACCTGTACTTGACCTTCCAAAATGCATCACCTCACATTTATCTGGATTAAATTCCATCTGCCATTTTTCTGCCCCTGCCTCTAACTGATCTATATCCTGCTGTATCCTCTGACATTATTCCTCACAATCTTTCTATTGTCCACAGACCTACTAATGAGACCAGCTGTGTTCTCCTCCAAATCATTTATGTAGAAGCTATATTTCCTTTTGTCAAAAAAGCATGAAATAGTTGTCTCATTACATGGATTGCCAGAGTCAATTGCTAGAAGATGACATTAGATGACTACTCAATCACAACTGTCTAATGAATTTGCATTTTGAAGCCTCATTTTCTTTCTTTTTGAGTATAGGTTAGTCCATCCCCAATTGGTTTAATTTTCATAAAATGACTCAGGAAAGAATTGTAATCCCCACATAGAAGACAGGAAAATAATTGAACTAATGTACCAAAGTAACTCAGTTTCCATCCCATCATACATTCTGAGTTTACATTTGCACAACTCCCTGTTTTTTCAAATATTCCTTAGAATTAAAGATAAAAGCTTATACCAGTTTTGAAAGCAAAATGATTTGGAGCATTGTACAAATAAACATTGAAAGAACTGCAGATGTGTAAATCAAAGATAAAATAGAAATTACTGGAAAAGCTCAGCAGGTCTGGCAGCATCTATGGAGGGAATTCAGGGTTAACATTTTGGGTTGAGTGACCCTTCATCAGAACAGCCTTTTCTCTGAGAAAGGGTCACTCGACCTGAAATATTAACCCTGAATTCTCTCCACAGATGCTGCCAGACCCACTGAGCTTTTCCAGCAATTTCTATTTTCGTCTTGGAGCATTATACAATCTCTGAGGTAAAGCCGAGGAAATGCTACAGCATCACCACTGGTGGGAGGTATTTGTTATAGAGGACAAATGGAGAAAAGTTATGATCCAAAATGTGGTATATTGGTGAAACCGAGCAGAGGCTACAGCAACGGATGAATGGGCACCGCACAATAATCAATGGGCAGGATTGTTCCCTTTCAGTTGGAGAACATTTCAGCAGTCCAGGACATTCGACCTCGGACCTTTGGGTGACCATCCTCCAAGGCAGACTTTGGAACAGACAATAGGGAAAAGTGGCCGAGAAAAGGCTGATAGCTAAGTTCAATACCCATGGACAAGACCTCAACCGGGACCTTGGATTCATGTCACACTACAGGTGACCCCATTACACTGTGCACACACCCAGACACTCCTACACACACGCACACATACATATATAAGTTTGTGGGGTGAATTTATACTTGCAGAGTTACGTTGTACTTTGCTTAAAAACTGCATGAATCCACATAAGATTCTGTTAATTAATTATTTAGATTAGAATCAGTCGAAACATTATGGCCCAGACAGCAGCACAGAGGGGTGCTAACACCTTCAATACATTATCTAGGCTGACACCAATTGTTTAAGTTCACTTGACAATGTAACTTTTAAAAAACGTTTTGCAATTTTCCGATGAAAGAAGTGAAACTATCATGGTCATTCTAACAGATGAGAGACTTAACAAACAATCAAGGTAATTTTCAATGTATAATTTCAGTTACATCACAATGTAAACTTTTGCTATAAATTCTGTGTCCTACAATTGTGTACGCCACAACCACCTGATGAAACAGCAGTGCTCTGAAAGCTAGTGCTTCCAATTAAAACTATTGGACTATAACCTGGTGTTGTGTGATTTTTAACTTTGTACACCCCAATCTCCAACACCAGCATCTCCAAATCACCCAAAGTATAACAACTGAAGTCAGGCTTAGACTCAAAATAATGTGCAAACAACATGTTTAAATATTATATTATTGCCTACTCCAGCAGACCGTGCTTTAATCCAAATAAATTTCATCAATTTTATTGTTACTGTATATTTTTGTTATGTCACTTGATGAAATTAAGGGGAATTCAAGCTTCTAAGAAAAAATGTGCAAAATGTTTATTTCAGCTACACATTAAGGGTAAGTTTTAAAGCCAATGGTTCCCTTGCTGAGGAAGGCTAATGAAGGAGGGTCATACCGGACTCCAAACGTTTACTCAGTTTCTCTGTCCACAAATGCTGCTGAGTTTCTGCAGCACTTCCTACTTTTTCATAATTTCAGATTCCCAGCATCAGCAGTATTCTCTTTCTGTTCCTTTGTGCGGGGGTGCTTTGCCAGGCCACGTTAGCTCTCAGCGCACTTGTACTTCTGTGATGTTTTACCAGGTTACGTGACAGAGAAATGGAAAAATACATGAAAAAGGCAAAAGAAAGTCAGCTCAAAGTGTCTGCCGGTATGTTTCCCTCCTATAGTTCAGAGTTTCATTTGACTTTCCTTATATGTTTTGTTTATGTAATTTTACTTTGTGTCTCCTAGAAAATGGATCATGGACTTGGGCATTCTTGGGCATACCAGCACATGTTGAGGATTGTTTAACGGGCAGGGTTAATTGGGATAAACAAGACATTTCGGGTTGGTAAGCTGTAACGAGTGGGATCATTACTGAGGCCTCAACTATTTATAACCTCTGGTGTGGAGGTGCCAGTGTTAGACCGGGCTGGACAAAATCAGAAGTCACACGACACCAAGTTATAGTCCAACAGGTTTGTTTGTAATCACAGTCATAGGTCACTTCGCCGGACAAAGGAGCAGTGCTCCATAAGCTTGTGATTTCAAATAAACCATTTATTTGCGTGGGTTTCCTCCCACAGCTCAAAGACAGACAGGTCAGATGAATTGGCCATGCTAAATTGCCCATAATGTTAGGTGCAGTAGTCAGAGGGAAATGGATCTGAGTGGGTTACTCTTCGGAGGGTCGGTGTGGACCTGTTGGGCCGAAGGGTCTGTTTCCAAACTAAGGAATCTAATCTAACTTAATGACTTAATGGAGTTGAGAAGAATGAGAGATGACTGTGATGAAACCTAGAATATTTTTGGAGAGCTTGGCAGAGTGGACACGGAGAAGCTATTTCCCCTTGTGGTAGAATCTAGAACCAGATGGCATCATCTCAGAGAAAGAGGTTCCCCATTTAAGACAGAGATGCAGAGAACACCCTTCGTTCACAGACGTGTTATGACACAGAAGAAGGTCATTTGGTCCACCATGCCGGTATCTGCTTAAAAATTGAGCATCATGACCTTGTGCCAATCTCCTGCTTTTGCCCCATACCCCAACATATTATTTTTCTCCAGATATTCAACCAATGTCCTCTTGAATGCCTAAATTGAAATTTCCGTCCACCACCTTACCAGGTAATGCATTCCATTCTCTTGCTGGGTGAACAAGCTTTTCCTCGCTTCAGCCTTGCTTCGTTTGCAGGTCACTTTAAATTCATGTGTTTTCTTGTTGCTTTTGCGAGCGGGAGCAGTTTCTCCATATCCAGCCCGCTCATGATTTTGAAAACCTCAATCAGATCTCCTTTCAGCCTTCTTCTCTCCAAGGAGAACAGTCCCATCTTCCTCAATCTATCCTCATCACTGAAGCTCCTCATCCTTGGAGCCATTCCTGTAAATTGCTTCTGCACTTTCTCTGATATCTTTCACAAAATATGATGCCCACACCAGAACTGGACTCAATACTCCAGCTGAGGCCTAACAAGTGTATTGTACAAGCTCTGTATCACCTCCTTGCTTTTGTATTTTATGGCCCTATTAGTAAAGCCAAGAGTACTGTATCCTTTACTTACTGCTGCCTCTACCTGTCCTGCCGCTTATGGTGATATGTCTACATACACATCCAGGTCTCTCTGCTCCTTCACCCTCTTAGAACTGCACACTGACATTGCATTGTCTTTCAATGGTCTTCCCACCAAAATGCATCACTCCTACATCTCTGCAGTGAATCTCAGCTGCCACCTATTTACCCACTCCACCAAACTGTCAATGTCCTTTTGGATATATGAATGAATGAATGGTTGAATGGATGGGAATGAATGAATGGATGAATTCATGTGAAATACAGCAAAATACAATGAAAAGCTTTCATTTGTCCCCATTGTCCTCCTTACAGTTTGCAGTTCTACCAAATTTGTGTTATCTGCAAACTTTGAAATTGGCCCCAACACACCCAAGTTCTAGATTATTAATATACATTAGGAAAACAAAGGTCTAAATTTGACCCCTAGGAAACTCTATGGCAAACTGTCTTTCAACACCCCCCGCCCCCCCACCGCCAAAAAAATCCATTGACCATTCCCTCTGTTTCCTCAGAGAGCTGATGAAGCTGACTGATGAAGTATATGCGAGGCTGAGGTTTTACTCAGTGAAGGAATCCTGGAATATGTGGTGATGAGGGTTTATCAGATCTGCCACAATCTCATTGTCGGGCAGAGCAGAGCCAATGGGCTAAATGGCCTGTCAGTGCTGCTCCTTATTATGGTCTTGCCAGTCTGAGAATAATTTATGTAACTTTGCTGACAATGCAGAGACAGGTGGGACAGTAATCTGTGAGGCAGACACAAAGAGGCTTCACAGCAGTTGTGGTGGGCAATACTGTGGCAGGTGGGCCAAATGGTCTCCTGCTGCTCTGTAACAATCCTGTTATTCTGAGATGGAGTCGAAGATGAGGAATACATTTTGTGAGAAATAGAATACCAGAATGTTTGTTTTGAAATAATGAGAAACTTTTAAAATTAGATTTTCACAGAGACACGGGCATACTTTTACTAGAACCATAGTAAAAGTGAGCAAAAAGGAAATTTGGAAATCTAAAGTAGAAGAGTAAGGGACAATCGCTCCAATTGTATAGGGCTTTGGTGCAAACACACATGGAATATTGTACAGTTTGGTTATATTATTGAAGGATAGAGATGCTTAACTAGGGGCTGTACAGTGATGGCATACTAGATTGATTCCTGGGTGAGATTATCAAGAGTCATGGGTCATACAGAGCGGAAACAGACCCTTCGGTCCAACCAGTCCATGCCGAATATAATCCCAAACTAAACTAGTCCCACTTGCCGCTCCTGACACATATCCCTCCAAACCTTTCCTTTTTTTTGTACTTATCTAAATGTCTTTTAAACATTGTAATTTACCCACATCCACCATTCCCTCAGGAAGTTCATTCCACATGCGAACCTCTGTGTACAAATATTATCCCTCATGTCTTTTTTAAATCTCTCCTCTCACCTTAAAACTGTGCCCCCTAAGTCTTGAAATTCCCCATCCTAGGGAAAAGACAATTACCATTAAGTCTATCTATACCCCTCATTATTTTACAAAACTTCTATGTGGTCGCCTCTAAATCTCCCTTGACAGCAGGTGTGATGAGCAGTACTGTGGCAGATGGGCCAAATGGACTCCCATTGCTCTGTAGCAATTCTGTTATTCTGAGATGGAGTACAGGATGGGGAATTCACTTCATTTGAAAGAATAGAAAACCACAATCCAGTCTAAATCAAAGCTTCTATACCCAACCACATCCTGATAAATCTCTCGTGAACCCTCTCCAGTTTAATAATATCCTTCCTACAACTGGGCGACCAGAACTGGACACAGTAATCCAGAAGAGGCTTCACCAATGTCCTATACAACCTCAACATGACATCCCAACTCCTGTACACAAAGGACCGAGCAATGAAGGCAAGTGTGCTAAATACCTTTTTAATCACTCTGTCTATATGTGATGCAAACTTCAAAGAATTATGTACGTGAACCCCAAGTCCCTCTGTTTTCTAACACTACCCAAGGCCATACCATTAAATTTTTTTAAAATTCACTCATGAGACATGGGTATCACTAGCTGAGCCAGCATTTATTGCCTATCCCTACTTGCCCATGAGAAGGTGGGGGTGAGTTGCGTTCTTGAACAGCTGCAGTCCATGTGCTGTAGGTACACCCTTAATATCTTTAGTGAGAGAATACCAGGGTTTTGACCCAGTGACAGTAAAGGAATAGCAATATATTTCCAAGTCAGGATGGTGAGAGGCTTGGAGGGAACCTGAAGGTGGTGGTGTTCCCATATATCAGCTGCCCTTGTCTGCCTACATGTTGCATGTTTGAAAATGTTAGCAGTTTATGAATTCTCTATCATTGCTTTTCTCTCTCTGTTTCTCACCTCACCCTCTGCCATGTTCATCCAGGGCCAAAGAAACTGACTACAATTACTTTTCAGTTATCCACGTCACTGGATTTCGTAACCTTAAAAGAAGTGAAAGGTGAAGGTGAAAATTGGGATAACATTTTCACGGAGTCAAGGGATGACTCATTCAGTTGGCACAAGGTACGTGTTGTCATTATAATTTTGTCAGTTTTATCACCTGACTGTTTATTACATAGATTCTAGATTAGAGCGGTGCTGGAAAAGCACAGCAGTTCAGGCAGCATCCGAGGAGCAGGCTGCTTGAACTGATGTGCGTTTCCAGCACCACTCTAATCTAGAATCTGGTTTCCAGCATCTGCAGTCCTTGTTTTTACCTACCTGTTTATTACGTAGGACTACATAGAATATACAAGATAAAGATTTTAGACCCTTCAATCCAACTGGCCCAATCCAGTGCTTATACGCCTTATCAGCAATACTCTTTGTCAATCCCTTTCTGGATAACCTTCTAAACCAGACTACATTGAATGTACGTGTTAGAGGAATAGAGTCTCACAATAATGCAACACTGTTAGGTTTAACTTCATACATTCAAAATACATGACAATGTGGTCAACTCTGAAATAGCCTAGTTTGCCATCCAATTCACTGCCATTTGGGAATGGGCAACGAATGCTGGCCTTGCCAGTGACACCCACACAGTGAAAAAATTGGAAAACATAGAGAGTTTCCGATGAATCTGTCTGTTAGTCATATGTTTCCAAAGCCAGAAAGCACAGATGGAAAACAAGGAAAAGACCCAAGTCGCAAGATCGTACAGCATCTGTTTACGGTGATTTTTTTTATTTCAAAAATATACTTTATTCATTAAATAATTTGACAGTCTGCTCAGGGAACCGTTCCATAGGATCCACCCTCTCCTTTTCCCGAAGGGTCTCAAGGACACTACATGCTGACCACTTCCTGATGGATTTGTGGTCAAAGGTGTTTTTCTTCATAAACTTCTCCACAAAGGACAGGTGATACGGAACGGTCCAACTACTCGGAGCGTTCCACGGCAGCGAGGCCAGGCCCATCTTTCGCAACACCGGGGACAGGTAGAACCTCAGTACGCAGTGACACTTGGTGTTTGCGTACCGGGGATCCACGCACAGCTTGATGCAGCCACACACAAAGGTGGCCATCAGGGTGAGGGTGGCATTGGGTGTATTTTTCCCCTGTTGCCCAGATCTTTGTACAGCTAGTCCCTTCGGACCCGGTCCATCTTTGACCTCCACATAAATTGCAACGGCACAGGTTCTGGGAATAGGCCAGACCTGTGCCACGTATACAATAATGACAGTGCCTCACACCTGATGACCAGGTTTTTTCCCGCGATGGAGAGCGACCGTAGTTTCCATCTACCTAGTTTCTGCCTGACTTTGCTGATACGCTCCTCCCAAGACTTGGCGCACGCCCCAGCCCCCCCCCCCCCCCCTCCCCGAACCAAATACCCAGCACCTTCAGGTGGTCAGTCCTGACGGTGAAGGGGATCGAGGATTGGTCGGCCCAGTTCCCGAAGAGCATGGCCTCGCTCTTGCCTCGGTTTACCTTGGTCCCCGAGGCCCATTCGAACTGGTCACATATGCACATGAGTCTGCGCATGGACAGCGGATCCGAACAGAAAACGGCGACGTCATCCATGTACAGGGAGGCCTTGACCTGCAGGCCCCCGCTGCCAGGAATAGTCACCCCTCTCAGGCTCGCATCCTTCCTGATGGATTCAGCAAATGGCTCTATGCAGCACACAAACAAGGCAGGAGAGAGAGGGCAGCCCTGCCTGACTCCAGATCTGACTGGGAAGCTACCTGATTCCCACCCATTGATTGAGACTCCACTGACAATGTTGGTGTAGAGCAGTCTGATCCAATTGCAGATTCCCTCCCCAAAGCCCATTTCATATACGTGTGTGATATCCTGTCAAAGGCTTTCTCCTGGTCCAGGCTGATCAGGCAGGTGTCCAACCCTCTGTCCTGCACGTAGACGATCGTATCCCTGAGGAGTGTGAGACTCTCAGCAATCTTCCTGCCTAGTACAGCACAGGTTTGGTCAGGGTGAATCACCGACCCTAGAGCAGACCTGACACGGTTGGCGATTACCTTTGACAGAATTTTGTAATCCGCATTCAACAGTGTGATTGGTCTCCAATTTTTGAGTTCCTCCCTTTCCCCCTTCAACTCGTAGATGAGGGTGATGATGCCTTTCCTCATGGATTCACTCATGGTACCTGCCCGAAGAATACTGACATACACCCCCAGCAGGTCCTGGCCAATCAAGTCCCACAGAGCGGAACAGAGCTCGACCGGTAAGCCCGTCGCTTCCAGGAGTTTTATTCTTTTCAATGGACTCGAGGGCCTTGGTCAGCTCGTCCAGAGATAGCGTCTGGTCCAGCCTCTCCCGTGTTCTGTCGTCTAAGACCTCCGTGATAGAGGACAGGACATCTGTTTAGGGTGATTGGTATCAAGTTCAGAAAACTATCAGGGAGGAGTTCAATGTTTTACTGTTCAATGACCATTAAATGTTGTAGCTGGTAATGGTGAGGGAATGTTTGATCGGCAGTGGGATCTTCTCTCTGGCATTTATTATGATGTTACTATGGGTAGTGGCCAAAAGCTGAACCAATTTATCTGAAATCCCTCCCAATTTATGAATGTTAAACTTCTTAAAACAAAAACATCAACACCTTCAGCAAAACAGTGACTCAAACAAACCAATTGAGTGTTCACTGTCTCTGTGAAGTTTTAGGATTAATGTAGAGACTGCAACCTTCACCTTTGTTTCATGTTTACTTTTGCACAAAGGATCTTCACTCATCTTTCATGGTGAAATACTACAAGAACGGGAATAAGTTTCTTACTGCTTTCCCAGACGGAATGGCTCAAGTATTGTATCCTTTGTGAAAAGTGAATTGTATTAGATGCAGAATGCATTTTATTGGGGGAGCAAACATGCAATATTTCCCTCCAAGTGATGCGGTGAAAATTCTGATAAACACTTAGAAGAATATTATTAAGCTGGAGAGGGTTCAGAAGAGATGTTGCCAGGTATGGAAGGTTTGAGTTATAAGGAAAGGCTGGGACTTTTTTCGTTGGAGCACAGGAGGATGAGAGGTGATATTATGGAAGTTTATAAAATAATGACGGGTATTGATAAAGTTAATGGTAGCTGTCTTTTCCCTATGATGGGGGATTTCAAGATTAGGGGGCACATTTTTAAGGTGAGAGGAGAGAGATTTGAAAAAGACAGGAGGGGCAAATCTATTACACAGAGGGTGGTTCGTGCGCGGAATGAACTTCCTGAGGAAGTGGTGGATGTGAGTAAAATTACACTGTTTAAAAGATATTTGGATAAGTATGTGAATAGGAAAAGTTTGGAGGGATATGGGCCAGGAGCAGGCAAGTGGGACTAGATTAGTTTGGGATTATGTTTGGCATGGACTGGTTGGACCAAATGGTCTGTTTCCATGCGGTATGACTCTATGGTTCTATAAATTATTGAGTACACTTCATTTGCCTGTCTTTTCTCCCCTCCTTGTTTTTAAGGGTTGGCCTGTGAACTTCCATGAGATTGATCCACATTTGTGCGTAAAGTACTTCAGTACTTTGCCAATACTTCCAGCAGGGTAGCTGACCCAGAGATGCCCCGCACCCTCTGCCTGTTGTCAGGCATATCGCAAGGATTTACCAGCTGACGATCCATCTGTGGGGCCACGTGACAAATACACCTCCTGCAGAAATACACCCAGTGGGGCCACTCAGTAATATCCAGCCCAACGTCCACCGGTTTCTGGTGGCAAGGAAACATGGGCAGCATAAAACAGGTTGGCGATCCTCTGCCAGTCTGCTACCTACCAGTGCCAAGGACTGATTTCAGCCCCAGTCCTCCTGCTGGTTGCTTTCACAGCATCTATTCAAATGCTTTTTCCCGCCAGGTTGGAAATGTGGATCTAGGTGGGCAGCCTGTGGGGTGCTCGGATATTGCAGGATAACCCTTTCCTCAGTCAACCTCCAGGGACTCATACTTCCTGGCAAGGTTCACTCGGCAGCAGCATGAGACGGTAGGCATAGAGTGCTGCAGATGTTAGAAAACTGAAAGAAAAGCAAAAAATGGTGGAAATACTCAACATGTTCAGAGGTGAGTTGAGGATTATCAGGTCAGCTATGGTTTTATTGAATGGTGGAGCACATCTGGTCTTCTGAAGAAAACTGTAGATTTCAGGTTGGAGAATGTGAGAACTGCAATTGCTGGAGATCAGAGTTGAGAGTGCGGTGATGGAAAAGCACAGTAGGTCAGGCAGCATCCGAGGAGCAGGAGAATCGATGTTTCGGCCACAAGGGCTTTTGCCTGCAACGTTGATTCTTCTGCTCCTCGGATGCTGCCTGACCAACTGCTTTTCCAGCACACACCCTCCACTGCAGATTTCAGGTTGTCAGGACCGACGATGAGTTGTGGATCAAAGATAGGATCCTTCGTTGTTGGTCCTGAAGCCAATTGTTGCACTGCCACTGCTGTCCTCGCCAGGAGGGTTAGCATTCACCAGACTGACGTTCAAACTCGCATCAGGCAATGTATCTACCTTCCCAGGAGTTTCAAGCCTTCATTTCAGAACAATAACCTGAAGGTTTGATTTGCCGTGTTTCCTTAACAACAATCAGTTATCCCTCTGGAAATCTGGCAGTTCAGATTTTTACGGACAAGCAGAAGAAAATTAACTGCATTGTGCTGGAGGACAAAGCCGACGAGCCAGCAATTCAGGCAGTGTTTTCCTCCTATGGCAGGTGTACCTGCTACCATCCGAATGGAGTCATCTGGTAGGTCACATCCTCCCTATAATTAAACCACATTGAAAATCTTATCCTTTCCAAAGATTTAAGTATCTTTTTTATTATTATTCATTCATGGGATGAGGGTGTCGCTAGCCAGGCAGCATTTATTGCCCAGCCCTAATTGCCCAGAAGGCAGTTAAGAATCCACCCCATCGCTGTCTGTCTCGAGTCATATGAAGGCAAGATCAACTAAGGATGGCAATTTCCTTCCCTAAAGGACATTCATAAACTGGATGTGTTTTTCCCAACAATTGGCAATGGATTCATGGTCTCTTAATTCCAGATTTTCCATTAGACTCTTAATTCCAGATTTTTAAAAAAATATGAATTCAAAACCCACCATCTGCCTCAGCAGGATTTAAACCTAGGTCCCTAGGACATTACCCAGGACTGTGGATTAATAGTCCAACTATAATACAACTAGGCCATTGCCTCCCCCTATCGGTGGGCATGTTGCTGTACTACTTTGCTGGAGTTGTTTGTTTATTTGATTGTTGGTTAATTAATTGTTGCAAAGACAGTAGGGTGGCAATGGCCGAGTGGTATTATTGCAAGACTGTTAATTAACAGACCCAGATAATGTTCTGGAGCAACAGGTTTGAATCCTGCCACAGCAGATGGTGGAATTTGTGATTCAATTTAAAAAGAAATCTGGAATTAAGACACTAATGATTGGCATGAAACCATTGTCAAGTGTCGGAAAAACCCATCTGGTTCAGTAATGTCATTTAGGGAAGGAAATCTGCCATCTTTACCCAGTCTGTCTTACAAGTGACTCCAGACCCACTGTAATGTGGTTGATGCTTAACTGTCCTCTGGGCAATTAGGGATGGGCAATAAGTGTTGACCTAGCCAGTGATGCCAACACATTGTAAATGAGTTTTTAAAAAAACTATTTATAATTTCAATTCTGTCTTTTTTCTAAAAATTGGCTTCTGTTTCCAAAATAATCGATTATATCAATGTATTTTAGTAAGTAACATTGAAACATCATCTTAACTATACTTCCATTATTCCATGCACCTGTTTGATGCTCACCAACAAAGTTTCTGTTAAGAGATGGGTGAGATGGTGAGAAGGTAGACAGAATGATGTTTTAATCATCCATCAACTTCTAAGAGGACCACTTCCATCCACAAGAGCATCAATTACTTCAGAAACATGGTCAGTGTAGTAGCTGGAAATGATGAAGTGGGTCATCCTCCGGGTAGGAGAAAGTGAGGACTGCAGATGCTAGAGATCAGAGTCGAAGAGTGGCACTGGGAAAACACAGCCGGTCAGGCAACATCCGAGGAGCAAGAGAATCGACATTTCAGGCATAAGCCCTTCATCAGGATTCCTGAAACATTGATTCTCCTGCTCCTTGGATGCTGCCTGATTGGTTGTGCTTTTCCATCATCCAGATGGGTGAAAGTGGAAGGGTTCACATCAGGAAAGTGACATGGCATTGTTTATTAAAAATCAATTTTGGATCGAGACCCATATATAAAGGGCCAAAGCAGGGCCACAGTAGGAACTTGAGTGTGATGGTCTGTGGATCCAAATGATTGGCAGGACTGTGGCTATTTTCCTTGGAGCATTGCAGGCCAAGGGACAACCTTATAGAGGTTTATAAAATCATGAGGGGCATGGATGGGGTGAATAGTCACGTTCTTTTTCCCAGGATATAAGAGTCCAAAACTAGAGGGCATAGGTTTAGGGTGAGAGGGGAAAGATTTAAAAGGAACCTAAGGAGCAACTTTTTCACACAGAGGGTGGTGTGTGTGTGTGTGGAATGAGCTACCAGAGGAAGTGATGGAAGCTGGTACAATTACAACATTTAAAAGGATTTAGATAGTTATATGGAAAGGAGGGATATGGGTCAAATGCTGGCAAATGTGACTAGATTAATTTAGGATATCTGGTCAGCATGGAAGAGTTGGACTGAACGGTGTGTTTCCATGTTGTACATCTCTATGACTCTCTTATGACTAGATTTTCGTAATAAATGAGATCGGTGGTGTGTGTGTGTGTTTGTGTGTGTGTGGGTGGCGCAGGGGCAGGGGGGTGACAGTGGAGAGAAGATGTGCCTCTTATTACTGATGGTAATAGTGAACAAGGCAGATCTCAGAGTAAAACTTAACAGATCTTAAGCTTAATTTTTGTCAGTTGGTTAACATGGCACTTAGTCAGTAAACTATTCACACGTGGCTACCAATGTTCCTTAATAAACGAACACAGGTTTATTACATCATAGAAATGTTGCATGTATGATAGCTAATCTTAACATAAACAACAAATTTTCAGCCTTTGTTACCCCGGCAGTATCCTTTTCAGATACTCAATCTGAGAGAAGTAGCACTTCTAACTTTAAAATTCTTACTTAACCGACTCTTTCCAAATTTTCTTTTTGGACTGCTGAAATGTTTTAAAGATTTCTGTCTAGTTTGGATGGCCTGGATTCCCTTTCAGTTTTGACAGTCAAGATATTTCTACAAACATTCACAGCCTGAAGATTCTACCAACCTAAAAAATGCCCTGCTGAAAATTGAGTGAAAATGTTTCTTCTGAACCAGCAGCCCCAACCATTTTCTTCTGTATGTCATAAATACAGCAGTGTAAACACTTCATTGATTAACATCATAGGTATCTGGCTAGGCACTTACTAAATCACACGATTTATTGGAAATTATGTATTTACGTTACATTTCCAAATGACTTTCCAATCTGTTAAAGTCACCTTCTCAGAACTGAAACTAAAACCCTTTTGCAGCTGTTTTTTTTAAAATATCCAAATTTTAAAATGAGGGTAACATATATTACACACATTTATCAGACCAGAGGTTCCATTAGGTGTTCTTCCATCAAATTTGTAAACCAACAACGTCACCTTGGCAGAACTGCAGGTTAGCAACTTTCCAGAACAAAGGTTCGAGTGAAAAGTTTGAGTTTGGAAGGTACAGGTTACACAAGAATAGAGGATTAAACTCATCAGCAATTTTAAGGCAGCTAATTAAGAAACAATGACTTAAATGAATGAACTACATGGACAAATGTACAACCTGCGACAGGCAAGAGTCGGTTTATCAGTCTGCAAGGATCTAAGAGATAGGGACGGATGGACCAGTAATACAAAGTGAGTCTTGGTCTCCATGGCTGGTGATCGTAGTCACTTCTGCTTCTTACCAAAGTGTGAAGGAATTCTTTCTCCATTTTCTTCTATCTGTGAAAGGCTGCAATCATAATAGATTAAGAAATTCTCCCAATTTGCTTATCTTCCCTTTCAAGGGCCTGTTTCTAATTTATTCTCAGATGGTTTGTTTCAGCTCATGAGAGCCCACCTTATCAGGAATGTCAGCCAGAGACATTGAGAGATAACAGGCCCATGATATGTTTTTCAGCCAGCATGCATTCTTCATAATAGGCAAACTTCTTAAGATTTTATAACATTATTACACAACAATGTCTTACACTGCTGGTTGGATGTGCATGACAATGCCAGAGAAGAGCAGGGAGCTGGTATCCAAACCAATATTTATTCTTCAACTAACATCAGTGAGAAAGTAGGTTGTCAAGTCATTATTACAGTGCTGTTTGTGGGATCTTGCTGTGCACAATTTGGTTACCATTAATTAGTTTAATGGTATCCTCAGGTAGTGAATGATATTACATAAAATCCAACTTCTCTCAGTCTAATGAAAGGTTATTCTACAGTATCTTATTGAGACCATACCTGGTACATTCTAATCAGTTCTTATCTTATGTGAGGAAGGATGTTCTAGCTATGGAGTGTGTGCAACAAATGTTTACTTGACTGATTCCTGGGATGGCAGGACTGACGTATGAAGAGAGACTGGACCAGTTAGAATTATGTGCTGTACAGTTAAGAAGAATGAGAGTGTCTCTCATATAGACCTGTAAAATCCTAACAGGATAAATGCAGGGAAGATGTTCCCGATAACCAGGAAGTCCAGAACTAGGGCCACGGTCTAAGAAAATGGAGCATGCCAATTAGAACTGAGATGAGGAAGAATTTCTTCATCCAGAGTCTCGTGAACCGGTGAAATTCTCTGCCAAAGAAAGCAGTTGAGGTCAAAACATTGAATATTTTAAGGAAGAATTAAATATAGTTCTTACAGCTAGAGGGATCAAAGGTGTGGGGAGAAATTGGGAATAGGGTACTGAGTTAGATGGTCTGCCATGATCATTTTGAATAGCAGAGCTGGCTCTTAAGGGTCGAATGGCTTTCTCTTGCTCCTAGTTTCTGTTTATCTCTTAGAATAATGTTATTAACTCTTAATATAATGAGGGGTGATCTTATAGAGGTTTATACAAATCATGAGGGATATGGATAGGATGAATAGCCAAGCTCTTTTACCCAGGTTGGGGAAGTCCAAAACTAAAGAGCATAGGTTTAAGGTGAGAGGAGAAAGATTTAAAAGGGACCTAAGAAGCAATATTTTAACGCAGAGGGTGATGTGTGTCTGGAATGACCTGCCAGAGGAAGTGGGAGGCTGAAACAATTACAACATTTAAAAGGCATCTGGGTGGGTATATGAAAAGGGAGGGATATGGGCCAAATGCTGGCAAATGGGACTAGATTAATTTAGAATATCTGATCAGCTTGGTCAAGTTGGACCAAAGGTTCTGTTTTCAGGCTGTACTGCTCAATGGATATCTGGCCTGTGTTAGTTTCTGGTCAAGCAATGTCTTGACTATAAAATTCTTATCCTTGCTCTCAAATCCTCTGCTATCTCTCCCTATATCTGTAGTCTCATCCAGCCCCACAGTCCTTGAGATATCTACGTTCCTCTAATTCCGACTATTTGTGCACTCCCAATTATAATTGCTACATCATTGGTGGCTGTGCCTTCAGTTGCCTAGGTGTCAAACTACAACTCTCTATTCCTCCACCTCACTTTCCTCCTTGGAGACATTTCTTAAAATCCACTTCTTCGATCAAGCTGTTGTCATCTGAGCTGATACCTTTTTACTCGGCTGAATGTCATATTTTGTGAAGCACGCAAAACATTTCATTAAGTTACAGGCAGAACATAAATATAAGTAGTTTTTGTTGAAATTCTGTGTATATATGTATAGATAACAGATGCATGTTTCTTTAGGTGACATTTCTCATACTTCTCTTATACACAGGATAAATATAAACGCATTGGGTGGCCACTATTTGGATAATCAAGGCACGCGAGTGAGGCGTTGGTACTGGAGAGACCGTTTGTCTCTTGGCTTCATACCTTTTAAACCAATTTTCATATCATTAAATGAAAACATTGGTGTTAGGATTATAGAGCAAGAACGGATTTTCATTACTTTTCTGGCAATGGGGAAGCAAGCAAGGTTCAAAGTGGGAACAAAACTGAAGGTAAAACAGTCAGCATGTGTAAACTATTTGCTTAATTTTCAACCCTGTGTTCATTTCTCCCAGGTCCTCATTCCAAATCCTCCAATACTTTGATAGCCACAGCAACAGTTCAGTAATTTGATAATATAAGATTGGAAATGAAGAAATTTGCAATTTGTTTAGCTATTTGGAGTACTGAGAGCAGATCTGGGCACGACATTAAGCGGCTGTAGTGGACTGCGGTCAGAGAATTACAGCACAGAAACAGACCCTTCGATCCAATTTGTCCTTGCTGAGCAGATATCCCAACCCAATCTAGTTCCACCTGCCAGCACCTCCCTCCAAACCCTTCCTATTCATATACCCATCCAGATGCCTTTTAAATGTTGCAATTGTACCAGCCTCCACCACTTCCTCTGGCAACTCATTCCATACACATACTACCCTCTGTGTAAAAACGTTGCTCCTTAGGCCTCTTATATCTTTCCCCTCATGATTTTGTAAACCTCTATAAGGTCACTCCTCAGCCTCTGACACTCCAGGGAAAACAGCCCTAGCCTGTTCAACCTCTCCCTATAGCTCAAATCCTCCAACTCTGGCAATATCCTTGTAAATCTTTTCTGAACCCATTTCAAGTTACACAACATCCTTCTGATAGGAATATTCCAACAGTGGGCTGACCAATGTCCTGTACAGCCGCAACATGACCTCCCAACTCCTGTATCAGCCTTGATCTTCGTAAATGGCAGACGCGGGCAGAGTGACCTGATCTTGTTCCTTATTCATATGAGGAGGAAATGGATGTAGTGGTAATATTACTAGACAAATAATCTACAGGCCCAGACTGATCCTGTAAAGAGACACAAGTTCCAATTCTGGAATTGAAATTTAGTGTGCTGTATTTGTTATTCCATTTGTTTCACACACAAAAGCACTGAAACTGGAATAGATCATTTAGAAAAGTGTGTTGATGTAAATATTAGCAAAAGTTGCACATTTCAGCTTTGCCATTTATCCAATGGCTATACGGTACCCAACATCAGCAAGAACGTGTTCACTTTGATTTTCATGTGGCAGACTGCTGCTGAAAAATATCCGAACCCAATCGATATTCTTGTTTCCGAAGAACTATAAATGAATGCTGGGGATAGAAATACAGCAGATTTAATAACAGATAGACCCTTTACAATCAGTTTTACAGCTTGGCCACATGTTAAGATTAAGCAAAATGCAATATTCGCAACTTCCACATCGGAGTCTAACAGTCCCATTAGAATACCTACAGTGTGGAATTGGCCCAACAAGTCCACATCGACCCTCCGAAGAGCATCCACTCAGACTCATTCCCTTACTCCTGTTACTTTACATTCCCCCTAACTAATGCACCTAACTGGCATATGCCTGGGCAATTTAGCATGTCCAATCCACCCAACCTGCACATCTTTGGACAGGCAGATACAGGGAGAATGTGCAAACTCCATGCAGACAGTCACCCGAGGGTGGAATCGAACCCGGGTCCCTGGCGCTGAGAGGCAACAGTGCTAACCACTGAGCCACTGTGCCATATTAACTATATCTTCCTGTTTGCTTTCTTTCACTCAGTTCAGAAAAACATCAAAGCTATCCCTTATAAGCAATCTGATAACAGAGGATGAGCTTCTCCTTCAGGCCAGCCAGCTGAAGGTTCGAACAGCGATCAACAAACTGTGCATTGCTCTGAACTTTCCAAGTAACGACCCAGAAAAAATTCCACTTCCACTTTATCTTACTTCTCAACAACAGAGGCTCTCCCAACTCCAGGAAACTATTAGGATGGAAGAAATTGCTAAGATGTAAGAAAAGTCATCTGTGGAATACAGATGAAGATACAGAATTTGACAGTACAGTTTCTGTATGGGGTCAGGGCTGTGGTGGGATGATTGTGTGGATTATATAAGTTTTGAATTTCAATTTGGACTAAAAGATATCAAAATTGAAAAAAAAATCTGTTACTCTCCCAGTGTTGCACCTGGGAGTAACATTGGTTAAAGTAAGGAGTCTGACTTAAGTTGAAGGTCCTGTCCCTCCTTTTTTAAGTCAGACCCACAAGTTTTTCATTATACCAGAATGGAGGTGTTGTCTTAAATCTTACATGCTGTCATTCTTACAATGTATCAGGTTTATTATCAAGATCATGAACATTTATATTTCAGACAATTTTTGGGTAAATTAATATAATGCTAATGTTATTTCATCAGTTTAAAACCAATCTCAATAAAATTTAGCATCTTTCTACAGCTGATTATTTTACAAAATGCATTGTTTGTGTTATTCCACTTGGAGTCTGGAGTTTTACCAGAGAAAGGTACTAGTAGAAAGGAATTCAAGAATAATGCTAACAACAGCAGATGTATAGAAATGGATCAATAAACAATGAAGCAATAAACATTTCTAATAAAACAAAGATGAATTCATCTGAGGGCAGAATTAGGAGTGTTTAAGATGCCAAAATGATACTAACCATTACTTGTTTCAATTTCAGCAAGTTAGGTGTTTTAATTGATTATGATTTTCCAGTTAGCACAGATGCTGGATCAATGGCTTGTGATACAGTGATGCCAGTAGCATGACTTCTCATACTGACTGAGCATACTATGAGGAACTCTCCTTTTCCATCTCTCCCCTCGCCTGAGGCATAGTGACCCCTCAGGTCAAACCACCACCAGTCGCCTCTCTCTAATGAGAGAGCAGCCTTATAACCTGGCTGGAATATAGGGACTTTTATCTTTCATTTTCCATTGCAAATGCAATAGACCCTTTCGCCAGTCTCTTGATATTGCACTTACTGCTACAGATTACTTTCAAACTCCATCTCAACAGTTCCTCCCTCCTTCGAAGCTCACTGACACAGCTAAGGTACTGAAATGTAGTTACATTTTAATAAATGTTTAGACCGTGAATGTTACTGGCAAGTTAACTGGAGTCATCAAAGCTAACCAACCTAAGTGCCCAAACACCATCTGGTTACGAACTGGCATGTTGGCAGTGCATTTACTAAGACATTGCTGTAGCCTGTTAGATATAACATCTTATCTATATATAATTAATATTCCTTCCGCAAAGGAACAGGCACTTTGCTCGTTAACGGAACCAGCTGATATAATGATGCCGCTATTTGTGCATTAAAAAAAGTTTTAGCAGTTTTAAAGTTGCGATACAAAGCAATATTTTTTCACAGATGAATTAGTTTTTCCCAATCTCTTTGATGGAACACTTTTTGCAGATGCAATTTGATGCTGGTGTCATTGGGCCAAAGGTTAACATTTTTTCCATGAAGCTACAAAATGTTCCGTTTCACTCTAATATACTGATGCAAAAAAAGCACGTGAAGGTTGGAGGAGCAAGTTGGTTTCCTCAAAACAAGCACATCCTTTTGAAGATCTCAGAAGACACAACATGCAAGGATGGAGCAAGTGATGGCCTAGTGATATTATCACTAGTCTATTCATCCGCAGAGGAGAAAGTGAGGTCTGCAGATGCTGGAGATCAGAACTGAAAATGTGTTGCTGGAAAAGCGCAGCAGGTCAGGCAGCATCCAGGGAACAGGAGAATCGACGTTTCGGGCATAAGCCCTTCTTCAGGAATGAGGAAAGTTTGTCCAGCAGGCTAAGATAAAAGGTAGGGAGGAGGGACTTGAGGGAGGGGCGTCGGAAATGCGATAGGTGGAAAGAGGTCAAGGTGAGGGTGATAGGTCAGACTGGGGTGGGGGCGGAGAGGTCAGGAAGAAGATTGCAGGTTAGGAAGGCGGTGCTGAGCTCGATGGATTTGACTGAGACAAGGTGGGGGGAGGGGAAATGAGGAAACTGGTGAAATCCGAGTTCATCCCTTGTGGTTGGAGGGTTCCTAGGCGCTCTTCCTCCAACCGTCGTGGTGTTGTGGTCTGGCGATGGAGGAGTCCAAAGACCTGCATATCCTTGGTGGAGTGGGAGGGGGAGTTGAAGTGTTGAGCCACAGGGTGGTTGGATTGGTTGGTCCGGGTGTCCCAGAGGTGTTCTCTGTTTAATCATGTTTATTCTGACTGGTCAAAATCAAACCATGTTTTGTGCTTATATTACTTTATCAATGTTGATCATTTCTTAAAGCTCAAACTTTAGATTTTTGTATTTATTATTTGAAAACAAAGAATGGGAGGCTGTGACATTGTTACTATGTCACTAGATTTGCAATCCAGGACCCCAGGCTAATGTCAAATCCCTTCATAGCAGATGGCAAATTGTGAATTCAATTTTAATAATCTGTTAACACAAGATGACAGATGAATTGTACAAAGCCAGTAACGTCCTTATTCACCCTAATCTGGTTATATATCAGGTGGAAAGGGTACAGTACATTAACAACACTAATTTTAGAGTAAAGGCAAGAAAACACATTTATAAAATAGCTAATTGCACACAAAGTAATAAATTCAACTCCATTCTGCTACTGTTGGTTATGACAAATTAAAATCTTGGACAATTTTGGCATTTAAATAGGCACAGATCAGTACAGGTGGCTTGATGAGTGCGTAGAAGGATCAGTTAGGAAATTTGCAGATGATATTAAGGCCAGTGGAGTTGTGGATAGTGCCGAAGTATGTTGCAGGTTATAGAGGGGCATAGTTAAGCTGCAGAGCTGGGCTGAGAGATGCAAATGGAGTTCAATGAGGAAAAGGTTGAGATGATTTCAGACATTTCAAGAATGCATACAGTCCCTTCCTACAATTCACATGGACCGAGGAAACACTGGGTAGTTGCACAATTGAGCAAACAAAAGACAAGCTGCAAATTAACCCTTTAGACACAAAGCAATTAAGATGCGAATGAGATAAGGCAGTCTATTGCAGTTTATAACAACAAAGAATAAATTTAAACTGAGCATTTAATAGGGAAGCAGACATTACTGGGAAATACATTTTCTTGGTATTAGGCAAGAACTTTCAAAGCTGAAAATGCGTTGCTGGAAAAGCGCAGCAGGTCAGGCAGCATCCAGGGAACAGGAGAATCGACGTTTCGGGCATAAGCCCTTCTTCAGGAACTTTCAGACATTGGGTGTGGATGTTTGCAGGTAAAGGGACAGCTGGAAATTGGGAAGCCTTCAAAATTGAGAGGAGTGTCCAGAGAAAGTATGTTTCTGTTAGGGTGAAAGGCAAAGCTAGCAAGTGTAGGGAATACCGGGTGACTAGAGAAATTGAGGTTTTAGTCAAGAAAAAGGAAGCATTTGTCAGGTATAAACAGCAGAGATCAAGTGAATCCTTAGAAGAGTATAAAGGCAGTAGGAATAAACTTAATAGGGAAATCAGGAGGGCAAAAAGGGACATGAGATAGCTTTGGCAAATAGGGTGAAGGAGAATCCAAAGGAATTCTATAAATACATTAAGGACAAAAGGGTAACTAGGGAGAGAATAGGAATCCTCAAAGATCAGCAAGGTAGCCTTTGTATGGAACGGTAGGAGATGGGAGAAGATATTAAACGAGTATTTTGCATCAGTGTTTACTGTGGAGAAGGACATGGAAGATACAGAATGTGAGGAGAAAGATGGTGACATCTTGAAAAATGTCCATACTACAGAGGTGGTGGTGCTGGATGTCTTGAAACGCATAAAGGTGAATAAATCCCCAGGATCTGATCAGGTATACCGTAGAACTCGATGGGAAGCTAGGGAAGTGAAGCTGGGCCTCTTGCTCAGACATTTGAATTATCAATAGTCACAGGGGAGGTGCTAGAAGACTGGAGGTTGGCTAATGTGGTGCAACTATTAAGAAAGATGATAAAGAAAAGCCAGGCAATTATAGACCAGTGAGCCTGATGTTGGTAGTGGGCAAGTCGTTGGAGGGAATCCTGAGGGACATAATTCACATGTATTTCGAAAAGCAAGCACTAATTAGGGATAGTCACATGGCCTTGTAGTGGGAAATCATGGCGCTCACTAGGTTGATTGAGTTTTTGCGAGTAGCAGCGAGGAGGATTGATGAGGGCAGAGTGGTGAATATGATCTATATGAACTTCAGCAAGACGTTTGACAAAGTTCCACATGGTAGACTGGTTAGCAAGGTTAGATCACATAGGAGAGAGGGAGAACTAGCCTTGTGGGTAGAAGACAAAGGGGGGTGGTGGATGGTTGTTTTGCAGATTGGAGGCCTTGACCAGTAGTGTACCACAAGGATTGGTGCTGGGTCTACTGCTTTTCATCATTTATATAAATGATTTGATATGAACAGTTAGTTAGCTGGCAGATGATAACAAAATTGGAGGTGCGGCAGACAGCAAAGAAGGTTACATCAGAATACAATGGGATCTTGATCACATGGACCGATGGGCCGAGGAGTGGCAGATGAATTTTAATTTAGATAAATGAGAGGTGTTGTATTTTGGAAAGGCAAATCAGAACAGGACTTATACACTTAATGGTAAGGTCCTGGGGAGTGTTGCTGAATAATGAGACCTTGGGAGTGCAGGTTCATAGTTCCTTGAAAGTATAGTCTCAGATAGATAGGTCAGAGCATTGAGTCTAGGACTTGAGAGATCATGTTGCGGCTGGAAGGATATTAGGCCATTTTTGGAATAGAGTGCAATTCTGGTCTCCAATATAGCTTGGATGTTGTGAAACTTGAAAGGGTTCAGAAAATATATATACAAGGATGTTGCCAGGGTTGGAGGGTTTGAGCTATACAGAGAGACTGAATAGGCTAGGGCTGATTTCCCTGGATCATCAGAGGCTGAGAAGTGACCTTATAGAGGTTTATAAAATCATGAGGCACATGGATAGGGTAAATAGAGAATGTCATTTCCTTGGGTTGGGTGTGAGTGGGTTGGATGTAGGGAGATAGGGGGAAAGAGTCCAGAACTAGACAGCATAGGTTTAGGATGAGAGGAGAAAGACCTAAGGGACAACTTTTTCACGCAAACAATGGTGCATTTTTGGAATGAGCTGCCAAAAAAGTGGTGGAGGCTGGTATAATTACAACATTTAAAAGGCAACTGGTGGGTACATGAATAAGAAGGGTTTAGAGGGATATGGGCCAAATGCTGGCAGGTGCGACGAGATTAGGTTATCTGGTCGGCATGGATGTAATGGACTGAAGGGTCTGTTTCCATTCTGTATAACTCTGACTCTTTCCACCTTTAAAAACCATTCTTGAATAGCACCTGGCTAATATGAAACATCTCATTCGTTAAATACAAATAGAATTTGTTCTTTAAAATTTGCAGCCCTTACTTCAAAGATCAACATTTCAAGGTCAGTAATGGAAACATACTCCAAGTAATTTTTCCAGAATACCCAAGGCAACAGAGATAAGGAGTTTCATGTTTGAGGTATGATTAGACAGGGAGCAAGGGGTGACCAAGTTTAAAATTCAGTACCACCAAAATCATTGCAGTTTCAACTCACCTTATTGACACACCCAATACAACGTGGTATTGCCAAGCTCGTTACAGCTAGAATAATCAAAAAGCGACTGCCTTGTCCGGACAAAAGCAGAACCACAAGATGCAACTCAGATTTTGGATGCAATGTTTAAATACATTAAGAATGAACACTCCACCTGCATGGCTAAATATAAAACACACTAATTTACCTTGTGTTTGACTATCTCAGTAAGCAAGCATAATCATGGATTAATCAGTTTCTCAGTCTGAATTTGTGTTAATAGCAGGTTAGCTAGTACAGGGTAAAAAGCATCAGCTTTTTGATAGAGAAAGAACAAAAAAGAGAGACAAAGATAAATGTCACTTTTTCCCCCATTTACTTGTTTTAGAAAAAGCACTATAACTCAAGCATCTTGGTGAAATCAATGCCCTTGTGTTTCAAAAGCAGACTTTATTGAAAGGTTTGAGAAGAAATTTACGAAAGATGATATTGTGTAACTTGTTCTCAAAAGATGAGGATGCAGAACAAGATAAGAAAGATGGTTTAGGCAAGTCACAAATGTTGTTTCAGATAAAGCAAGGAGGAAAAAATTTCCAATTAAATTCAAAGAGCAACACAACACATGACTGTTCAAAATACACTCAACAAGATATTCTTACATCATGTGAATTCAAAGATTTAAAGTAATTCAAATCTTTAAGCAGTATGAGGAATAATGACACTTTTTTCTCATTTATGTATGGAACTATGGCTAAAGAGATTTTTTTACTAAAGGAAATGTATCAAATACTCTTTAAAAATAAAGTCCATTTTCTAATGAGTTTAAGATAGAACAGAATGCACAGATACATACAGTTTGAAATAATCCATATTGAAGAAATTATTATAGATCAAGAAAACTAAAGCTGTGAAAGTCACATGCTGGCAATCTCATCTTAAATCTTTCAGTGCTGTGACCAAGTACAAAATAATTCTTTTGAAAATCTGATACATTAAAATTGAAATTTTACTGCAAGAAGAGTAACTTTATGATTTGTGCTGATTTATTTTATGTTGTTTATCTTTGTTCCTCACCATTGGAACTCACTCATCACTCCCACCCACTCTCAAAAAAGTCATGGTGAGGAAGAGAAATCTGTTGAGAATTCATGGGAATGATTTTGAGGGCTGCCCACATTTTCTTTCCATCTATCCCTCAAAGTTTAGTAAGTGGTAACCAATAATTCACTGAATTGATATATTTTATGTGCTATTTGATATTGCAAATTGATACAGATAGAATGTTGCCCAGAAGTATTTTAACTATTTAATTGGGACAATGTGCATCACCTCTAATTTTAGCGCAGTGCACCCCACAAAGGTAGTTAGGGAATGTTGTGGGTGTTTACCCTTTCACCAAAACATAGCAGGCAAATGACGAGATTCACAAAAAACAAAATGAGACATCAGAAAATAAAACTTAGTAAAATTTTTCTTCCGGTAAACAAATAATCAAAGGCAGACAAGAAAATAAAATTTCAAAGCGCTGCAATGGCATTATCAAATTGAATTTTGGCCAAAAATGTTTACTCCATTTTATTTCAAACTAAATTTCAAAAGTGCTGGCCACGTGTGATTTCTTTTTGTTCCCCTTACAAATGAGCTCAATGGGCCAGTTTATAGTTGATCCAAAGTTGTCATGGACTCAATATGTATTCCAAATAGGTTTGAGACACTTGACCTCTGCATCATCTTTTGAATTCCAGTTTCATCTTTTCACTGCACAGTGTGTAAAATTTGGAATTTTCATTCTTATATGCTGGTTCTCCAATTCAAGGCCCAGAGATCATTTTTGTGGTTATATTATTCCATGCAAATCAGACATATTTAACCGGGCTTTTATGTAGCATTCCACCAGCACTCTCTTTTGCTACAAGGCTAGTTTCACCTCCTGAAGCAAGACTCTTTATGCATCAAGTCTTTTTTTAACAATATTGTATGAACTGAAATGGCCATTTTCTCAATCACGTGAAAAATAATATTCAGGCTACTTGGAAGCTCTAGAATAGGGCATAACAAAAAAAAAACTTTTTCCCTGTTGGCAAATATTTCAGTGTATGATTTCAAATTAACAATACTCCTACTAGGTACAAACATGTCAACCTTAATCTCCTACATAGTGTGGATTTGACAGGTTTACACCAGGGCTACAGGTTAAACGTGCCTGCATTTAAATTATAATTAAATTCTAAATTACAATATCAAACATAAAATTTATAGTATACCACTCATTTAAAACACAAAATAACAGAACTGTTATTTGCCATCTGTATTATTTCATTAAATGTCACCATAAAGTCATATTAAATTACATATAAAAAAGAAACTATGTTCATATTACAATTTGATATATGTGCAGTACACTACAAGGTGAACATGATCAGTGTATCTGAGCATTGAGGTCCTTTCCAGTTTTCAGAGGAGGTTTTCAAAGGACCGGTATGACTGATGGGGAGCATCCAGTCTGCACAAACAGTCAGTGCTGCTTTAAGCGCAGTCCTTCATAATCATCAGGCTTACCATTCTTAGAAAACATCCTCTAAAATACCTGCAAGACAAAAAAGGGAGAATAAGACATGAGAACATTATCTGGCATCATTCAACAATTAAAGGTGCAAAACTTCGTTACTCATTATCCATTCACCATAAAATACAAGAATGGTTTTAATACATTGAAAACTTTGATGATATTTTAATCGGTAGTTAGTAATTAAATTAGCTAAATATAACACATCTCTCATGCAGCTGCCTGTGGATAGCAGGCAATATGTCATCTTAGTTCAATTGGTTGCATGCCCATCAGAATCAAGGCCTTTGAAAAGGTGCCACACAGGAAGCTACTGAGTAAGATAAGGGGCCATGGTGTTGGAGGCAAAATGCTAGCATGGATAGAGGACTGGTTGTCTGGCAGAAAGCAAGGCTCCTTTCTCAGGGTGGCAGCTGGTAAGTGTTGTTCCGCAAGGCTCAGTGTTGGGACAATTTTTCACTTTATACATTAACGATCGAGATGAAGGAAGTTGATTGAGTTTTTTGAAGAAGTAACAAAGAGGATTAATGAGTGCAGAGCGGTAGATGTGATCTATATGCACTTCAGTAAGGCGTTCGACAAGGTTCCCCATGGGAGACTCGTGAACAAGATTAGATTTCATGGAATTCAGGGAGAACTCGCCAGGTGGATACAAGACAGGCTCAAAAGGTAGAAGACAGAGGGTGGTGGTGGAGAGTTGTTTTTCAGACTGGAGGCCTGTGACCAGTGGAGTGCCACAACAGTCGGTGCTGGGTCCACTACTTTTCATCATTTATATAAATGATTTGCGTGAGAGCGTAAGAGGTAGAAGCTAGTAAGTTTGCTGATGACACCAAAATTGGAGGTGTACTGGACAGCTAAGAAGGTTACCTCAGATTACAAAAGGATCTTGATCAGATGGGCCAATGGGCTGAGAAGTGGCAGATGGAGTTTAATTCAGATAAACGCGAGGTGCTGCATTTTGGGAAAGCAAATCTTAGCAGGACTTATACACATAATGGTAAGGTCCTAGGGAGTGTTGCTGAACAAAGAGACCTTGGAGTGCAGGTTCATAGCTCCTTGAAAGTGGAGTCGCAGGTAGATAGGATAGTGAAGGCAGCGTTTGGTATGCTTTCCTTTATTGGTCAGAGAATTGAGTACAGAGTTGGGAGGTCATGTTGCGGCTATACATGACATTGGTTAGGCCACTGTTGGAATACTGCGTGCAATTCTGGTCTCCTTTCTATCAGAAAGATGTTGTGAAACTTGAAAAGATTCAGAAAAGATTTACAAGGATGTTGCCAGGGTTGGAGGATTTGAGCTATAGGGAGAAGCGGAATAGGCTGGGGCTGTTTTCCCTGGAGCGTCGGAGGCTGAGGGGTGACCTTACAGAGGTTTATAAAATCATGAGGGGCGTGGATAGGATAAATAGACAAAGTCTTTTCCTTGGGGTGGTGGAGTCCAGAACTACAGGGCATAGGTTTAGGGTGAGAGGGGAAAGATATAAAAGACCGAAGGGCAACCTTTTCATTCGGGGGTGGTACGTGTATGGAATGAGCTACCAGAGGAAGTGCTGGAGGCTGGTACAATTGCAACACTTAAAAGGCAACTGGATTGGTATATGAATAGGAAGGCTTTGGAGGGATATGGGCCAGGTGGGACTGGATTGGGTTGGGATATCTGGTTGGGATGGACGAGTTGGACTGAA
Source organism: Chiloscyllium plagiosum (assembly GCF_037043375.1). Classification (NCBI taxonomy): domain Eukaryota; kingdom Metazoa; phylum Chordata; class Chondrichthyes; order Orectolobiformes; family Hemiscylliidae; genus Chiloscyllium; species Chiloscyllium plagiosum. The sequence continues at coordinate 14,892,702 of NW_028270151.1, read as the reverse complement.
AGGTCTGTTTCCGTGCTGTACATCACTATGACTCTGACTCTATAACTTAGGGCGTTCTGGCTAAGTTTGCTGATGATACAAAGATAGATAGAGGGACAGATAGTATTGAGGAGCTGGGTGGCTGCAGAAGGATGTGGACAGGTTAGGAGAGTGAGCAAAGAAGTGGTAGATGGAGTATAATATGGGAAAGTGTGAGGTCACGCACCTTGGTAGGAAGAATAGAGGCATGGACCATTTTCTAAATGGGGAGAAACTCCAAAGTCTGAAGTGCGAAGAGACTTAGGAGTTCTTGTCCAGGATTTTCTCAAGGTAAACTTGCAGGTTGAGTCAGTAGTTAGGAAGGCAAATGCAATTATGACATTTATTTTGCGTGAACTTGAATATAAAAGCAGGGATGTACTTCTGAGGCTCAATAAGGCTCTGGTCAGGCTACATTTGGAGTATTGTGCATAGTTTTCGGCCCCAAATCTCAGGAAGGATGCAATGGCCTTTGAGCATGATCAGAAGAGATTCACAAGAATGGTCCCAGGAATGGTTTGGAGATGCCGGTATCGGACTAGGGTGTACAAAGTTAAAATCACACAACAGCAGGTTATAGTCCAACAGATTTAATTGGAAACACTACCTTTCAGAGCGCCGCTCCTTCATCAGATGGTTGTGGACTCCACAACCACCTGAAGGAGCAGCGCTCCGAAAGCTAGTACTTCCAATTAAACCTGCTGCTCTATAACCTGCTGTTGTGGGATTTTCAATTTGGTGCCAGGAATGAACAGCTTAACATATGAGGAATACTTGAGGACTCTGGGTCTGTACATTGCTGGACTTTTGAAGAATGAGAGGGAGATCAATTTACAGAATATTGAATGGTCTGGAAAGAGTGGATGTTGGGAAGATGTTTCCATTGGTAGGAGAGGCTTGGACCCAAGGGGACAGCCTTAGAGTAAAGGGAAGATCTTTTAGAACAGAGATAAGGATAAACTTCTTCAGCCAGAGTGTGTGGAATCTATGGAATTCACTGCCACAGAAGGTTCTGGAGACCAGGTCACTGAGTATATTTAAGACGGAAATAGATAGGTTCTTGATTGTAAGGGGGATCAAGGGTTACAAGGAGAAACTATTCAGCCATGATTGAATGGCAGAGCAGACTTGATGGGCTGAATAGCTTAATTTCTGCTGCTACGTCTTATGGTCTAATCGGAAATACCGCGTTTGGCAGTCACTTTTTAAAACCTGAACGCTAAATGACTATAAGCACAGTCTTTCAGACAAAACACAAAGTTTTCTGGCTAATCAGGAGAAACACAAGATTCATGGATTTTTCAAAACTGTTTGCCTCCACATCATGCCTGCTTAACCTGTTCCATTTACAGTCTTCTAATCACCTTCAAATGCTTCTGCTCAAATTCCAACATTTTTTTTTCCCTTCTAAAGCTATTTCTGTAACAGAGAATTGCTTCAGAATCAAGTTTGCAAATTTTTCAAGCAGTATAAATTAAACAAAGTTAACTAAGAAAACTATTTCTATAATAGTAAAATACTCTAAGACTGAAATGATTGATGAAAGGATAAAGGATCTTTCATTTGCTGAATAAAATTATACGTTTGAAAGGGATACTCACAAAAAAGGCTATTCAATGCCTTAAGATCTAGCTAAGATCGATGCAGTGGGATTGAATCCATGTGTACATTGAGCTTCATTTCATTGTCCAGAATTTGCACAAGCTGTTGCATGGATGGAAGATGGCCAGACTCTAGTTTGGACCATACTGGAACATCTAAAGAACAGTAGAATGAAAAGCTTCTTAAACATAAGTTACCAGTACTTTGGGTATGACTGTATGAGGAAGAGCTTCAAACTACACAAACAGAATTTACAACTCTCACATAAAAGCCACGTCATTATATTCCTGAATTTTTTAATTGTGGGATGAAATGGGAAAAGAAAGGTTTTTGAAACAAAAACTTGCTGAAGGATTACTTCATGTTTTTGAAAAGAAGTAACCTGACAGTCACCACAAACAATGTTTACACAGAAGCTAGGTGAAGTAGTAGACAAACAAGATGAGCTGGAGCTAACGGCGTGTACAAGTCAGCTGGCAACAAATAGCTGATTGCTTTGCGGACTAATGACCATTTACAGATGACAAACGCCTTCTGCCTGCAAGATAACTGAACAGCTCAGGGCTGCGATTAAGGCAGGGAGAAGCCATCAGATCTCCACCAGCTCAAGAGTTCTTACTGCTCTCCGCAGTAAAAGCCACTTTAAGCCTGAAGAAACCCAGTTTATATTTTACTTCAATTGCTATGAACTGTGACTTTCAATTAGTGAGTCAGAGATAAATTACAAGTGTGAACCAGTCAACATGTGCCTTCTGCTAAAAAGTAAAAGGATCAGAGAAGAAAGACAGGGAAGCCGAATTCTGATCAATACAAGAATGCTGTCAGATCTCATCAATAGGGACCACTGAACCACTTCCCTAATTTTTCCCTCCATCCATAGCACACGTTTTTCTTTCCTTGTGCACAGGTGAAATTTATAATCTGATTAGAGTATTTTAACCAGGTGAGTTATATTGTGACAGTACTTGAGTCCATTTACATGCAATAAGTAGCAATTCTTGTTAAATACAAAGTTAAAAATCACAACACCAGGTCATAGTCCAACAGGTTTATTTGGAAGCACTAGCATTCAGAGCACTGCTCCTTCATCAGGTGGTTGTGGAGTATAAGATCATAAGACACAAAATTCGTAGCCAAAGTTCACAGTGTGATGTGACTGAAATTATATATTGAAAAAGACCTGGATTTTTTTTTAACGCTCTCCTTTTAGAATGACCATGTTGGTTTCAGTTCTTTCATACGTAAATCGCAGAACTTTTTTGTTACATTCTCAAGTGAACATTAACAATTGGCGTCATGTCGGCCCAGATAATGCACTGAAGGTGTGAGGTGCCCTGTGTGAGGCTGTCTGGGCCACAAAATGCAGACTGATTGTAATGTAAAAAACGGATTTACAGAATCTTACATGGATTCATGCAGTTTTTGAGCAAAGAGGGTTACCTCAGATTATAACAGGATCTGGACCAGATGGGCCAATGGGCTGAGAAGTGGCAGATGGAGTTTAATTCAGATAAATGCAATGTGCTGCATTTTGGGAAAGCAAATTTTAGCAGGACTTATACACTTAATGGTAAAGTCCTAGGGAGTGTTGCTGAACAAAGAGACCTTGGAGTGCAGGTTCATAGCTCCTTGAAAGTGGAGTCGCAGGTAGATAGGATAGTGAAGGCAGGGTTTGGTATGCTTTCCTTTATTGGTCAGGGTATTGAGTACAGGAGTTGGGAGGTCATGTTGCGGCTGTACAGGACATTGGTTAGGCCACTGTTGGAATATTGCGTGCAATTCTGGTCTCCTTCCTATCGGAAAGATGCTGTGAAACTTGAAAGGGTTCAGTAAAGATTTACAAGGATGTTGCCAGGGTTGGAGGATCTGAGCTACAAGGAGAGGCTGAACAGGCTGGGGCTGTTTTCCCTGGAGCGTCGGAAGCTGAGGGGTGATCTTATAGAGGTTTACAAAATTATGAGGGGCATGGATAGGATAAATAGTCAAAGTCTTTTCCCTGGGGTCGGGGAGTCCAGAACTAGAGGGCATAGGTTTAGGGTGCGAGGGGAAAGATATAAAAGAGACCTAAGGGGCAACGTTTTCACGCAGAGGGTGGTATGTGTATGAAATGAGCTGCCAGAGGATGTGGTGGAGAATGGTACAATTGCAACATTTAAGAGGCATTTGGATGGGTATATGAATAGGAAGGGTTTGGAGGGATATTGGCCGGATGCTGGCAGGTGGGACTAGATTGGGTTGGGATATCTGGTTGGCATGGACGGGTCTGTCTCCATGCTGTACATCTTTATGACTCTAAACAAAAAGCCAATTAAATATAGTGAAAACATTAATGAAAACATTAGAGCAAAATAATTCAGTGATTTTTTTTTCTTCAGTTTGTTTATTTGCACGTTGCTGGAATTTTTAAAAATGGCATCAAAATGTGATATTAACTGACATCACATTTAATTTTCACATCATTTGGTAAATATAAAAACATTGTGTAACCTTGTTTATGTTCACCAAGTGTTATTTACTGATGCTTAAATTAGTTCACTAGTTTTTTTAAATTTACTGGACCAACATATTTCAATGGGACCACAAATGCAGTTGCTTAAAAGTGCAATAGTGTTAATCTTACGACTTACCATTTAATGTAATCTCAAATGCACCTGTAGACATACACTGATTTTCAATCATGTTGCTAAGGAAGAACACCATCATACATGCATAGATCTAAATAAAACAAATGCATCAGTTTTAATGTGAGGTTCTAACTGAAACACTTCCCAATGACCGTTAGATTGCATGGTTTTTCATATTTGGTCAATAGTTAATACCATCTGATATCAGATGTAAAATGGATGACAAAAAACACATCTAAAAGGAGGCCCCATTTATTTACTGGGAATGTTCATATTGCAGAAGGCAAATTAATACAGCAATAAGGAAAAGTAGGGCTTGGGGCAATCTAGAACAGGCTAATTAGAGCAGGTAAAAGCAAAAAAGGTTGGATGCTAGAAATCTGGAACAAAATCAGAAAATATTGGAGAAACTCAGTGGGTCTGGTGGCATCTCTGTACACAGAAACAGAGCTAACATTCTGACTTTGACATTACTTCTTCTGTAGCAGTACACAGGGTGAGGAAAGGCAGAGAACAATCAAACAAAAAATTTCAAAATACAGGACTGTATTTGATCATGCAAATTCATCAAAACCAGGGACATATCTGGACACAGAACTGTCTTGTAAATGAAATGCTCCAGGACAAGATTGTACATTGTTCTACAAACAATTTGGATCAGAATACACAAAGCATGGCTCGCAAGTTTGCGGATGAAACCAAAATTGGCGGCATAGTGGACAATGGAGACAGTTATCCAAGAGTTCAACAGAATCTTGATCAAATGGGCCAATGTGCCAAGCACTGACAGATGGAATTTAATTTAGATAAATTAGATAAATGTAAGGTACTGCATTTTGGTAAGATGAATAAGGGCAGGGGTTATACAATTAATAATAGAGCCCTGGGGAGTGTTGTTGAACAGGAACCTAGGAGTGCAGGTGCATGATTCCTTGCAAGTGACATTACAGGTAGACAGGGTGCTGAAGACAGCATTTAGCATGCTTGCCTTCAGTGGTCATAGCATTCAGGATGGGACATGTAGAAGACATTGAGTACTGTGTGCAATTCTATATAGGATGGTCACCCTAATATAAGAAGGATGTTATTATATTGGAAAGGTTGCAGAAAAGAATTAAAGATGCCACTGAGACTGGGAAGTTTGAATTTAAGGAGAGATTGGATAGGCAGGAATCTTTCTTCCCTGGAGCATAGGAGGTTGAAGGGTGACCTTAAGGAGGTTTATGAAATCATGAGAAGCACAGATAAGGTGAATATCAAAGGGTTTTTCCCCGATGGGAGGGGAGTTCAACACTAGAGGGTGTAATTTTAAGATAAGGGGTGAAAGATTTAAAAGGGACCTGAGGGGCAACTTTTTTTTAAAAAGAGGATACTTTATATGTGAAATGAATTGCCAGAGAAAGTGATAGATGCAAGGACAGTTTGAAAATATATTTGGACAGGTACATAAATAGAAAACATTTAGAGGGATACAGGTTAAATGCAGTCAAATGGGACTCGTTTAGTTTGGGTAACCGGATGGCATGGACGTGTTTTGTTCGGTTAATCGAATGATGGATACATTGTTGAGCCAAACATCAGAATCTTGCAATCTTGCTTGGTAATTGAAGTTCCTCTGTTGTTTGGGCATTTTTTTTCCCAAGGAAGAATGCCTATGCAGATGGCTCTATTGTTAGCCACCAACTGTGACAGCAAAGATCTTGAGAATGTATCGACCGCATGCACAACCTGATAGGGTGGTTGAGACAGAAAGCCTCACATTAAAAAAAAAACTTGGATATGGTACTGCAACCCATGGGCCGATAAACAAGAGGCAGAAAATGGGATTAAGACTGGATAGTCTTTTCAACTAGCACCAAGATGACCAATTGGTTGCCTCCTGTGCAGTGATGTTTCTACCTCAATGCTGCAACAATCATTGAGTCAAAGATCAGCACTTTCATTGTGAGTCAAAAACAATGTAGATTTTAACAGTGGTAAACACTTCACAATAAAAACTGGATGTATGATACCCGCTGCGACCACAGTGAGACAAATTCTGACAACTTCAGTTACACATCAATAAATCCCGATCAGCTATTAAATGGCTTTAGGTCAAAATTTAGCAAGTGGAGCATTTTTTTCAAAACATAAGCATAGCTTGCTGTTGCTGGAATTGTTTTTTCAAACACTGCATTTGAGGAGAAATTTTCCACTTGAGCACTTTTTTTCCTATAACTGGTTACCTTGTTCTGCTGACTCCAGTGCCAAATGCTAGGTGTTTCCATGCCCAAACTAGGAAAGGGGTCTTTACCAACTATAATTAGTCCTATTAAGACCAGCTTGAAGACTGATAGAAAGGATGCTACGTGTCTGTAAAACAAGACGACAAAACGAAGGGTGAAGTCAAATGCTTTGCCACATATTATATACAAATTAGGTCCGCATTCTAACTCTGTTCCTGCACATTACTACCAAACCCCTAAAACAGTACCAAAATCAATGGGCTGTAAATGACTGCTGGAACACAGGCATTTGGTCATTTCATTAAATTACTGGATTAATAAAATAACTGAAGAGAAGTTTATAGAAACGATGATTATTTGGCTCATCACTCCTCAACAGCCACATCAGCTCAGTGACAGTACCCTCAAATTGGAGTCAAAGTTATGGGTTTTTAGGCATATCACCCAAGCGGACATCATAGTACATTGAAGGTGAATGTGTGCTAGATTGTCAAAAATGCTGTCTTTTGGACAAGATGTTGAAGAGAAATCCTACCTGCTTGTTTAATTACGCACAGAAGATCCAATGGCACTGTTCAAAGTAGTGCATGCATGGCTAATAATATTCTGTATCAATATTTCATATTAACCAAGAAACTGATTAATTGCTTGCTTATTTAATTTACTGTCTTTAAAACTGTCCAACTTTGGCTTTCTTAGTCACTTCCATTAATCCTGAAGTAAGCAATTGGCTGTGAAGTGCTTTCCAACATCCCAAAGTGGTAATAAGGCTGCTTGATGTCCACCACAAATTTGTCAATTGAGCATTCAGGTCTATTTTAGGTATGACTAATGTGTTCCCTTTTGCTACCCTACATGCCATATTGTTACAATCCCAGCTGATATTACAACTGGAAAAGTCAGATCCCACATTGAAATTTAGCTCCATAGCTCACAAAATAAAACAAAGCATTGCTGATGCTGGAAATCTGAAATAAAAACAAACTGCTGGAGAAACCCAGCACGTCTGGCAACATTTGCAGATAGAATGCGAAGTTATTGATTTGAATTCAGTGGATTCTAACTGCTAAATCAGCTTTCTCTCCACGGATGCTGCCAGAATAGTTACGTTTCTCCAGCAATTTCTGTTTTTGTTCTATAGGTCATACTTTGTTGTTTTATTTGATGAGGTAATCCTTCACTGAAACACAAGCACAACATTGCAGATTATTAACATAAAAATAGTTCATTACACAAAGGAAATGATAAATAGAACAAATCAAGATATTCCATATTGATTTGGAGTCCACTGTTGGTGTAAATTGAACAGATAGACTGTAGAAATTGATGTGGACCCTGTTGGTGCTGCATACTCTGCACCATAATAAATTGGTCCTGAAACAAGCTAATCCACTGTAATAAAAACTGAGGCCTGGCAGCAAGTTGTACAAGACATTGATAAGGCCACATTTAGAGTACCGCTCACAATTCTGGTCTCCCTACTATAGGAAGGATGCTACTAAACTGCAAAACATGCAAAAAACATTTACAAAGGTGTTACTGAGACTGGAAAATTTGAATTTAAAGGAAAGACTAGAATAGCTGTTTCCCCGGATCGTAGGAGACTGAGACGTGACATCAGAGTTGAGTGTGTTGCTGGAAAAGCACAGCAGGTCAGGCAGCATCCAAGAAGCAGGAAAATCAATGTTTGGGCTGGAAGGGCTCTGGCCTGAAGCCTTGATTTTCCTGCTCCTCAGATGCTGCCTGACCTGCTGTGCTTTTCCAGCAACACACACTCAACTCTGATCTCTAGCATCTGCAGACCTCACTGTCTCCTGAAGGGTGACATCATACAGGCTTATAAGATCAAGAGGGGCATAGTTAAGGTGAATAGCTAAGGTCTTTTCCCCAGGATAGGGGAGTCCAAAATTAGAGGGCATAGATTTAAGATTTTTTTTGAGGGGGAGGGAAAGAGATCGACAGAGAGAGATACAGATACAGAGAGAGATACAGATACAGAGAGAGATACAGATACAGAGAGAGATACAGATACAGAGAGAGATACAGATACAGAGAGAGATACAGATACAGAGAGAGATACAGATACAGAGAGATACAGATACAGAGAGATACAGATACAGAGAGATACAGATACAGAGAGATACAGATACAGAGAGATACAGATACAGAGAGATACAGAGAGAGAGATAGAGAGATACAGAGAGAGAGATAGAGAGATACAGAGAGAGAGATAGAGAGATACAGAGAGAGAGATAGAGAGATACAGAGAGAGAGATAGAGAGATACAGAGATGGAGAGATACAGAGAGAGAGAGATACAGAGAGAGAGAGATACAGAGAGAGAGAGATACAGAGAGAGAGAGATACAGAGAGAGAGAGATACAGAGAGAGAGAGATACAGAGAGAGAGAGATACAGAGAGAGAGAGATACAGAGAGAGAGAGATACAGAGAGAGAGAGATACAGAGAGAGAGAGATACAGAGAGAGAGAGATACAGAGAGAGAGAGATACAGAGAGAGAGAGATACAGAGAGAGAGAGATACAGAGAGATACAGAGAGAGAGAGATACAGAGAGATACAGAGAGAGAGAGATACAGAGAGAGAGAGATACAGAGAGAGAGAGATACAGAGAGAGAGAGATACAGAGAGAGAGAGATACAGAGAGAGAGAGATACAGAGAGAGAGAGATACAGAGAGAGAGAGATACAGAGAGAGAGAGATACAGAGAGAGAGAGATACAGAGAGAGAGAGATACAGAGAGAGAGAGATACAGAGAGAGAGAGATACAGAGAGAGAGAGATACAGAGAGAGAGAGATACAGAGAGAGAGAGATACAGAGAGAGAGAGATACAGAGAGAGAGAGATACAGAGAGAGAGAGATAGATACAGAGAGCGAGAGAGAGCGAGAGATACAGAGAGCGAGAGAGAGAGAGATACAGAGAGCGAGAGAGATAGAGCGATAGAGAGAGAGAGAGAGAGAGAGAGAGAGAGAGAGAGAGATAGAGAGAGAGAGAGAGAGAGAGAGAGAGAGAGAGTGAGTGAGTGAGTGAGTGAGTGAGTGAGTGAGTGAGTGAGTGAGTGTGAGTGAGTGAGAGAGAGAGGTAGACAGACAGACAGACAGACACAGACAGATAGATGAGTCATGTAAAAGGTACCCAAGAGGCAACATTATCACACAGATGATGGCGACTGTTTGGAACGAACTGCAGAGGAAGTGGTAGAGGCGAATATAATTCCAACATTTAAAAGACACTTTGACAGGTACTTGGATAGGAAAGCTTTAGAGGGATATGGGTCAAATGCAGACAACTGGGACTACTTCTGTTCAGGAAATCAGGTCAGCATGGAAGAGTTGGGCCAAACAGCTTGTTTCTGTGCTGTGTGCTTCTGACTTTACCAAGTGGCATAGTCAGTCAAAATCCTTCACTATATCCTGTCACCATTGATTGTTCAAAAAAGTGAACTATCACCAATTAGTAGAATTAATTTCTCAACAAATTACCTTCCAATGGTGAAGCTTGGCAGTTATATTCAAAACTCCAGAAGTCTCTACATTAATATTTCAAAGACAGGTGCATTTTGTCATAGAAAAGCTAAATATCCATTAACTGCTCATAGTGTATATTTGAACGACACAGACCACCATCAACCAAGGAAAGGTTGCAGCAGTTGGAAGGACAACTCACTTTACAAAACAAAAAACTTACGACATATTTTAAAATAATTATAAGACAGACATTACCTGTAGATAGGTTGTGGAAGGTAATTTTCTCCTTCGATACGGATGTCGGGATACCGCTGGCTAATAACCCGCGTATACTCCTCAAACACCTTCCTGTACCCTCAGGAGATACTTGTGGGGGGGGGGGGGGGAAAACAATGCAATTAGTTTCATCCTAAGGAAGAAGAAAAATACTAAGGGAAGAACAAAGCAATCATCATTGACAAGAGAAGACAGGGATAGCATGAAAGCAAAAGAAAAAGCATACAATGTGGTGAAGCTAGAGGATTGGTAAGCCTATTATTAAAAACAAACTTAAAAAGAGCTATTTGGACGTGTAGGAGAGAGATGAAATATAACAGTAAGCTAGGGAGTAATAACAGACATGATCACAAGTCTTTTTTTAAGATATATAAAAGGTGAGAGAGAAGTGAGTGTGGACATTGGACCACTGGAAAGAGAGGCTGGAGAAGCAGTAATGGGGAACTACGAAATGCCTGGGGAACTAAATAGATACTTGGCATCAGTTTTCATGTTGGACTTCACCATTGTATGCTTTTTACCAGAACTTCAAGGGGGCAGGCAGGAGGCTCAAGGTGAGCACACGGGCAATGACTAATCAGAAGGTGCTGACTAGGGTGAAAGGTCTGAAGGTCAATAAATCAGCTGGACCAGATGAACTACACCCCAATTTTCTGAAGGATATAGCTGAGGAGATCATAAAGGCATTGGTCTTTCAAGAATTACTGCAGTCAGGAAAAGGTCCACTACTTTTCATCATTTATATAAATGATTTGGATGTGAGCATAGGAGGTATAGTTATTAAGTTTGCAGATGACACCAAAATTGAAGTAGAGTACAGTGAAGAAGGTTACCTCAGATTACAACAGTGCAGGTTCATAGCTCCTTGAAAGTCGAGTCGCAGGTAGATAGGATAGTGAAGGCGGCGTTTGGTATGCATTCCTTTATTGGTCAGGGTATTGAGTACAGGAGTTGGGAGGTCATGATGCAGCTGTACAGGACATTGGTTAGGCCACTGTTGGAATATTGCATGCAATTCTGGTCTCCTTCCTATCGGAAAGATGTTGCGAAACTTGAAAGGGTTCAGAAAAGATTTACAAGGATGTTGCCAGAGTTGGAGGATTTGAGCTATAGGGAGAGGTTGAACAGGCTGGGGCCGGTTTGCCCGGAGCGTCGGAGGCTGAGGGGAGACATTATAGAGGTTTATAAAATCATGAGGGGCAATAAATAAACAAAGTCTTTGCCCTGGGGTGGGGGAGTCCAGAACTAGAGGGCATAGGTTTAGGGTGAGAGGGGAAAGATATAAGAGAGACCTAAGGAGCAACGTTTTCACGCAGAGGGTGCTGCATCCATGGAATGAGCTGCCAGAGGATGTGGTGGAGGCTAGTACAATTGCAACATTAAAAAGCATCTGGATGGGTATATGAATAGGAAGGGTTTGGAGGGATATGGGCTGGCAGGTGCGACTAGATTGGGTTGGGATATCTTGTCGGCGTGGACAAGTTGGACATCTCTATGACTGTATGACTGGACAAAAATGGCTACATCTAGCACCCATGCAAGAAGGGATGAAGGCAAAACTATAGGCCAGTTAGCCTAGCCTGCTTCATTGGTAAAAACTTAAAGTCCATCATTAAAATTGAGATTGCAAGGTACTTGGACGCACCTGGTAAAATTCAACTAAGTTAGCATGGCTTTGTGGTCACGTCTGATAAACCTGTTAGAATTCTTTGTGAGGGTAATGAGCAAGTTAGACAAAGGACAGTAAGTGGACGTGATTTATTTGGATTTCCAGAAGGCCTTTGACAAGGTGCCACACAGAAAGCTACTAAACAAGCTAAGAGCCCATGGTGTTGGGGCAAGGTACTGGCAAGAATAGAAGGCTGGCTAGAAGACAGAGTGGTGATAACTGGGTCTTTTTCAGGATGGCAGTCACTGACTACTGGAGTTTTTCAGGAGTCAGTGTTGAGACAACAACTATTCACACTATAACATTAATCATCTGAATGAGGAACTGAGAGCATTGTTGCTAGGTTTGCAGATGACAAAAAAAAGGTAGGAACAGATAGCTTAGATGGAGCGAGGAGGCTGCAGAAGGACTTGGACAGGTCAGGAGAGTGGTTACGCATGGAATACAATGTGGAAAAGTGTGGGGTTATGCATTTGGTCAGAAGAGGTGTAGACTATTGTCTAAGTGGGGAGAGGCTTAGCAAATCTGTAGCACAAACGGACTTGGGAGTCCTAGTTCCAAGTCCTTTGAAAGTTAATGTGCAGGTTCAGTTGGCAGTTAAGACAGCAAATACAATGTTAGCATTCATTTGAAGAGGGCTAGAATACAACAGCAGAGATGTACTGCTGTAAAGCTGTTAGATTCTTTTACCCGTGAGATTCTTTCACACTTGATGCAACTATAACACACCAATTTCTGTGAACAATCAACCAAGTTTATTAAAAGCACAGTACAGTACAAGCTTTCTGGAGAAACCTTTAACACACACCTCACAGAGCTTACGGGGTCGTGGCAAAAGCTCTCCCTAAACAAAGGAGAACAGTCTTTGTACAAAACTCTCAACATCATAGTCAGTACTGCCCGCAAGATAACGCTCAGCCATCCCCTCAGTCACATGCCACTCAAGATACAATGCAGTGACCACCTCACCTCCAGAAACAATGGAATGCAAATCATCCTTTAATGGTCAAATCTGTTGCAAATTGTTTTTTGTAACTATAGGGGAGTAGTCAAATTCCAACTGTAAAGTTCTTATTGATTTCTGGATGAAAATGTAAATCATCCTGAATGGCAAGGAAATAGCCATGTAAACCTCCCAACATTTCATCTATAAGACAAAGACACACAACCTTACCCCCGGGGCATTCAATTTCTTGCAGGTCAGCAGAGCAAATTAACTCTTTTATATCTCACAGGAAAGGCTGTAAAAGGTTCTAGGTCAGGGAGGTACTAATCCAGAATAAGGTTCTAGTCAGACCACATTTGAAATATTGAGAGCAGTTTCGGACCTCTCATCTAACGATCAATGTGCTGGAGGTGTCCACAGGTGGTTTACAAGAATGTTCACAGGGATAAGGGCTCATCATATGAGGAGTGGTAGACAAGTCTGGGTTTGCATTTCATGGAATTTAAAAGGATAAGGGGATCTCATTGAAACTTAGAGAATACTGAGAGGCCTGGATGGAATGGAAGTGGAGATGATGTTTCTACTACCAGACCCAAGTGCACAGCTTCAGAATGAAGAGACGATCTTTTAGAATTGAAATGAAGAGAAATTTCCTCAGTCAGAGTGGTGAATCTGTGGAAAAGATTGCCACAGAACTCTGTGAATGTATTTACGACAGAGATAGACAGGTTTGTGATTAGTAAGGAGATCAAGGGTAATGGGGAAAAGGCAGGAAAATGGGGTTGAGAAACGTATCAGCCATGCTCAAATAGTGGAACAGACTCAGTGGGCCAAATGGCCTAATTCTGCTTCCATATCTTATGGCATGATCTAAGTTCTCTGTCTCAGTAAGATAGCTTTATATGGCATTTTCTTTTGAAACCAATGTGACATTTCAGATTTTAAGCCATCTAAACACATTTAATCAGTAGGTCCCTTTGTAGATAATGGCACTACTCAATGAAACAGAAGGGCACAGAAGGCAACACCAGATTTGAATTGCCTGTTGATTTCGTTTGGCATTTATAAATATGATTCTGGATCAGTGGTGCTGGAAGAGCACAACAATTCAGGCAGCATCCGAATATGAGCCAGGGTTTCATAACTTGAGAGTTATCCAATCATTTTTGAGAGAAAAAAATACCATAAAGTTGAAACATGAGTAGGGATGCTTGGATAGATTTGGCAATACTACTTCCCACAGTTGCTTACCCTCCATAATCAAAACGATTGACTAATTCATCTAGAAAGCTGCGAGTACAACTCAGCAAGGATTAAATATCTGAAGAAAAGGGATATGGGAAAAGACAACTGACATAGTTTATAGCTTGAGGTCTTATGCCATGACCTCCGTCATAGAGCTGTGCAATCTAAAGAGGGAGTGACATATTTCACATCACCCATACCCAACATGATAAAAATGGACATGGCAGTAAGATTGAGAAGGCTCTTTGATTGCATTACATTCAAGAGAAAAGATGGCTGAGTGGTATTATTGCTAAACAATTCAGAGACCCAGGTAATGTTCCAGGCACCTGAGTTTGATTCCCGCCATGGTAATTCTCATGGAATTTGAATTTTTAAAAAAATCTGAATTCAGGGTCCAAAACCGAACATCACTACCATTCTTTAGAAGAGGAAACTGCCATCCTCATCTGGTCTGATCTATATGTGATCCCCAGACCCACAGTAGTGCGGTTGACTCATAACAGCCCTCTGGGCAATTAGGGCAGTAAATGCTTGCCAGCAACACCCATATCCCAGGAATTTTTTAAAAATCACAATAAATGCTCAACAGAACAAGATCTTTGGAGCACATTGGTAGTGTTCCTACTTCTGGGTTAGAGGATCTGGGTTGAAGTCCCACCTCAGGCTGTTAAAAACCACTGACTCTCGTGGCACAGTGGTATTGTGCTCATTCAAGTCCCACCTGCCTTGGAGATGTGCTGTAACATGACCAAACAAGTTGACTAAAGATATTAAAATATATTAAAAATGGATCAAGTATAAAAACCTGAAATTCTGAGGTTCCCCTTGACAGTGACAGAAATGGTAATGATCAAAACTTACACGTGAAAGAAAGACTTTTAATATTTATCATCACAGCCTGACAGATGCTGGAACCGGAAAAAAACTTAGTCTTCAAATGACTTTTTAACATGCAGAACACTGACCCTATGTATGGGTGCTAACACTGATACCTGATTGATCAAGGAGAAAGATGAATGTACAAATTACGCTTCCAATTTACAGAAAAGTACATTGTTGCAGACAGAACGTTATTTGCCCTGGACAGGTAAGTACACACTAGGAGAAAGTGAGGACTGCAGATGCTGGAGATCAGAGCTGAAAAATGTGTTGCTGGAAAAGCGCAGCAGGTCAGGCAGCATCCAAGGAGCAGGAGAATCAACGTTTCGGGCATAAGCCTGCAAGTACATCTCCAAGTGACCCCTCATCCTGACTTGCAGGTGAAGGCAACTACAATGACAGCATTTATTTGACAGGACTTGAATATAAAAGCAGGGACGTACTTCTGAGGCTCTATAAGGCTCTGATCAGCCCACATTTGGTGTATTGTGCGTCGTTTTGGGCCTCAATTCTCAAAAAGGATGTACTGGCCCGAGAGCATATTCAGAGGAGATTCACGAGAATGGTCCCAGGAATGAACAGCTTAACAGATGAGGGATGTTTGAGGACTCTAGGTCTATATTCAATGGAGTTTAGAAGGATAAAAGGGGATCTAATTAAATCATACAGAATACCGAGTGGCCTGGACACAGTAGATGTTGGGAAGATGCTTCCATTGGTAGAAGAGACTAGGGCACAACCTTACAGTAAAGGAAAGACCTTTTAGAATGGACATAAGGAGAAACCTCTTCAGCCAGAAAGTGGTGAATCTATGGAATTTGTGGCCATAGAAGGCTGTGGAGGCCAGGTCACTGAGTATATTTAAGACTGAGATAGATAGGTTCTTGATTATCAAGGGGATCAAGGGTTACAGAGGAAAAGCAGGAGAATAGGGTTGAGAAACCTATCGGCCATTATTGAATGTTGGAGCGGACTTAATGGTCTAATTCCTGCTCTTATGTCTTATGGTCTTATATCACCATTCCTTCAGTATTGTTGGATCAAAGTCCTGGAACACCTTCCCTGATGGCATTGTGGGTGTATCTTCTCAAGGACAACTAGGACTGGACAATAAATGCTAATCCAGACAGGAGCACTTGCATCCTGTGGCTGAGATTTTATAAACAGATGCTCAATGCATTGTGATCTCAGACAAACTAACAATCTGACAAGTCTGCACTTGCTATCCTCTGGTCGAGATAACTGGGAGTCATTACAATTCCTTAACACAGCTATTGAGAAACTGGGAAATACTAATCTGAATATGCATCATGTAGAAAAAGGAAATACAGTTCTAATAAAGCTACATCCTATACACTTGGGCAGCACGGTGGCTCAGTGGTTAGCACTGCTGCCTCACAGTGCCAGAGACCCAGGTTCAATTCCCGCCTCAGGCGACTGACTGTGTGGAGTTTGCACATTCTCCTCGTGTCTACGTGGGTTTCCTCCGGGTGCTCCGGTTTCCTCCCACAGTCCAAAGAATGTGCAGGTTAGGTGAATTGGCCATGCTAAATTGCCTGTAGTGTTAGGTGAAAGGGTCAATGTTGGGGAATGGGTCTGGGTGGGTTGCACTTCGGCGGGTCGGTGTGGACTTGTTGGGCCGAAGGGCCTGTTTCCACACTGTAAGTAATCTATTCTAATCTACGTAGCCATCTAAAGTTGGCACAGGTTCAAAAAGAGTTGGATTATATTGTCTTAGGTGTGTAGCAGCAAATGTAGTTCCCCATAGTAATGGTGCCAAAACCAGATGGTAGCTATGTGCAGAATATCACAAAGTCAATGCAGTTAAAGTCTGATTTCTATCCTATTCCACATTTGGATGACTGTATTGAGAAGGCAACAGGTATCTTCATCCGAAAGAGTGAAGGAAATTTTGGCTTTCGTGACAGCAAATGGACTGCACCAGTTTAGAGTCATTCCATTTGGTATGAAAAGTTCACCAACCACATTTCAAAGACAAGCCATAAAGTTATTTTGGGATTACTCAATTGTGTGGTGTACATAGATGATCTGGTGAGTTTTAGCCACACACACAAGGAATATTTGGACCATCTATTGGAACTGTTCAACTACAGGAGGCAGGTTTGTGATAAACCGGGCTAGGACTGAGTTTGCAAACGCCAAGTCACATCCCTGAACCATGTTGTTTGACATGTACAGCCTCATGGGATGTGAAAACAAAGATTACAGGGAAGTTTCCCATACCATCAACAAAATACTATGATTCCTGAGATTGAGTAGCTGTTAAATCAGAAGTTCATACCAAATTTTAACAGTGTGCTTGCTCGACTGACTAACTTGTTGAAGAAGTGCAGAAAAATTCAGTGGATGGAAGAATGTCAGAAGGGGGGAAGAGGGGTGAAGCAGAGGCAAAATGGAAAACAGGGGAGAAGGGTAGCAAAGGGGGAAGAGGAGAGGAAAAGGTGATGAGAGAGTGGGGAGCGAGAGAAAGAGACAAATCAAGAAATAAGAGGTATAGAACAGTGAAAAAAAAATCTAAAAAAAAAATAAAATTATCTGAAGTTGTTGAATCCAATGTTGAGACCGGCAGGCTGTAACTTGCCTAGTCGGAAGATGAGATGCTGTTCCTCCAGTTTGCGTTGAGCTTCACTGGAACATTGCAACAGGCCAAGGACAGACATGTGGGCATGGAAGCAGGATTGGGTGTTAAAGTGGCAAGCCACAGAAGGTCCGGGACCTGATTGCGTACAGACCGAAGGTGCTCAGCCGGGCGATCACCCAGTCGACGTTTTGTCTCTCCGATAAAGAAGAGACCACATTGGGAGTAACGAATGCAATAGACCAAATTGAAAGAGGTACAAGTGAAACGCTGCTTAATCTGAAATGAGTGTCTGGAGCCTTGGTGAGCATAGAAGAGGTAAAAGGGCAGGTGTTGCACCTTCTGCGATTGCATGGGAAGGTGCCGTGTGTGATGGGAGAGGTGTTAAGTGTGATGGGAAGGTGCTGTGATGGGAGAGGTGTTAGGTGTGATGGAAGGTGCCATGTGTGATGGGAGAGGTGTTAGGTGTGATGGGAAGGTGCCATATGTGATGGGAGAGGTGTTAGGTGTGATGGGAAGGTGCCATGTGTGATGGGAGAGGTGTTAGGTGTGATGGGAAGTGCTGTGATGGGAGAGGTGTTAGGTGTGATGGGAAGGTGCCATGTGTGATGGGAGAGGTGTTAGGTGTGATGGGAGAGGTGTTAGGTGTGATGGGGAGGTGCCGTATGTGATGGGAGAGGTGTTAGGTGTGATGGGAAGGTGCCATGTGTGATGGAAGAGGTATTAGGTGTGATGGGAAGGTGCCATGTGTGATGGAAGAGGTATTAGGTGTGATGGGAAGTGCTGTGTGTGATGGGAGAGGTGTTAGGTGTGATGGAGTGGACTAGGTTGTCCCAGAGGGAACGAGTGCAGACAGGGGGAGGGAAAGGAAGGTGTGTTTAGTGGTGGCGTCGTGTTGGAGTTAGCAAAAATGGCGGAGGATTATTCTTTGCATGTGAAGGCTGGTGGGGTGAAAGGTGAGAACAAGAGGGACCCTATCCTTGTTCTGGGAGGGGAGGGAGCGGTTGAGGATCGTGGCACGGGAGATGGACCGCATGCTGTCGAGAGCCCTGTCAACAACTTTGGGTGAGAAGCCACGGTTGAAGAAGAAGGAGCATATATTAGGAGCACCACTTTGGAAAGTGGCCTCATCGCAACAAATGCGGCGGAGGCGAAGGACCTGAGAGAAAGGGATAGAGTCCTTACAGGACATATGGTGAGAAGAGCTGTAGTCCATATAGCTGTGGGAGTCAGTGGGCTTGTAATGGATATTAGTGGATGGACTATTGCCGGAAATGGAGACAGAAAGGTCAAGGAAAGGAAGGCAAGTGTCAGAGATGGACCAGGTGAAGGTGATGGAGGGATGGAATCTGGAAGCGAAGTGTATGAAATTTTCCAGGTCAGGACAAGAGCATGAAACCACACCGATGACTAGTTTTGTCCCTGTAAACCTCTGCAACAGTACAAAACACTTGCAGGTATTGTGCATTTACACCAGTTATGTAGGTCCATTTCCAGCCAACAAAATAACAGCAGACAGGATTGGCAGACTACAGTGTGTAACTGCATTTCAAAGATCTAAATACAATAAGTTTTTGAAAGAAACACAGTTTGTTTATTTTTATGTAAATTCCAAAGGGAGATATTAGAGGAATTTGTTTTTTTTCCCTTTTTATGGCCCATGTACTCTCTGGTTTCTCATCAATAAAACTCAGAATCAAAAACACCTGAGAGAAAATAAAAGGCATTGAAAACAGCTCTTTGAATCTCAAAGGAAATTGTAGACCTGATGAAAATAATGAAATTGAAACCCTAGAGTTCAGCTGTGAAATTAAAGCAAATTTCAAAAACACCAGAGTTAGCAAGATCACCAACTCAATGGCACACACCCTAACTTGTTTAGGGTCTGTTGACAAACAAAAACAGAAACTGCAGGAGAAATTGGGGGAGCGATGGTCTCTCGATATTATTGCTAGACTACTAATCCAGAAATTCAGCTCATGTTCTGGGGACCCAGGTTTGAATCCTGCCATGGCAGACAGTGGAATCTGAATTCAGTAACAAAGTCTGGAATTAGGAATCTACTGAATATTGTCAAATCATTGCCAATTGTCCAAAGAATCCCTTCTGTCTTACTAATGACCTTCAGGGAAGGCAATCTGTCACCCTCATCTCGTCTGGCCTACATGTGACTCTAGACACAGTGTTTGACTCTCAACTGCCCTCTGAAATGGCCTAACAAGCCACTTAGTTCAAGAGCTGTTAGGGACAGGCAATAAATGTTGGCCAACCAGGATGCACACATCCGAGAGAATTTTACAAAAACTCAGGCAGCACCTATGGAGAGAAAACAGAAGTAATGTTTTGGGTCCAGTAATCCTTCTTGTTTAGGGTCTATTACTATGTGTATCCACAGGTGTATGATATATCGTGTAATATGTAGGTTAGCAAAGTCAGTAAGTTTTCTGCACATCTTCGTTTGTTTGCCTCTCGTTTTCAGTCTACACCACTGGTTGGCCACAATGTTAAAACAAAGTATTTTCATGTCAGTACACAGCTTCTCCAGTTTCATGTCCTCAGCTATGCCTCCTACTGGCAATATGAAAACTGGGTCCCTCATAGCCCAACCTGAAACTTCAAAGAAACCTGGAGGAGGTTTATCCCACCAGTGCGTGGACACACAACTGGCATTCATGAACCAAACTCGCAGCAGTTATTGTTGAATACCTCCAATGTCTTATGGATATCTTGGGAGAGGACGAGGTTAAGAGAATAAATCTGGACAAAATCGGGAGCATAGCCCAAAGGTGGGGGGGGGGGGAATGGACTAATATCTAAACATGATATCTTTCTGACAACTCTGCCACCAAACACTATCAAGCAAGATGCTTTCCATTCCTTTTGTTTCCTCACTGACAAGTCCAAAGGCATTAAAAGGTATATAAATAAAGAAATATCAGATTTATTAATATAATTAAACTTAAAATTTGGGGTTCAATTGTAAAATTAAAGCAAATTTAAAACAAAAATGCTACCAAAGTTCTGCAATATCACCAACTCAATAAACAGTTACAAGTTCGGAGTCTTCCTTTGCTAAGTCCACCCAATGGGTCAACGTATTGTATCAAGTCTGGTGGTGAGTTCAGACAACAAACTTTCTACTTTGCTCTGCCAGCTCATTTCTCATTTTCGTAGGCAAAAACAATGATTGCAGATGCTGGAAACCAGATTCTGGAATAGAGTGGTGCTGGAAAAGCCCAGCAGTTCAGGTAGCATCCGTGGAGCAGTAAAATTGACGGTTCGGGCAAAAGCCCTTCATTAGGAATACAGGCAGAGTGCCTGAAGGGTGGAGAGATAAATGAGAGGAGGGTGGGGAGAAAGTCGCGTAGAGTACAATTAGTAAATGGGGGTGGGGATGAAGGTGATAGGTCAGGGAGGAGGGCGGAGTGGATAGGGGTGGAAAAGAAGATAAGCCGGTAGGACAGGTCATGGGCACAGGACTCTGCCTTTATTCCTGATGAAGGGCTTTTGCCTGAAACGTCGATTTTACTGCTCCTCGATGCTGCCTGAACTGTTGTGCTTTTCCAGCACCAATCTATTCCACTTCTCATTTTCACCTAAGGAACACTGGGAAGGCTGGGAGGGGGACCCGACTTGTGCGGAGCTCAGGTTCTCCATAGTTTTGCCCAAGCTTGTGTTCTCAAGAGGACATTCCAGTTTTGCTAGAGTGTACACACAGTTGACCACCATGATGCCAACCAAAGTCTTAAGAGATGGAATGCTGCCAACGTAGAATAAAAAATAATGTGCAAAATATACTTCGCTTCATCACTGAGGCATCCTGCGTGACTGGTTTGATTTCCTATGGGATACAAGAATAGACTGAGTGCAGAATCAATTAAAATGTTGACGTTTCAGATTGCGTCCGCCTAAGGTAATATTACAGAAAAGCGTCACATTATGTTTCTTCCCTGATTCTATTAATCTACAATACTCAGTGCTCGGCTTTTTCTCTAGTGTCAATTCAAAGTGAAGTAGTTGACGCTACTTCAGTGAATGTTTTTAAAGCTAAGATACATTTTTTTTTGAACAATGAAGGCATTAAGGGTGACAGTGAGGGTGCATAAATAGAGATGAGGCCACAAAAAGATCAGCCATGATCTTATTGAATGGTGGAGCAGGCTCAAAAGGGCCAGATGGCCTACTCCTGCTCCTAGTTCTTAGGTTATGTTTTTATTTCAATCACTCCTTTGCGGAGCCTTTTATTTTCTTTGCAAACCTAAATATACCCTGTGACTTACTCTGCGAGCATATCCCAGACTGGTGTTCTCGCATCACAATCAGCAAAGCTTACTATGAAACTGGAATGAGCACAAACCAACAGAGACTATTATATATCAGTATTTGGCCATTTGTGTTCCCTGATCTCCGCTCAGAATTAGATTTCCTTTTAATATACAGGTCCTGAATCTATAATACTTCCAGTATTACAACAGTAACTACACCTTAGAAGACTGGACTTACCCAAAAGTGCAGGGTTAACTTAGTAAAACTACAACACGGGACTACTTCCATGCCAAACAATTGAAGCAGTATGCAAGTGACAAGGCTAAGCAATCTCACAAGCAATGGATCTCATTCAAATTTTATCGTCCTGCTACATCTAGTCATGAATGGCGGTGGGCAACCAAACAACTCTCAGGAAGTGGAAGCTCTTTGAGTATACCCATCTTCAATGGTGAGGGAGCCCAGAATATCAAAACAAATGGCAAAAATTAAGCATTTGTATTAGCCTTCAGCCAGAATGCAAAATGGATGAACCATCTCTGCCACATACTATCAACAAACAGCTGATGGCATTATATATGCAAAGGTACTGGCGACATTCCCAACAACAGTACTGAAGACTGGTACTCCTGATCTAACTACGTCCATAACCAAGCAGTTCCAGGCTATCTATAGGTATGTCAGGAATAAAAGAATGACTAGGGTAGGAATAGGTCCAGTCAAGGATAATAGTGGGAAGTTGCGTGTGGAGGCTGAAGAGATTGGGGAGACACTGAATGAATACTTTTCGTCAGTATTCACTCAGGAACAGGACATTGTTGCCGATGTGAATATTGAGTCACAATTAATTAGAATGGACGGCTTTGAGGTATGTAGGGAAGAGGTGTTGGAAATTCTGGAAAGGGTGAAAATAGATAAGTCCCCTGGGCCTGATGGCATTTATCCTAGGATTCTCTGGGAAGCAAGGGAGGAGATTGCAGAGCCATTGGCCTTGATTTTTATGTCCTCGTTGTCTACAGGAATGGTGCCAGTAGACTGGAGGATCGCAAATGTGGTTCCCTTGTTCAAAAAGGGGAGTAGGGATAACCCTAGTAACTATAGGCCGGTGAGTCTCACTTTTGTTGTGGGCAAAGTCTTAGAGAGAATTGTAAGGCTTAGGATTTATGAACATCTGGATGGGAATAATGTGATCAAGGATAGTCAGCATGGTTTTGTGAAGGGCAGGTCGTGCCTCACAAACCTTATGGAATTCTTTGAGAAGGTGACTAAGGAGGTAGACGAGGGTAAAGCGGTAGATGTGGTGTATATGGATTTTAGTAAGGCGTTTGATAAGGTTCCCCATGGTAGGCTACTGCAAAAAATACGGAGGTATGGCATTGAGGGGGAGTTGGAGGTTTGGATTAGGAATTGGCTGGCTGGAAGAAGACAGAGGGTAGTAGTTGATGGTAAAGGTTCATCTTGGAGTGCAGTTACTAGCGGTGTTCCGCAAGGATCTGTTTTGGGACCATTGCTGTTTGTCATTTTTATAAATGACCTGGAGGAGGGGCTAGAAGGTTGGGTGAGCAAGTTTGCGGATGATACGAAAGTCGGTGGAGTTGTTGACAGTGAGGAAGGATGTGTCAGGTTACAGCGGGATATAGATAAATTGCAGAGCTGGGCAGAAAGGTGGCAAATGGAGTTCAACGTAAGTAAGTGTGAGGTGATTCACTTTGGTAAGAGTAACAAAAAGACGGGGTACTGGGCTAATGGTCGGATACTTGGTAGTGTGGTTGAGCAGAGGGATCTTGGTGTCCATGTACACAGATCTCTGAAAGTTGCCACCCAGGTAAATAGTGCGGTGAAGAAGGCATATGGCGCACTGGCTTTTATTGGTAGAGGAATTGAGGTCCGGAACCCTGAGGTCATGTTGCAGTTGTAAAAGACTCTGGTGCGGCCGCATCTGCAGTATTGTGTGCAGTTTTGGTCGCCATACTATAGGAAGGATGTGGAGGCACTGGAACGGGGGCAGAGGAGGTTTACCAGGATGTTGCCTGGTATGGTAGGAAGATCGTATGAGGAAAGGCTGAAGCACTTGGGGCTGTTTTCATTGGAGAAAAAAAGGTTTAGGGGTGACTTGATAGAGGTGTACAAGATGATTAGGGGTTTAGATAGGGTTGACCATGAGAACCTTTTTCCACGTATGGAGTCAGCTATTACGAGGGGGCATAGCTTTAAATTAAGGGGTGGTAGGTATAGGACAGATGTTAGGGGTAGATTCTTTACTCAGCGAGTCGTGAGCTCATGGAATGTCCTGCCAGTAGCAGTGGTGGACTCTCCCTCTTTATGGGCATTTAAACGGGCATTGGATAGGCATATGGAGGATAGTGGGCTAGTGTAGGTTAGGTGGGCTTGGGTCGGCGCAACATCGAGGGCCAAAGGGCCTGTACTGCGCTGTATTTTTCTATGTTCTATGTAACAGCGACTGGCAATGGTGGACATCCGCCAATTACCAACCTACCAGTCTATTCTCCATCATCAGCAAACTGATCAAAGGGGCTGTTGACAGTGCTAACAATTAGCATTTGCGAAGGAATAAGTGCCTTGTTGATGCTTCAATTGGATTCAGCCAGAGCCCCCTACTCAGTCCCTGACCTTA
Source organism: Chiloscyllium plagiosum (assembly GCF_037043375.1). Taxonomy (NCBI): domain Eukaryota; kingdom Metazoa; phylum Chordata; class Chondrichthyes; order Orectolobiformes; family Hemiscylliidae; genus Chiloscyllium; species Chiloscyllium plagiosum. Next base: position 14,868,229 of record NW_028270151.1, on the reverse strand, counting down.
TGACAACCTTGGTGCAAATATGTACAATGAACTGAACTCCACAGGCAAGGTGAGAGTGACTGTCCTTGAATTCAAGGCTGCAATTGATCAGACATAAAATCAAGAAACCCAAACATAACTCGAGTCAATGGGGATTGGTGATAAACCCTCCGCTGGTTAAGGCCATACTCATCTCAAGTCTTGGGAGGAGCACTATAGACTCAGTCTTACTGGGTCGCCGCCATCTTGGATCCCCCGGCCATACTCATCTCAAAGGAAGACCGTTGTGGATGTTGAATTTCAACCATATGTTATCAGATATTCCCAAGAGACTTCCAGAGAGGTGTCCAAGACCCAATATTCGGCTGCTTTATCAATGACCATCCACACATCGTTAGCTCAGAAGTGGGGATGCTCACCGAATCCCCACCGTCAACATGCTGGGAGTTGTCAACAACTAGAAACTGACCTGGACCAACCATATAAATTCTGCAGCTACAAGAGTAACTCAGCAACTGAAAATTCTGTGAATAACTCACTTCCTGTCTTTTCTGTCCATTCAACAATTCTCAATCCATGCTCATGTATTATCCCTCATCCCATGAGCTCTACTTTTTTGTAGTAACTTTCTGTGGCATCTTTTGAAAATGCAAGTACACGTATGCTCCCAATTCTCCTATAGGCCTTGCTCATTTTGAGAATGTGTATAGAGTATAAGCATTCAGAGAAAGTGTTAAGTTCTGAGTTTTGTGAGACTAGAGGTTCAGCTGAGCATGACTTGCATTAAATAAGAACTTAGAATTAACAATGGGGCGATGCAGGCAAGGGTAATGGGTTAACAAGATAGATAAGCAGTCATTAGGTACAGCCATTTAACAATATTGCAGGCATTCGGTATGTGAGGTCAGTTTCACAAAGTGAAAAGTATTCATTATGTCAAAACAGATGGCTTAATCTTTATTATTGACACTCACTGATTGTAATGGTCACCCAATCAATATGTATGTTGTCTTATCTGGCTGCTCCTTCCTGTAAAGTGACGATATAATCCCTTCAGAAAATGCTGTTCCAGAGAAGACCATAAACTCATGTCTCAGTGTACATGGGCGATCGTTCTCTCTCCCTCCAGGGTCCAGGATAAAGATGAAGGAGGTAAAGCTATACTGTGTCTCAATGTTTTGCTTCGACCGGGGATGGGGTGCGGAATTTGACAATATCAAATTCAAAAACTTCCAAAAGATTTGTTCTTTATGACTTGAGATGCTCACAATTGTGAAAGGCACTATATAACTCTTAAATATGCTTCAAAACACTACCTTGTATTGTACAAACTTGCATTGTAAAAAGTATATGAGGAGAAAGTAAGGACTGCAGATCAGAATTGAGAGTGGTGCTGGAAAAGCACAGCAGGTCAGGCAGCATCTGAGGATCAGGAGAATACACGTTTTGGGCATAAGCCCTTCATCAGTAATGAAGTATAATAAGTATGCATAACACAAACCTAGCCACTCAAGATAGGATGCAACAATATGTACAATTTATCTATTTCTTAACCTATCATCCTGAGGGAAAGACTACAAAATAGCATTCCTACAAATAAACATCTCAGATCAAGCTCAAATAAAATTAAATTGGCAGGTGATTAATCAGAATCGACAACACACACACTGATCCCAAGAGTGAAGCAACCAAATTAATCAGAGCCACCCAATGAACAACCCTAATGTCATTTTTTTCCCTGCAAAGGTAGCTGCAATGTAAACAGCTGCAATGTCATTGGCCCATTTTCTAATTGGAAAAGTAACATGAATATATGCATTCGGCTCGACAACTGTAATGTTCATCAGAAATGACAAGTTTAAGGCAAACATCGCAATATTTAGAAAAGCCCAATTCAGGTGAAATTCCAAATACAGGTAGGGTGACAAAAAAAACATGTTGCCATGTCACAAAGCAAAAAAACATTACTTATCCTCAAGTGACAAGTCCAGCTTCAAGTTCTACTGTGTTTATGAGGCTGAAATGTTGCTGCTCCTGTGATCGGAGCGCAGCTGTGAAGGGATTGTTTATTGTTCCTTAGCTTAGAGGGAAGGGTGTTACTGGAGTCCAAATCATTCTGCACATTTTGCTCTGCTCATACGAAGTACGGAAAAAATGCGTCAATATCCTGGATGGTGGCGGCACCTCATGGGCTGATCAAACCACACATGATATAAAATCTAATTAGAACAATCTGGCTACAGGGCTTGAACAGCGTGGAATACCTGAGTTTTAGTTGTTATTTCAACTTAATTGCACATTGTTAGTCAAATTTTGCTGGCTCAACCCTTTTTTTGCCAGGTGACAAGTTGGCAGAGGTTTATTTTTTTGGAACACTACTGGGTTAGCCATTACTCTTTAGAACCCCAACCTTTGAAATGAGGAACAATGGCATGAAAGCACAAGATATTTTAAGTTTCTGGCAGGACATTAGATGTATTGAAATTTGTAAAGACAACATACATTTAGAAAGTAAGCATTTCATGAGCTGAATATTTAAATTGCTGGAAGCAAAGTTTTTGTATAATTCCTGCTATTCAGTTCAGTGAACCTTTAGGCAACCAGCTTCATCTTGTGTAGAGAGAAATACCTTGGGTAAACAAGCAAACTGTGTCACAATAATGCTGCATTATACTAAACCAAAACATCCAAAGGTCTGCAAAATACCTGAAAATTTAAACCTCAAAGCAGCAACTTATTCATTGATCCTAACTTTTCCAGACAGAATTTAATTGTCAGTATCATTACAAAAGGCAAAATGTTTTGATCCAAACATCTACATTGCTAGCTAAAATCCATTATTTAATTTAGCACTTTTTAAACGAAAAACAAGCTGCGGGGGAAGGGGTAGTGGTTGCCTCATCTCAGGTATTTTCCTAAAATTATTTAAATCTGCACTCAGCAGTAACCAACCTTTCTTTCCGCCCTGAAATCCTGCAACATGTTTGTTCATCTCAAAGGCATGTGCATCTTTCCTGCTTCAAATGCTCAAATTTGATTAAGCATACTGAAATGGTCCCTAAACAAAATTCTCTGAATGTAACCAAGTCATAGAGGGCTCTTGTGGTGCAGGGACAGGGACACTAGGGAAGCCTGGGTTCAAGTCCCACCTGCTTCAGAGGTGTGTAATAACATTTCTGATCAAGCTAATTAGAAAATTAAGTTAAATTTTTAAAAATTAAGAAATGTAACTAAGTCACGGAGGATACTTGTGATGTGGTGGTAGTGTCCCTATCCCTGAACTGGGAGGCTTGGGTTCAAGTCCCACCTGCTCTACAGGTGTGTCATAACATTTCTGGTCAGGTTGATTCGAAAATATCTGCAACCAAGGACTCCAGAACTAGATGGCATAGGTTTAGAGTGAGAGGGGAAAGATGAAAAAGAGACCTAAGGGGCAACTTTTTCCACATAGAGGGTGGTGCATGTACAGAATGAGCTGCCAGAAGAAATGGTGGAGACAGGTGCAATTACAGCATTTAAAAGGCATCTGGATGGGTATATGAATAGGAAGGATTGAGAGAGATATGGGCCAGATGCTTGGCAAATGGGACTAGATTAGGTTAGGATATCTGGTGGAGTTGGACCAGAGCGAGTTGGACAGAAGGGTCTGTTTCTGTGCTCTACTGACTCTAAGCCATATTCATCCTTCAACATGTTTGGCAGACCACTGAGAATGGAGGAGGAGGAGAAATTTCTTCACTCAAAAGGCAGTGCATCTTTAGAAATCTCTGCTCCAGAGGGCTGTATATGCTCTGTTGTTGCATATGACTGAGATTGATAGTTTTCTACATATTGAAAACATCAAGGGATAGTGCAGGAAAATGGTGCTCAAGTGGAAGGTCAGTCACATTCTCTCACCGAACGCAGGATTAACATGAAAGGCTGAATGGTCCTCTCCTGCTGCTATTTCCTTTGTCATGCACAGGAGAGGCCCTTTGGCCCACCAATTCTGCACCTGTCTACATGAATTCCTTTTTCCAGCACTTGGCTCATAGACTTGAATGTTATGATATTTCAACTGCTCATACATGTACCTTTTTAAAAATTCTATTAAGTTTACCACCTCCATTGCCCTCCTAGACAATGCAGTCCAGATTCCCACTACCCTCAGTGAAAAATGTTTTCCTCAAATTTGGTGGATTAACCATGCTAAGTTGCCCATTGTGTTCAAGGATGTGTTGGTTAGGTCAGGGATAAGTGTAGGGTAATAGGGTAGGGGAATGTGTCTGGGTGAGTTACTCTTCAGCAGGTCAGTATGAACTTGTTGGGCTAAAGGGCCTGTTTCCACACTGTAGGGATTCTATGATTTGAAATCCCACTAAACTTCCTGCCCTTCTCCTTAAAATTATGCTTGCTTGTTAATGACCCTTCAACTACTGACCCCTCCTGGCCATTCTATCCATGTCCCCCATAATCTTATACACCTCAATCAGTTCAATCTGAGCCTTCTCAGCTCGAAAGAAGCCAATCTGAACATATTCAGCTCTCTGCATAATGTAACTGCTCCAATCCAGGCACCATCCTGAAAGAGATTAGTAAATCCTAGTTTCATTAACAGACAACTCATACCAGCAGTTCAAGAGACCTCAGAACACCAGGCAGAGTGCAGTTTTGACATCCTCCAAGATAAAGCAGCCCCCTTGAACAGCTTCCCTCCATCATCTTAAAGATGCATTCCCTGTGGTAATATCATTGCAGTGGACCCTACCCACAAAAGACATTACGCTAACTCGCAACTCTTCGGGAAGTAGCATCTCCCAAACTCACAATGTCTACACCCAGATGAATAAGGGCAGCAAATGCATGGGAGTACTACCATCTCCAATGGTTGACAAATCCCTCAACATCCTGACTTGGAACCAATTGCCTTTCCTTCATCAGCACTGGGTCAACATTCTAGAAATTCGTACCTAATAGTATTAAAGTACAGATTTGAAGCAGCCCAGGGAAGCCCTTGTGGACCTATAAGCGTCTCTTGGTTCATCCCAGAGATCGTACTCTCTGGTAGTCTGGAATTAAAAAAAACTCTTACAGACAGTTTAGTTTAATTTTAGTCATCCCCTTTATTTACCAATAGCATTACTGTTACAAAATAACACTGATAAGTTAGACTAACTAGGTTCTAATAACCGAGAGTAGGATATCAGCTCTTCAAGAGCCCTAGCAGGCTACTCTGCTGTACCATCACAGACAGTCTTCCTTTATACAAAAAGTTTACAAAAACACTGCATGTTCTTAACTAGACAGATAACGGTGAAGGACAATAATTCGTAAGGGAGAGAAGTTAATTGATACCAAGTTTCATTTCGAGGTCAGAATCAAACACTTTATTAAGTTTACAAGGGAACAAACGTGAATGTTATCACTCAGTGTCCTGTTTTTACAGATTCACTGATGTGAAGGCAAATGCTCTTAATTGCCTTACAGCATCCAGTTATCACTTGATGAGAACCGATGTTTTTAACCTTCTGCATAACTTGGGTTCCCCTTTTTTGTCGTGGCCCAACCCTTCCTGCTTGTCTATTTTCTAGTGTGCAGCAAATGTGTTCTATAATTTAACATTAAATTTCAGCCTAAATGTTTAAGGACAAGTCTTTATGGCTATAGGCTTTCTCATTACCTCCCTTTTGTCATTTCATGACAATAGCACTGAGAGAAGCTGTACACCACACAGGTTGCAATCATTCATGAAAATTGGATTCTAATACTGGCCACGCCACGATACCACATCCACATCTTGTGAATTTATCAAAAAAGAAGCCATCAGTACCATGGCTAGGTAGTCTTTCTTTACAAGACTGTAAGGTGCAAGTTACTAAAATGTACATCAAAACTGAGCTCAATTCTATTTTCATCCAAAGTTCACAAATCAATCATTTCCAGCATAGTTCACTGAGCATTGGAGAAACCCTTGGATGAATGTTCTCTACACTAGCAAATAATGTCCGAATTATTTTGATGTCACAACTGGAAAGTAATTAAGTACAAATCAGGGATTGAAACTGGGCAATCCTTTCCACCATGAGCCAATGTCTTGAATATTCCATCACGGTTACTGCTCAAAAATATTATGGGCTCCAGCCCATCAACTAGGTAGATTATTACAAAGTTAGGTTCCACAATGGAGATAAGCTATTTAATTAAGATCAAGCAGAAACTAATTAATGTTAAAGCACTATTCAAAGCAAGATGAAAGGCCTCTTCAGCCCAAAGCCATGTTCTTTCCTCTTTCAATATTACTATTATTAAGAAAGGTGTTAAACCAGTTATCACTGATAAAGGACATTTGCCAAGCAACATCACGGGACTTAAAATTTGAGCTGTAGGTTCTTTATCAATCATTGATTCATAAATCCAATGAAAGCTGGTCACATTACCAGATAATAATTAGCCAACTCAGGACAGTTCAAGTATTACAAAACAGATAGGGGAAATTTATATAAAATAGTATATGCAAGAAAGTGAACAAAATATGCAGGCAGTAACCAAGTTGCAAACAGGTTCGACACTGAAGTCCCTTCACAAGTTGATTTGTATCTAAGTCTGAACACAATACAGGACAATATAAAATAGTCGTAAGTGCAGGAAATGTTCATATATCTGATCTTTAAAATTACATCCCTGTATAGGATCAGTCATTAGGTCTGTTTGTAAATTGGAGATTCCCTATACTCTCAAATCACATGAGGATGATGTCAAGACATTCTGGATTTCAACAGACATATATATATGGGGAACTGTATAGCAGCAATAAAAGTGCTCAACTATAGCACAAATCACAGGAAGTCAGAGTTTGGTTAAGTCAGTATCACACATACTGGCGGCTTGGCTTGACATAGAAGCACATAGTGATATCCAAATTGCTAAGACAAACAAGAGAAGATCCTCAAGAATAAGGAGTATGAGAATGACAAGAGAAGAAAGTACTTGAAAGGAAATGACTAAGAATGAATCTGACAGGGGCCTATAAAAGTTTGTAAAATGGCACTTAAATTATTCCAAACTAGGTTTCAAGGAAAAAATTATGATCTACTTCAAGAGAAGAAAGGAGTCATTTAGATCTGCGAGCAGGAAGGAACGTTGAGCTAAGAAATGGAATGGACTTTTATAGAAATTGCCAACAAAGATTATCTAACAGTTAGTTTGACTGCATTTTATCATCTGATATTTTATGATACAATAATAAGCGTTGTAGAGTAACGGAAGTAAAACCCTAGAAATTCTGCACACATCTACATGTTGCAACTTGGTGGGGAGAAGGGGAAAGAGAGGGAGAGAGAGAATAGATAGAGGATTTAATTTATGATGCGATTACAGGCTACATACATACATTGACAACAAAGAAATATCTTGGTTGCCATCTTTAGTTTTTATATGTCAGATAACAGATTTCAACAATCATAGCAACAACAGTTAGTTAACTGAATTAAAATCTGAGTGCACACTATGTGATATAGATGTACCATTTTATCAACTTATGCTTTAATACAATTCATTCTCAGTTACTCTGTTCCAAATCTAAATTTCTCCAGCTAGTCCTCAGGTGTCACAAGCTAACAACTAGCCTAACAGATCTTCCCTGTTTGTCATTGTACCATAAACATCCACACACAATTGTATTCCAAAAAACAAAATTTACAGAATAAATGCGCAATTTTTAGTCTGAAAATGTAATGATAGATGGATTTTAAAAATAAACTTCTATTCAGCATGACAAAACACTGAATTACAGTCAACACTGCAAATAAGGAAAAAAAAACCATAGACAGCAGTGCTAAAAATACTTAATACACTATAACAATTGCGGCCGGCCTGGCAAAACCTACAGGTATTGCGGCCGGCCTGGCAAAACCTACGGGAATTGCGGCCGGCCTGGCAAAACCTACGGGAATTGCGGCCGGCCTGGCAAAACCTACGGGAATTGCGGCCGGCCTGGCAAAACCTACGGGAATTGCGGCCGGCCTGGCAAAACCTACGGGAATTGCGGCCGGCCTGGCAAAACCTACGGGAATTGCGGCCGGCCTGGCAAAACCTACGGGAATTGCGGCCGGCCTGGCAAAACCTACGGGAATTGCGGCCGGCCTGGCAAAACCTACGGGAATTGCGGCCGGCCTGGCAAAACCTACGGGAATTGCGGCCGGCCTGGCAAAACCTACAGGAATTGCGGCCGTCCTGGGAAAACCTACAGGTATTGCGGCCGGCCTGGCAAAACCTACAGGAATTGCGGCCGGCCTGGCAAAACCTACAGGAATTGCGGCCGGCCTGGCAAAACCTACAGGAATTGCGGCCGGCCTGGCAAAATCTAAAATTAAATTATAGTCAAGAGGCACAAGTATGAGTTTCCCCACTTGATTTTGAGAACATGATGTTTTTCTGGCACTGCCATGCTGACGCTCATCTCCTGCCTGGCCTATGAATCAGTATCATGTACATACGAGGCAGCCCCTTGACTTCCTTCCCTAGGCTCGGGGCCTACAACCTCCAGAAGCCTGAGTCTCCGAGTTGAGCGGGTGCCGGGGCGAGCTCCGCCCTGAGGCGGGGGGGGAGGGGGGGGGAGGCGGTATCCAACGTCCCGCTCCGACTTCTTCACTCACCAGATCTGGAAGCGCAGCACCGGCCCGGTCACATACTGCATCTTGAGCCGCTTGTCGGCCAGCCCCTGTCCGAGGCTGCCCAGGCAGGTGAAGGCGAACAGCAGGAGGGAGAGCGCGGCCATACCCGGCGGAGCCATCGTCGCTGCGGAGCCGGCTGCTGTCACCGCGGAGACCGAGGGAGCGGGGGAGGGGGGGGGAACAGTGCGCCTGCGCGGCCGGCTCGGGGGACACACGTGACCCCGCTTCTGTCACGTGACCCGCTCCCCCAACCTGCAACTTCTCTGCACCCAGCCTCCCAAGCAATGCAGGTGTCCCCTACCTGTGGTCCAGGAGGCTCACTTGCTCCAGGGGGTGTGCAAGTGACACCTCTTGACAGGTTGATTAGAAAATATCTCAAGTTTTGAGGGGATCGTTGGAGATGGAAGCCTAGAGAAAGAAAAAGGAACAAAGTGATTGTGGATATGAAACTGGGGAAGGAAAACTGGATGGTTGATAATGAGGACTGTGAGTGGGTGAAAATGGGTTGGCCCTGCTCAAAGCAACCCATGTCATGACAGAATAAAAACCAAAGGAACTGCAGATGCTGGATCTGAGGAAAGGTCACTGGTAGAAGACAGAGGGTGGTGGAGAGGTGCTTTTCAGACTGGAGGCCTGTGATCAGAGGTGTGCCACAAGGATCGGTGCTCAGCTCACTCTTTTTTGTCATTTATATAAATGATTTGGATGTGAACGTAGGAGGTATGGTTAGTAAGTTTGCATTTGACACCAAAATTGTAGGTGTAGTGAACAGCAAAGATGATTACCTCAGATTACAATGGGATTTTATCAGATTGGCCAATGTGCTGAGGAGTGGCCAATGGAGTTTAATTTAGATAAATGTGAGGTTCTGCATTTTAGAAAGGCAAATCAGGGCAGGACTGGTAGGGTCCTGGGGAGTGTTGCTGAACAAAGAGGCTTTGGAGTACAGGCTCATTGATCCTTGAAAGTGGAGTCCCAGGTCAACAGGGTAGTGAAGAAGGCATTTGGTATGCTTGCCTTTATTGGTCAGTTCATTGAGTATAAGAGAAGTTGCTGGAAATGCTCAGCAGGTCAGGCAGCATCAGTGAAGAGAAAGGGTGACCAGACCTGAAATGTTAACTCTGAATTCTCTTCACAGATGCTACCAGATCTGCTAAGTTTTTCCAGCAACTTCTGTTTTTGTTTCTGAGTTTCAGCATCTGCAGTTCTTTCAGTTTTCATTTAATATAAAAGTTGGAAGATAATATTGTGGCTTTACAGAACTTTGGTGAGGCCATTTTCAGAATACTGTGTGCAATTCTGATCTTCCTGTTATAGGAAGGATGTTGTGAAATTTGAAAGGGTTCAGAAAAGATTGACAGGAATGTTGTCAGGGTTGAATGATTTGAGCTATAGGGTGAGACTGAATCGGCTGGAGCTATTTTCTCTGGAGTACCAGAGGCTGAGGGGTGACCTTACAGAGGTTTATAAAATCATGAGGGGCATAGATGGGGGTGAATAGATAAGGTATTTTCCACAGGGTGGGGGAGTCCAAAACTAGAGGACATAGGTTTAAGGTGAAAGGGGAAAAATTTAAAGGGGAACTAAGAGGCAACTTTTTAATGCAGAGGGTGGTCATTTATGGAACAAGCTGCCAAAGGAAGTGGTGGAGGCTGGTACAATTAGAACATTTAAAAGGCATCTGGATGGGTATATGAATAGGAAGGGTTTAGAGGGATATGGGCCAAATGCTCGCAAATAGGATTTATTTCAGATATTTGGTAGGCATAACGAGTTATACACCTTTGACTCTAGGACCCAAAATATTAACTCTGATTTCTGACAACAGACTTGCTGAGCTTTTCCAACAATTTTTGTTTTTGTTGTCCATGTCATGACAGAATCTACAATAGAGGGGTGGGTAATGGGAGGAGGTGTTCAGCCTCTAAAACTACTGAGTTTGATATTGACCTTTCAGGCTAAGAAGATGTTTCCCTTTATGGGGAGCCTTGGACCAGAAAGCATAGTCTCAGAATAAAGGGATGCCAATTTTAAACTGAGATGACAAGGAATTTCTTCTCTCAAAAGGTTATGAGCTTTTGGAAATTTTAGCCACTGAGAGCTGTGGGGGCAAAGTCCTTATGCATATTTAAGGCTGAGATAGATAGATTCTTGATTGGTAGATAAATAAAGGGTTACAGGGAAAATAGAGTAAAGTAGATATGAGGAATGACAGACCAGCCATGATCATATTGAATGGCGGAGCAGGTTTTAACAGCTAGACACTGAGTCGTGTTCCTATTCCTTATGGTCTTCTGGTTTAACACTGTAAGGTTCCCAAGCAGAAAATGAGGTGCTGTTCCACTTTGTATTGGGCCTCACTGGACCTACAATAGGTCCCAAGACAAAAATATTGGCATGGGAACACAGAACATATCTGTCATCAAGATAAAAATCACTTTTGCCCAAATGCTATCAGTTCTGAACAGGAGTCACAGGCTTCAATACATTAACTGATTTCTCTCCACAGATAGTCATAGAGTTGTACAGTATGGAGACAGACTCTTTGGCTAGGCAGAAGTGGGTACTGCAGATATTGGAAATTAGAGTCAAGATTAGAGTGGTGCTGGAAAAGCACAGCAGATCAGGCAGCATCCAAGGAGCAGGAAAATCAACGTTTCGGGCAAAAGCCCTTCATCAGGACATTCCTGATGAAAGGCTTTTGCCCGAAACGTCGATTTTCCTACTCCTCGGATGCTGCCTGACATGCCATGCATTTCCAGCACCACTGTAATCTTGACTCTAATTTACAGCATCTGCAGTACCCACTTCGGCCTTGTTGATTTTAACATTACTGCAAAGCCTCTTCCAAGGATGAAACTTTATTGCTGGAACAGCACAGCAGGTCAGGCAGCATCCAGGGAACAGGAGATTCGACGTTTCGGGCACAGGCCCTTCTTCAGGAATGAGCAGAGAGTGTTCAGCAGGAGAAGATAAAAGGTAGGGAGGAGGGACTTGGAGGAGGGGCGTTGGAAATGTGATAGGTGGAAAGAGGTCAAGGTGAGGGTGATAGGTCGGAGTAGGATGGAGGCGGAGAGGTCAAGAAGAAGACTGCAGGTCAGGAAGGCGGTGCCGGGCTGGAGGGATTCGGCTGAGACAAGGTGGGGGGAGGAGGGATGAAGAAACTGGTGAAGTCCAAGTTCATCCCCTGTGGTTGGAGGGTTCCCAGTCGGAAGATAAGACGCTCCTCCTCCGTCCGTCGCGTTGTTGTGGTTTGGCGGTGGATGAGTCCAATGACCTGCATATCCTCGGTGGAGTGGGAGGGGGAGTTGAAATGCTGTGCTACAGGGTGGTTGGGTTGGTTCATCCGGGTGGCCCAGAGGTGCTCTCTGAATCGCTCCGCAAGTAGGCGGCCTGTCTCCCCAATATAGAGGAGGCCACACCGGCTGCAGCGGATGCAGTAGATGATGTGGGTGGAGGTGCAGGTGAATCTGTGGCGGATATGGAAGTTTCCTTTGGGGCCTTGGAGAGAAGTGAGGGGGGAGGTGTGGGCGCAAGTGTTGCACCTCCTGCGGTTGCAAGGGAAGGTGCCGGGAGTGGAGGTTGGGTCGGTGGGGGGTGTGGATCTGACAAGGGAGTCGCGGAGGGAGTGGTCTCTACGGAAAGCTGATAGGGGAGGGGAGGGAAATATATCCTTGGTGCTGGGGTCTGTTTGGAGGTGGCGGAAGTGACGGCGGATGATGCGCTGTACATGGAAATTGGTGGGGTGGTAGGTGAGGACCAGTGGGGTTCTGTCCTGGTGGCGGTTGGAGGGGCGGGTCTCAAGGGCGGAGGAGCGGGAAGTGGAGGAGATGCGGTGGAGGGCACCGTCGACCACGTCGGGGGGGATATTGCGGTCCTTGAAGAAGGAGGCCATCTGTGTTGTACGTATTTTGTACAAAATACGTACAACACAGATGGCCTCCTTCTTCAAGGACCGCAATATCCCCCCCGACGTGGTCGACGGTGCCCTCCACCGCATCTCCTCCACTTCCCGCTCCTCCGCCCTTGAGACCCGCCCCTCCAACCGCCACCAGGACAGAACCCCACTGGTCCTCACCTACCACCCCACCAATCTCCATGTACAGCGCATCATCCGCCGTCACTTCCGCCACCTCCAAACAGACCCCTGCACCAAGGATATATTTCCCTCCCCTCCCCTATCAGCTTTCCGTAGAGACCACTCCCTCCGCGACTCCCTTGTCAGATCCACACCCCCCCACCGACCCAACCTCCACTCCCGGCACCTTCCCTTGCAACCGCAGGAGGTGCAACACTTGCGCCCACACCTCCCCCCTCACTTCTCTCCAAGGCCCCAAAGGAAACTTCCATATCCGCCACAGATTCACCTGCACCTCCACCCACATCATCTACTGCATCCGCTGCAGCCGGTGTGGCCTCCTCTATATTGGGGAGACAGGCCGCCTACTTGCGGAGCGATTCAGAGAGCACCTCTGGGCCACCCGGACGAACCAACCCAACCACCCTGTAGCACAGCATTTCAACTCCCCCTCCCACTCCACCGAGAATATGCAGGTCATTGGACTCATCCACCGCCAAACCACAACAACGCGACGGTCGGAGGAGGAGCGTCTTATCTTCCGACTGGGAACCCTCCAACCACAGGGGATGAACTTGGACTTCACCAGTTTCTTCATTCCTCCTCCCCCCACCTTGTCTCAGCCGAATCCCTCCAGCCCGGCACCGCCTTCCTGACCTGCAGTCTTCTTCTTGACCTCTCCGCCTCCATCCTACTCCGACCTATCACCCTCACCTTGACCTCTTTCCACCTATCACATTTCCAACGCCCCTCCTCCAAGTCCCTCCTCCCTACCTTTTATCTTCTCCTGCTGAACACTCTCTGCTCATTCCTGAAGAAGGGCCTGTGCCCGAAACGTCGAATCTCCTGTTCCCTGGATGCTGCCTGACCTGCTGTGCTGTTCCAGCAATAAAGTTTCAACTTTGATCTCCAGCATCTGCAGACCTCACTTTCTCCTCTTCCAAGGATGCCTACTTTGAAGAAGTTCTCTTCCAAAAAGAAAGGATTCCTGATGAAGGACTTTTGTCCGAAACATCGATTTTCCTGCACCTCAGATGCTGCCTGACCTGATTTGCTTCTCCAGCACTACTCTAATCTTAGAGTCATAGAGATGTACAGCATGGAAACAGACCCTTCGGTCCAACCTGTCCATGCCGACCAGATATCCCAACCCAACCTAGTCCGACTTGCCATCACCCGGCCCGTATCCCTCCAAACCCTTCCTATTCATATACCCATCCAAATGCCTCTTAAATATTGCAATTGTACCAGCCTCCACCACATCCTCTGGCAGCTCATTCTATACACGTACCACCCTCTGCATGAAAAAGTTGCCCCTTAGGTGTCTTTTATATCTTTCCCCTCTCACCCTAAACCTATGCCCTCTAGTTCTGGACTCCTCAACCCCAGGGAAAAGACTTTACCTATTTATCCTATCCATGCCCCTCATAATTTTGTAAACCTCTATAAGGTCACCCCTCAGCCTCCGATGCTCCAGGGAAAACAGCCCCAGCCTGTTCAGCCTCTCCCTATAGCTCAGATCCTCCAACCCTGGCAACATCCTTGTAAATCTTTTCTGATCAGAATTGCAATGCAATATTCCAACAGACCCTTCGGTCCAATGTCCATACTGACCATATATCCTAAGTTAATCTCGTCCCGTTTGACAGCATTTGGCCCATATCCCTCTAAACCCTTCCTATTTTTATACCCATCCAGATGCCTTTGTAATTACAATTGTACCAGCCTCCATGAAAAATCTGGTAGTTCATTCCATATATGCATCACCTGACAAATCTGGTGAGTTTCTCCAGCAATTTCTATTTCAGATTTCCAGCATCCACAGTTCTTTGTTCTGTTTTATCACAGAATCCCTCCAGTGTGGAAACAGACCATTAGACCCAATAAGTCCACACAATAGAGTATCTCACTCAGACCCATTTCCCTACCCTAATACTCTACATTTCCCATGACTAATGCACCTAATCTACACATCCCTGAACACTATGAGAAATTTAGCATAGAAATTCACTTAACCTGCATATATCCAGACTGTGGGAGGAAACCCAGACAGACAGAGGGAGAATATGAAAACTTCATACAGACAGTCCCTGAGGCTGGAATCAAACTCAGGTCTCTAGTGCTGTGTGGCAGCAATGCTAACGACTGAGCCACTGTGCTGCCCTAAAGTCTACCTTCAAGTCTTGTGTAATAGAGCGACCAGCATCTGTAAAAAATGGGTAAAAACTACCATCTAAGGTCTTCCTGCCATATCATAACCAGGGTCTGTCAAGTTCCCCTCATGGCTTTATATGGAATATAGATATATTCTCATGTTTACAAATGCAACTGAATTGAAGCTCTAATGAGAAATGTCAAAATTAGTCACAGTCATAGTCACAGAACACGGAAATAAACCCTTCAGTCCAACCCGTCTATACTGACCAAGTTCCCCAAACTCAACTAGTCCCACTTACCTGCATTTTGCCCATACCATTCTGTACCTTTCCTATTCATGTTCCTGTCCAAATATCTTTTAAATGTTGCAACTGAACCTGCATCTACCAATTTCTCTGGCAGTTCATCCCACATATGACCCACCCTCTGTGTGAAAAAGTTGCCGCTCAAGTGTCTTTTAAAGCTTTCTCCTCTCATCTTAAAAATCTGCCCCCAAGCTTTGAAATCCCCTACTCTAGGGATGAGATTTTTGCTATTCACCTTATCTCTGCCGCTCAGATCAATTGTACTTTCCAGAATGTCCATTCTTGAATTGTTTTGTAACTTTTGCGTTTACTTATTGATGAATAAATTACATTTATGAAATTTTTCAAAATGGATAAATGATTTGGGATGAAAAAAAATAAATTGCATATCTAAATATAAAAGGCTATTACTTTGTCGTAGAAGTAATAAAGCTTCATGGAGGATTTATTGACATAGATTTAGTGGACGAGTTTAGGATAAGACCAGTACGCTATTGCCTCAAAGTTCTGGGAAATGCTCTTTTATGATCAGCAGTTTTGCTTTTATAATCCTCCAAGAGGAATCATGGGTAAGAAAGAAAGTTTAGAGGGAATGTGAGAAAAGTATTTTAACCCAGAAGGCAATGGGAATGTAGAAGTCACTTCCTATGAAGCTAGTAGAGGTGGAAACCCTCATGACATTTAAAAAATATTTTGGTGAGCACTTGCAATGCCAAGGCATACAAAGTGCTGGAAAATGGGATTAAAGTTTTAGGTGGTTGTTTTTGACTGGCACATCTCAGCTTTCAGGCAGCGTCTGGAGAGGGAAAAGAGTTACATTTTATTTGAAACTTTAACTTTGTTTCTCCCTGCATTGATATTATCACACCTGCTGAGTTTCTCCAGCATGTTCTAATTTTACTGCTATGCTACATTGTTTCATGATTTATATGTATGTATATGTGCTCACACACACTATGTGTATATATATGATATATATGTGGATACTGGATCTCCCTAAAGACACTGCAGACCTACCAACAGCAAATGGACCGCAGTACCGCAAGAAGACAGCTCAATACCACCTTCTGAAAGGCCACAATGAAGGGCAATAAATGCTGACCCAGACAGCAATGCACTATGTCCTTGGATGAATTTAAAAGGAATTACCCTTGTACATGCAACAAGAAAAAGGTTAAAATCTTACAAAAATGCCAGATTGAAGTCCCACAACAGGTAATGAGCATAAAACATCAATAATGATGCTCCAGTGCACATTTGAAGGTATTCTGCACTGTCAGAAGTGATTTGAATGAAATGCCCATTAATTTTGCTTTCTTCCCACAGATGCTGGCAGATCTACTGAGTTTCTCCAGCAATTTCTGTTTTTTTTTAAATTTCAGACCTCTAGTATCCACCGTTCTTAGTTTTATTTTAATGGAAAACACCATCTGCCATGACAGGACTTGAACCCATGTGCCCAGACCTGGGTCTCTGGCTGTATAGTTTAGAATAAGACCACTACACAGTTGCCTCCAAAATTCTGGGAAATACTCGAAAGATTCTTTTAGGATCAGCAGTTCTGATTTTACATTGCTCCAAGAGGAATCATGGGTAGGAAGGAACATTTACAGATTGTAATCTGATCAGCGATCATGTGACACAATTAAGTACTAAGGAAAAGCCTGAGACATTTAGAATGATAATCCGATCCCAAAAGATCACTTGAACTCTGATATTAGTTTACAGTCAAACACAGATAGAAGTAACAAATAATGCAGATGTGACAGATTTGCACTTTATTGAAACCTTCATAAAAACAAACTGCAATGTTTAAAAAGAAGTATTTAATATTAAATCACTGAAAGGCTACAGGGCAAGAGGCCATTCAATTCAGTGTCCGTGCAGCATAGCAAATCAGTTTATCCTCACTAGCAGCCCTTTCCTCGAAGTCTATAGGTTGTTTGCTCTTTCTGTTGCACATGCCCTTTCAAAACACCTAATTATATTTGCCTCTATCACATTCAGAGGCAATGCATTCCAGATGATAATCACTCACCATGTTTAAAAGAGGCTTTTCTGCCTGCTGCCTTTGGCTGTTTTTGCAAATACCAGAATCATTCTGCTGTGGTTTTCACAATGGTAGCAGCTCCTGCCTTGTTTGTGTGCTGCAAAGTGAGGCAGAAACTGGGCAGATGGAAGCTATGGTCGCTCTCCATCGCGGGAAAAAATCTGGTCATCAGGTGTGAGGCACTGTCATTGCTTTTATACGTGGCACAGATCTGGCCTATTCCCAGAACCTGTGCCGCTGCAGTCACCCGGGCCATCTTCCAGTTTATATGGAGGTCAAAGATGGACCGGGTCCGAAGGGACTCGCTGTACAAAGATCTGGGCAATGGGGGAAAAAATACACCCAATGCCACCCTCACCCTATGGCCACCTTTGTGTGTGGCTGCATCAAGCTGTGCGTGGATCCCCGGTACGCAAACACCAAGTGTCACTACGTACTGAGGTTCTACCAGTCCCCGGTGTTGCGAAGGATGGGCCTGGCCTCGCTGCCGCGGAATGCTCCGAGTAGTTGGACCGTTCCGTATCACCTGTCCTTCGTGGAGAAGTTTATGAAGAAAAACACCTTTGACCACAAGTCCATCGGGAAGTGGTCAGCACGTAGTGTCCTTGAGACCCTTCGGGAAAAGGAGAGGGCGGATCCTATCGAGCGGTTCCCTGAGCAGACTGTCAAAGCCATTTGGCAGAATGCCTCATCGCCAGAACTTTCCAACAAGCACCAAGACATGGCTTGGCTGGTGGTGAGAAGGGCTCTGCCTGTGAGATCCTTTATGCACGCCCGGACTCTCTGCCGCACCGCACGCCACCCTTGAAGCGGCTGCGGGGGGGATGAGACTGTTACACACCTCCTTCTGGAATGTGCCTATTCAGGAGAAGTCTGGAGAGGAATGCAGTGGTGTTTGTCGAGGTTCGTCCCGAGCAGCGCCGTGATGCGTGACTCCGTGCTCTACGGCCTGTTCCCCGGGACGCACACTGAGACGAACATCAACTGTGCCTGGAGGATCATCAACTCGGTGAAGGACGCTCTCTGGGCAATCCGAAACCTGCTGATCTTCCAGCTGAAGGAGTTGACCCCGACTGAGTGTTGCAGACTGGCACATTCCAAGTTCCAGGACTACGTGTTGAGGGACGTGCTGAAGCTTGGGGCAGCTGCCGCCAAGGCGCGGTGGGGAAAGACCACCGTGTAACATCTGCCTGCCTAAATAAGAACAGGGGGCCCGCGCAGACATTTGGGCTCTGCTGACGCCTCAGCTAAGAATGTAATCGTACCGACCTGTAAATAGGAATGATTACTCTGTTTTTCTGTATGCAAACAAATGGAATGTTTACATATGTATGACATGTATTTTATGAATAAAGTATATTTTTGAAATAACAAAAACAAATCTCCCCATTGACTTTATCCATTAGATCTCCTCTCAGTTCTGAAGTCAGGAAAATGCACTTTTATCCATGCATCTGAAATCACTCATCCTTGCAACCATTCTTGGAAATCTTTTCTACATCCTGTGTACAGCATTCAATGAGATTAATATAAATCAAGTAATGACAGGAATTATATGTATTAAAACTGAAGTCTTGATTCCAGACTCCAGTGTTGCTGGCAGTGCAAATTGTTTTGTCTGTCTTAGAGATGTACAGAACGGAAATAGATCCTTCGGTCCAACTCATCCATGCCAACCAGATATCCTGACCTAATTTAGTCTCATTTTCCAGCATTTGGCCCCTATCTCTCTAAACCCTTCCTATTCATATACCCATCCAGATGCCTTTTAAATGCTGTAATTGTACCAGCCTTCACCACTTCCTCTGGCAGCTCATTCCATACACGTACCACCCTCTGTGCGAAAAAGTTGCCCTTAGGTCCCTTTTAAATCTTTCCCCTCTCACCCTAAACCTATACCCTCTAGTTCTGGACATCCCCACCCCAGGGAAAAGACCTTGTCTATTTATCTTATATATACCCTCATGATTTTATAAACCTCTATAAGGTCACCCCTCAGCCTCCGATGCTCAAGGGAAAGCAGCCCCAACCTATTCAGCCTCTCCCTGTAGCTCAAATCCTCCAACCCTGGCATCATCCTTGTAAATCTTTTCTGAACCCTTCAAGTTTCACAACATCCTTCCGACAGGAAAGAGACCAGAATTGCATGCAATATTCCATAACTGGCCGAACCAATGTCTTGGACAGCCGCAACATGACCTCCCAACTCCTGTACTCAATGCTCTGACCAATAAAGGAAAGCATATCAAACACCTTCTTCACTATCGTATCTACTTGCAACTCCACTTTCAACGAACTATGAAACCACTCCAAGGTCTCTTTGTTTAGCAACACTCCCTCGGACCTTACCATTAAGTGTATAAGTCCTGCTCTGATTTGTTTTTCCAAAATACAGCACCTCACATTTATCTAAATTAAACTCCATCTGTCACACCGGGGCCTATTGGCCCATCTGATCAAGTCATAGAGTCATAGAGATGTACAGCACGGAAATAGATCCTTCGGTCCAACCCGTCCATGCCGACTAGATATCCCAACCAAATCTAGTCCCACCTGCCAGCACCCGGCCCATATCCCTCCAAATCCTTCCTATTCATATACCCATCCAAATGCCTCTTAAATGTTGCAACTGTACCAGCCTCCATCACTTCCTCTGGCAGCTCATTCCATACACGTACCACCCTCTGTATGAAAAGGTTGCCCCTTAGGTCTCTTTTATATCTTTCCCCTCTCACCCCAAACCCTCTAGTTCTGGACTCCCCGACCCCAGGGAAAAGACTTTGCCTATTTACTCTATCCATGCCCCTCATAATTTTGTAAACCTCTACAAGGTCACCCCTCAGCCTCCGATGCTCCAGGGAAAACAGCCCAAGCCTGTTCAGCCTCTCCCTATAGCTCAAATCCTCCAACCCTGGCAACATTCTTGTAAATCTTTTCTGAACCCTTTCAAGTTTCACAACATCTTTCTGATAGCAAGGAGACCAGAATTGCATACAATATTCCAACAGTGGACTAACCATGCTGCAACATGACCTCCCAACTCATGTACTCAATACTCTGACCAATAAAATAAATCATACCAAACGCCGCCTTCACTATCCTATCTACTTGCGACTCCACTTTCAAGGAGCTATGAATCTGCACTCCAAGGTCTCTTTGTTCAGCAACTCTTCCTCGGAACTTACCATTAAGTGTATAAGTCCTGCTAAGATTTGCTTTCCCAAAATGCAGCACCTCGTATTTATCTGAATTAAACTCCATCTGCCACTTCTTAACCCATTGGCCCATTTGGTCAAGATCCTGTTGTAATCTGAGGTAACCGTCTTCGCTGTCCACTACACCTCCAATTTTGGTGTCATCTGCAAACTTACTAACTGTACCTCTTATGCTCACATCCAAATCATTTATGTAAATGATGAAAAGTAGAGGACCCAGCACCGATCCTTGTGGCACTCCACTGGTCACAGACCTCCAGTCTTAAAAACCCTCCACCACCATCCTCTGTCTTCTGCCTTTGAGCCAGTTCTGTATCCAAATGGCTAGTTCTCCCTGTATTCCATGAGATCTAACCTTGCTAATCAGTCTCCCATGGGGAACCTTGTCAAACGCCTTACTGAAGTCCATATAGATCACATCTACCACTCTGCCCTCATCAATCCCCTTTGTTACTTCTTCAAAAAACTCAATCAAGTTTGTGAGACATGATTTCCCACACACAAAACCATGTTGACTGTCCCTAATCAGTCCTTGCCTTTCCAAATACATGTACATCCTATCCTTCAGGATTCCCTCCAACAACTTTCCCACCACTGACGTCAGGCTCACTGGTCTATAGTTTCCTGGCTTGTCCTTATCACCCTTCTTAAACAGTGGCACCACGTTAGCCAACCTCCAGTCTTACAGCACCTCACCTGTGACTATCAATGATACAAATATCTCAGCAAGAGGCTCAGCAATCACTTCTCTAGCTTCCCACAGAGTTCTAGGGTACACCTGATCAGGTCCTGGGGATTTATCCACTTTTATGCATTTCAAGACATTCAGCACTTCCTCCTTTGTAATATGGACATTTTGCAAGATGTCACCATCTATTTCCCTACAGTCTATATCTTTCATATCCTTTTCCACCGTAAATACTGATGCAAAATATTCATTTAGTATCTCCCCCATTTTCTGTGGCTTCACACAAAGGCCGCCTTGCTGATCTTCGAGAGGCTCTATTCTCTCCCTAGTTACCCTTTTGTCCTCAATGTATTTGTAAAAGCTCTTTGGATTCTCCTCAATTCTATTTGCCATTGCTATGTCATGTCCCCTTTTTGCCCTCCTGATTTCCGTTAGGTAAACTCCTACTTCCTTTATACTCTTCTAAGGATTCACTTGATCTATCCTGTCCATACTTTACATATGCTTCCTTACTTTTCTTAACCAAACCCTCAATTTCTTTAGTCATCCAGCATTGCCAAACCTACCAGTCTTCCCATTCACCCTAACAGAAATATACTTTCTTTTTGGCGTCGTCTGCAAACTTACTAACCATACCTATGTTCACATCCAAATCATTTATATAAACAACGAAAGGTCATGATATTTAGTGACTTGGAGGGGAATTTGCAGGTATGGTGGTGTTCCCATGTATCTGCTGCCCTTGTGCTTCTAAATGGAAGTGGTCATGGGTTTAGAAGGGGCTGTCATAAGACCTTTAGTGAATTTCTGCAGTGCATCTTGTAGAGTACACACTGCTGCAACTTATCACCAGTGATAGAGGGAATGGATGCTTGAGGATGTGGTGCCAATCAAGTTTCTTTCATGTTATTGGAGCTGTACCTGTCCAGGCAATTAGGGAGTATTCAATTACATACCTGATTTGTAGATGGTGGACAAGCTTTGGGGAGTCAGGAGATGAGTTACTCGCTTCAATTTTCCTCACCTCTGACCTGCTCTGTGTTTATGTGGTGAGTCCAGTTGAGTTTCTGGTCAATGATAACACCCAGTGGGGGATTCATTGATGGTAACATCATTGAACGTTAAGGAGTGGTGGTAGATTGTCTTTTATTAGAGATGGTCATTGCCTGGCATTTATGTGGTTCAAAAAGTTCCAGGTTAACTGGGTTGACAGCAAGGTGTATGAAGGGAAACTGGTAGATGTGGTGTGCTTGGATTTCCAAAAAAAAAATTAAGAACCATGGATTTCAGCAACCCTAAGAAGTGTGCAGACCCCCAGTTCTGAATCAGGAAGCTGCTCACAATGTGGTCTTCTCTACAGTGGGGAGACAAAACGCAGACTTGGGGAGCAAAGTGCAGAAGACCTACATTCTAGTCGTAAAAATGACCAGAGTTTCCAGTTGCCTGCCAATTCAATACACTACCAAGTTCCCATGCCGAGATTTCTGTCTCACTCTTGGTGCAACGCACCAGTCAGATTCAGTGCAAGCTCGAGGTACAACATCTCACTTTCGCCTGGAGATTCTATAGCCTTAAGGACTCAATATCAAGTTCAATAATTTTAGAACCTGAATACCTGAATCTGTAGGAAGTGATAGCCTAGTGGTATTATCGCTGGACTATTAATCTAGAAACTCAGCGAATGTTCTGGGAAACCAGACAAAAATCCCATCATGGCAGATGGTGGAATTTGAATTCAATAAAGGATCAGGAATCAAGGGTCGAATGGCAATCATAAAACCATTGTCAATTGTCAGAAAAACCCACCTCGTTCAAGAATATCAATTTAGGAAGGAAACTTCTGTCCAAACCTGGTCTGGTCTACATGTGACTCCAGATCCACAGCATTGTGGTTGACTCTTAAATGTCTTCTGGGCAACTAGGGATAGGCAATAAATGTTGCCAGAGAAGCCCACATCCTGTAAGTGAATAAAATCACCTTCTTTCCCGACAACCAGATGACGCTGCAGTTCATGACATCACTCCTTTGGTGGTCTCACTGCAGGTCACTTCACTTTTTTTATTCATTTGTGGGACTTGGGTATCGCTGGCTGGCTAGCATTGATAGCTTATCCCTATTTGCCCTTGAGAAGGTGATGGTGAGTTGCTTTCTTGAATCGCTGCAGTCCACTTGCTGTGGGTTGACCCACAATGCTGGTAGGGAAGGAATTCTAGGATTTTGACCCAACGACTGAGAAGGAACAGTGGTATATTTCCAAGTCAGGGTGGTGAGTGGCTTGGAACTTGCAGGTGGTGGTGTTCCTAAGTGCCTGCTGCCCTTGTCCTTCTCAATGGAAGTGGTTGTGGGTTTGGAAAGTGCCGTCTAAGGATCTTTAGTGAATTTCATGCCTTTCATCTTCTCCCACCCATCTCTTATTTAAAAATGTTTACTTATTGCAATAAACTTGAGTTAAAGCACATGTTCCCCTTTGCATCAAATTCCCTCTTGAACCAAATTTCCAGCAGCACATTCACTCGGCCTCCATCTGACTCCACTGAAGTCTGCTTCACATCAACTGTGGTCCTAACTCCGTATGAATGAGAGCTGGCATTGTAAAGTTGCTATGGCAGAGGTCTGTCAAATAGGAGGCTGCATGCCAGATAACTCCATCAGATGCTTCATGTGCAATCAATGTCTGCCACTTCATTACAATCAATGGAACACTCCTAGCACTACAGTGGTACTAACCCAGTCACATTTGTCAGGGTACACATGTAAAACATAAAACAAGTTACAATATTCAGCTGATCACATACCACCTGGTTTCTCATCATAACTATACAATATGCTCACCTTAAAGCTTTTCACTGCACACTTTAATGGGAAAAGGACACATCCGCAAAAGATGCTCTTTTGAGCTGAGTGCACTTTTGAATTCTGCCCTGCTTAGATTTGTTACAGTCAGCCAGTGATTGCCTTGATTGATCAGGTTTCACCCCAAACAATCTGAATTGTTAACAATAACAAGCTACATTGAATATGACTGAACTGATTAACGTATATGGGTTTCACCTCTAACACTGTCAGCATTTGTCAATAAGTGGTTATGCAGGGGAGAAGAACTGAAGACATTTATACGCAACTGAGCTTGGACAAAATAAAAATAACGCCAGCAGGTACATGTTTCATATGTAGTTGGGTTGTGAACACACTCCTTGGTTTTCAAAGTTGGGCCCACCAACAAAATCCTGGTGGTGTAAGGTGTAAATGAGTATTCATGACATGCTAATGATGCAGACTGGTTCCTGCTTATGAAGGAAGCAACTTGTTTTTACAATTTGGTCATGCAATCTACGAACTGCTGGTCAGACTAGATTATATGCACATTTGTAAATGCCCTTCAGAATATCGTAATAGGACTGGGCATTCAACCATCGAGCCTATTCTGACACTCACCTAGATCATGGTGAGAACGTAAGAAAGAACAGAAGTCGACAACTCAGTCTTTCAAGCTCTTTTCACCATTCAATAACATCATGACTGATCTGCCCCAGGCCTCATCTCCTCCTACCTTTTGATTTTTCCTCCCAAACTTTCCTACATTAAACTACATTGAGTCACAGAGATGTATAGCATGGAAACAGATCCTTCAGTCCAACTTGCCCATGCCAACCAGGTATCCTAAATTAATCTAGTCCTATTTGCCAACATGTTGTCCAAATCCCTCTAAACTCTTCCTATTCATATACTCACCGAGATACCTTTTCAATACTGTCATTGTACCAGCTTCCACCACTTCCTCTGGCAGCTCATTCCATACATGCACCACTCACTCCATGAAAACATTGCCCCATGGGTCCCTTTGAAATCTTTCCCACTCACCCTAAAACTATGCCTCCTAGTTTTGAGCTTCCCCACCCAGGGGAAAAGACCATGTCTATTCACCCTACCCATGCCCCTCATAATTTTATAAATCTCTGTAAGGTCATCCCTCAGCCTCTGACACCCCAGGGAAAATAGCCACAGCTTATTCAGCCTCTGTCTATAGCTCAAACCCTCTGCCTGGCAACACCCTTGTGAATATGTTCTGAACCCTTTCAAGTTTCACAACATCTTTTCTATAGCAGAGAGACCAGAATTACATACATTACAAAGCCTAGAGCCAGGCTTTTGCCCACTCACTCAACCCTTCTATATTCCCTTGCAGATTTCTTATATCCTGATTATAACATGCCCTCCCACCTATTTTTGTATCATCAGTAAATATGAATACATTACATCCTGCGCACCCTCCAAATTACTTCTATGGATAGTAAACAGTTGAGCTCCGGGAACTGAAGATTGTTGCAGTCTACTAGATACATCTTTCCAATCTGAAAAACAGCCATTAATCCCAACTTTCTGTACTCTGTGTGTTAATCAATCCTCAATCCATGCTAATACATTACTCCAAATACCATGAGCTTCTATCTTGTGCAATAATCTTTTATGTAACACTTTATTGAAAGCCTTCTGGAAAACAAAATGCAGTTCATCTGCTGGTTCCTCTTAATCAATGCTGCTTGTTATATGCTTAGAGAATCTCAGGAAATTTGTTAAACTTCATTTACTTTTCACAAAACCATGATGACTCTGTTGTGTTAAGCTTTTATAGATGTTCAATTTCCTCCTTAATAATGGACTCTGGCATTTCTCTGAAGATAGATACTAGACTAACTGCTCTAGATTAGAGTGGTGCTGGAAAAGCACAGCAGGCCAGGCAGCATCCAAGGAGCGGGAAAATCAATGTGTCGGGCAAAAGCCATCCTGATGAAGGGCTTTTGCCCAAAACATTGATTTTCCCGCTCCTTGGATGCTGCCTGGCCTGCTGTGCTTTTCCAGCACCACTCTAATCTAGACTCTGGTCTCCAGTATCTGCAGTCCTCACTTTTGACTAGGCTAACTGCTGCTTTCTCTCTATTTTTGAACAGGGGCATCATATTGTCAGCTTTCCAATTTGTTGGAACCTTGAAGTTGTTGGAATCTTCCTAGAATATTCCAACTAAAACCTACAGTATCGCTGTAGCCATTTTACCACGTGCATTATCATTGCTGCTCCCCAGCTCCCACCCCACCCCCGCATGTACACCATACTGTTTGAAGCAACAGATATGAAAGCTCTTCTTCATATCCTGACCAGCATTTCACCTTCAATCAAAACAGATTATCTGATCAGCAATTCATTGCTGTTTGTGGGGTCTTTGTGTACAAATTGGCTGCCTCGTTCACCTATGTTTCAACAACAGATTTACTGAAAATTACTTTATTGGCTGTAAAATTGATAAGAAGTGCTAAATTTGCAAGAAAGTACAAAAAATTAAAAGTTCCTTTTCTTGAACTGAAATACAAGTTTTTGACTATCGTACCAAAGTAGTATATTTTACTCCCAATAAACATTTTTTTTATATTCTTGTATCATCATTTATTTTAACACTGTCCAAATCTTTTACATTGCATAGTACAGTATTGGATTTCAATCACATAAATTCACAATGAAAATAATTTTCCAATGACAAATGAAACCAGGTATTGTGATCATCTTGGTATATTTACAGGCCCAATTCCAGGTCTTCAAGCTCCTTCAAAAGAGCATCTTCTTTCAGTATTTTCTCCAGCTGTAAATAGAGAGGCGTGTAGTCAGTTCATAGCAATGATGCTAATATAACCACGTCAGCAGAATAGTTCAAATCAAGAAAAGTTGAATTTGACTCCCTCTAGCAGCTTTAATGGGCAATTACCTGGCTTAGAGTTGAAACAAAAGACCAGAAAAGTCCAAGATTTGATCTTAATCTCCCTAGAACAAGTTAGTCTCAACCAAGATGGTAACATGCACATGTTATGAAAGTGAAGACTAGGAACAAGACCCCTATCCCTTACCCGTTACCCCCACAAAGCCAAGAAGGATAGAAGATTTTCATTGTCACAAGGTAAGACACCATCATGCAGACTGCTGAAAGTTATAGGGTAAATCATGTGACTTAAGAGTCATAGAAATATAAAGCACAGAAACAGACTCTTTGGCCCAACCCGCCCAAACCGACTAGATATCCTAAATAAATCTAGTCCTATATTCCACGTTGTCATGCACACAAGATCAATGCAGAGAAAGACAGAGTAAACAAACACATTGATTGCTCTGTGGGATCAAGTATAAATACAGCTGGGACAATGAG
Organism: Chiloscyllium plagiosum; assembly: GCF_037043375.1. Classification (NCBI taxonomy): domain Eukaryota; kingdom Metazoa; phylum Chordata; class Chondrichthyes; order Orectolobiformes; family Hemiscylliidae; genus Chiloscyllium; species Chiloscyllium plagiosum. The sequence goes on along the minus strand of NW_028270151.1, from coordinate 14,840,914 downwards.
AGTTCCAGGGAATTTTTTTAAAGGATGCAGAAGACAACCAAACTCTTGTTAGGGAAAGGCATGGCTTTTCAAACAGGCAGTGTGACATAATTGCCAAGGTTTTAGTGAATAGTATCAGTGGAGTGTATACACCTGTACCTCTGGAGAGGGTACACCTAGATTGTGACTTATTGCCTGGAAAAGTAACTGTAAGGGTTGTCCATAGTATATCTGTAGCTAGAGTCAACCTACTCCTGGACAACGATCTGGTTGGAGAAAAGGTAATGCTTTCTCCAGTAGTTATGGAAAGATCACATGAGGTCAAAGAGACAGAGCAATTACAGGAAGTAGTTCCAGAGATGTTTCCTTCATGCTTCATGACCTGAGAAATGACTTAACAAAGACCATAACTGAAGGTCAAGTTGGCATTCAAAGACATAATTTGATTATCTGAACATTTCTTTGGGGATTTGGAAAATCCGAGAGAAACGTTCAGTAATTCTCCTCCAATTGAACAGGCCAAACCAGTGCAGAATTAAGTAGCCCAACTGGTTTTAACTTAAGCTGAAGGAGAAGGCATGCCAGAATAGTACTGTAATAAAAATGTGATTCTGATGAGGAAGTGGAGATCTCCTCACAGACAAAAGAACCAGGAGTGGAATGGCAGTTCACCAGCTGGTGGCACCACCTCAAATACTGTCAAATAGGAAGTTGCTAGGGCAAGACATGGGAATCTGGAAGCCCCCAAAAGATGTAGGTAGATATTTACACTGGCCAGGTCTTCACAAGGACATGGTGCCACATTTGCCAGATGGTGGGAAAACAGTTAACCTCGTACCTCTAATTTCCATACCAGTTCTTCATAAACCATTTAGTGGACTATGTTGGACCTTTAATAAAAACAAAGCAGGACACCTATATAGTTTTACTAATCTGCTATTAGATTTCTGGAGACTATACACTTGTGAACAATCACTGCTAAATTAATTGATGAGAAGTTAACCAGGTTCTTCGTTCAATATGGATTTCTGATGGAAATCCTTTTGGATCAAGATTTCAATTTGAACTTTAGTCAACATTTGTAACTGCTAGGATTTGTTTAAGTAAGTCAGGTTAATGCTGATTGGTCAATGCATTGCTCTGAAAAATAAACCAGTGAATGACCATTGTTGAGTTGAAACAAGCAGAATGCATGTACATGTTCGCTCTGTCTGTAAAGGAACAGGGGCCGATGTGTTAATACATGCAGCTTTCAATAGAAGCAAGCCGGAATGTCAATCCTAAACTGGCTATCAGTATAATTCTTACACCTAGGATTATCCTGCAAATATTGTCCAAGTGTGCAATCGCATTAGTGTTGGGAATTTTGCAAGTGCCGTCTGGTTAAGTACAGTCAGTGCCTTACTAGTTGAGAACAGTCAAAACAGGATGCTATTAGTGCTGTTTGCAGCAGTATGTTGTTTCACACAAGCTGCCAGTCTTTGCGACATATGTCCTGCACCCTAGCATTACAATGGCACTGAAATTCATATGCCACCAATTTATGATACAGACAGAATGTGTTGTTAGCAGCATCCTGTTAATGGAGGCACCACTCACGTCGCAGCTGCTTTTAAACAAACCCTGGTCATTAACAGGTGCATTCTCCATGACAGTGTTTTTATCAAACATGAGTCCACTTATTGAACAACCAGCACTCCCATGGACTATACGTTCTTTTTCCTTTATTTTTGTATATTTTGTGAATTATCCTGATTAGTACAAAGTGTAAACTTTTGACAAAGTGTGTCTGTTTTGGTAATACTCCATTTTATGATTACTGATTGGTGGTTTCATTGTTGTAGATTTGATATAAAGCAAGTGTACAATTGACCATTAAATTTATGTTATGACCTGTGTAGGAGAAGGACTTGAGAGAGTCAATGTACTCCTCCAGCCTTGGTCGTAACACATTTCAGAACCCATCGAACCAAAGTGGAAGCAAATATCTTCAATCTTCAGGACTGTCTGAGGAAAGAAGAAAAACAAACTCCCAACTTCTGATTTCTCTCGTCATTTACTGACAGATCTACTGTTTGATTTCTGAGTTTCGTTTCAGCACACCAAACCCTTCAGAGATCGCTGGGACAAAGAACAGAGACTTGTAGGTGGCATCCAAATGAGAGCACGGAGCGAACAGAGAATTGTTTGGTACTTGGCTATTTGCCAGCTGCATGCAAACCCCTAGATAGAAACCATTAACTTTTTCAGTACCTGGTTTTTTTCTAGTTGCTTGCCAGATGCTTCTTGTTCTTTTAGTTGTTCAATTGCTTTAAGTTTCTGCAACAAAAATGTCTTTTGTTAAGTGGTGAGCAGTCAAAGGCTTTGCGATGTGATCAAACCCATTTCTGTGATAAATGGAAGTGCAAAACATGGTTTTACTGCAAAAATAGGAAAAATATTTTTAATTCATTCATCAAAATGGAAACATCAACATATACACACTGACTTGTTTTGCTATTCGCCTTCTCCCCCACCAGCCCCACATATCTTCCTGAAAGCTTACTTTTTTGATGTTCTTAATTTTCTTATCAACTTCTGGGTCACCGTGGCCCTCAGAACACTGTACAGCTCTAGGTTCTGGGTCAGATGGTGCTTCATGTGTAACGTCTGACTTGCTCTCCTGCAGTGGGGGGGGGGGGGGAGGGGGGGAGGGGAGAGCGGAAAGGAGGGTCATTAATATCAACAATATCTGCTCGCACTCCCAAATGCTTTTGTAAAGCCAAGCTCTTAACAACTTGGAGCCACAGAGAAAAGTGATTCTGATAGGTTAGGGAAGTAGCAGATATTGCGAGGGTGATCTGAGGTGATTGAGATAGCGTGTGAAAATACCTGTTTTGCTGCCTTCCGAGCCTCTCGTTTCTTTTGATTTTTTAGAGCAGCTTTTGAAAGTTGCTTATCCGCAGTTTGTGGTTTCATGTTCTGAGGTGGCTCCTCTTCATGCTAGTTGGAAAGAAAATGGGTTATACATGATATGCAGGTGTACATGGTATTATAAATAAACATTTAATCAATGTACAATCAGCAATCTTTGGTTTAAATCTTACATATACTCATTTTGCACTCACAAATTTACGGTTCACAGTACACAACATTTCTCACCACTAAGCAAGCTATGCAACAAATGTTACCAAATTCATTTCAAATCCATCAAATGTCCTTCCTTCCCCTAGACAGGACCCAGCACCTTGCTTTCGTGAACATGTAGAAATTTTAACATTGAATGTCAGCATGTTAAATAGCCATGGGCTGCATTATTGCAAAATCAGATCCTGCCCTCAACAGACATACTACTAAAGAGCAGTGTCTAGGTTGAGATCAGGGATGTAAACCCTTAGTTATTTTCCAATTCCTGTTCAAGTGCATTTAAGTCAATTGTAATACTGTTGTCTGATATAAGATCAGCAAGGCAGGAGGAGAGAGAACTTTTATTAAGATTAAAAATGTATGCATTTTTACATTTTGAACAAAATACTTTTGAAGGAACAGAAACAACTTTTAATGGTTTTCCTTGCTCATTTTTACTGGGAGGAGAGATTGAGTCCAATCTTTGGAGTTTGAAGAATAAGAGGTCATCTCATTCAAATATCCAAGCAGTTGACAGAGTAGACATTGATGCTCGTTTCCTCTGGCTCGAAAATTGCAAACAACCTAATGTTTCAGAATAAGTGATAGCCATTTAGAACTGAGATGATTTGACTTATTACTGTCACATGTACCAAGAAACCGTGAAAAGTGTCGGTTTATGATGAGGAGAAATACCTTCATTCAGCGAACAGAGCAAATTTTCCATCCTCGGGGACTTAATTGCTGAAAACAGTCAGAACAGAGACTGGCAAAATTTAGGAAGGGGATCAAGTAAAATGGGTATGAAGTGGGAAACAAAACCAGTATCAGCCATGATCTCACTGAAGAGCAAAACATGAATCGAAGGATTAACTCCTGCATCTATTTTTAATGTTCTTATTTATCACTTGAAGATATATTCAACATAATATATTCTCTTAAATATATTCAACAGGATGAGGAAAGGCCTGATATTTCCCTCACAGAGGAATTAAAACGTGTAGAGTTATGGGCTATCTTTGTGATATAAAACATAACTAGTCTGACTGAGGCATGGCAAAATACAGCCTTTGCATGAATTGACTAACTTGACATTTAGCACCGGTCTACATGATAACCTTAGAGTGAAATCAATTATGTCCATGTTTTTATGGATCATTATAGGTATGCTTCATTGAGCTCTTTAACTCACATATAAATTCAAATCAATTTTATGCATTTCAAATTAGGATATCAACAGATCTTGGGTGTTCTAATTTAGAATTCATCTATCAATGAGCTAACAAGCTTAAAACAGCCATATTCAGAACTCGACAAAGGCCAAATGCAAACTGGTCAAGCCAGTGAGTAAGAAGAACAAGGGCAAATGGGATCAGGTCCTCTTGTTTAAATTAGTTGGTTCCCAAGGCTCACTGTTTTACACGGTCCAGGTGATGTACATTAAGTACTTGAATGCTGATGTGATCATCCTCATCAGCTTGAGATGGTACATGAATCCAGGAACCAGGAGCTAAAAGGAAGGCATTACCTAGCTTTTCAGGTAGTTTCCAATCCACAGAATTTATTTCTATATCATTAACTATGATTATGTGATTCTGCTTAATAGCTGCTGATTACATTAGAGTCATAAAGATGTACAGCACAGAAACAGACCCTTTGGTGCAAACAGTTCACGCCAACCAAATATCCTAAATTAATCTAGTCCCATTTGCCAGCATTTGGCGCATATCCCTCTAAACCTTCCTATTCATGTACCCATCCAAATGCCTTTTAAATGTTGTAATTGTACCAGCCTTCACCACTTCCTCTTGCAGCTAATTCCATACACGCACCACCCTCTGTGTGAAAATGTTACCCCTTAGGTCCCTTTCATATCTTTCCCCTCTCACCTTAAACCTAGGTTCTCTAGTTTTGGACTCCTCTACCCTGGGAAAAAGACCTTGGCTATTCACCCTATCCATACCCCTCATGATCTTATAAACCTCTGTAAGGTCACTCCTCAGCCTCCAACGCTCCAGGGAAAACAGCCCCAGCCTGTTCAGCCTCTCCCTATAGCTCAAACCCTCCAACCCTGGCAACATCCTTGTAAATCTATTCTGAACCCTTTCAAGTTTCACAACATCTTTCCTATTGTAGGGAGACCAGAACTAAATGGAATATTCCAAAAGTGGTCTAACCAGTGTTATGTACAGCCGCAACATAACATCCCAATTCCTATACTCAATGCAAAGACCAATAAAGGCTAAATACCTTCTTCATTTTATATGTGGGACTCCATTTCAAGAAACAATGAACCTGCACCTCAAGGTCTCTTTGTTCGGCAACACTTCCCAGGACCCTAGCATTAAGTGTATAAATCCTGCCCTGATTTGCCTTATTAAAATGCAACACCTTACATTTATCTAAATTAAACTATATCTGCCGCCCCTTAGCCCATTGGCCCATCTGATTAACATCCTGTTGTGTTCTGAGATAACAGTGTTTCTTCACTGTTCACTACAGCACCAATTTCGGTGTCATCTGCAAACTTACCAACCATTCCTCTTATATTCAGATCCCAATGACTTATATAAATGACAAAACAGCAGTGATCCAGCACTGATCCTTGTGGCACACCAGTGGTCACAGGCCTCTAGTCTGAGAAACAACGCTTTACCAGCCCCCTCTGCCTCCAACTTTCAAGCCAATTTTGTATCCAAATGGCTAGCTCTCACTCACATGGATTCCATGTGATCTAACCTTGCTAACCAGTCTATCATGTAAAACCTTGTCAAACGCCTTGCTGAAGTCCATATGGACAACATCCACTGCTTTGCTTGCATCAGTCTTAAAACTGACATTGTAAGGATAATACAGTACACGGTACTAAAGGTGAGTACCTCTTCAACTCATTTCAATTCAAAAGATAAAGAAGTGTAAATGAATTACTTGAATACTGGGTATGGCATACTTAACAATGCAAGAAGTGTTCCAGGTGTGCATTTCAAACTCCTGGATGCTAAAAGTCAGAAAGAAAGCAGCAGTCTTAACTGTGGTGTGAATAGCACCAGGAACTGGTGCAATCGCTCACAAGATAAGTCTGTCAAAGATCTCTCTTTGGGTTCGTGGAACATGGTGCTCCATACACAGTTGAAATATCCTGTATTTATTGAGGCTAACTCACAATGACACATATATGTATATACAGCAAACTTTGTTTTAACTGGTACCTTTAAACTGGCATTATCGATTAACTGGCAAAAAGTTACATACCTCAAATCCCAGACGTTTACTGCATTATCGTGATCTCTGCAATATCTGTTTAATCAGTTGAGGATGCGAGTGAGAAGGATTTCTACTGGTAAATTTTAATTATGGCAAAATTGCATTGTTATATAAGTGATTGATGATGTAAATAAATTATAACAGTAATGTGTATGCCCCCTGCTTTGCTGACTGTGCAAAACAGCAACGAGGGTATGATAGAAACATAGAAGATAGGAGCAGGAGTAGGCCATTTGAGGCTGATCATCGAGCTCAATACACTCACCCAGCTTCCCCAATATCCATTCAGCCACATTTAACTCCTCGAAAACACAATGTTTTGGCTTCAATCATTTTCTGTTGCAGTGAATTCGACAGACTCACCGCACTATGAGTGAAGAAATTTCTCCTTATCTCAGTCCCAAAGTGCTTATCCCTTATTCTTTCAAACTATGATTCCTGGTTCTGGACTCTCCCCACTATCCAACCTGTCTCGTACTGTTACAAATTCATAGGTTTCTATGAGATATTCCCTCATTCTTCTGAACTGCAGTGAATACAATTCCTCACTGACTCAATCTCTCCTCATAGATCAGTCCTGCTATTCTGGGAATCAACTTGGTAAACCTTCACGGCACTCTCCCTATAGCAAGAACATCCTTTCTCAGATAGGGAGACCAAATTGCACACAATATTCCAGGTGTGTGCTCTCGCCAATGTCATGTCTAACTGCAGCAAGAAATCCTTGTTCCTGTAGTGGTGAAGTCTTTAAAAATGCACTGAAGTGCCAGTGATCAAATCTTGCAGGAGTGATTAACCCAGAGTGAACGAAAGGGTTCAGATGAATTAAAATCCAAACTTTTCATTACTTATTTCCCTATTAAATTCATAGCATGCTGTTCAATATTCGGGTGGGAGAAGAATGTAGGGCATTTTTACACTGAGTCCTGAAACATTAATTTGACTTCAATGTATATTCAGAACAGACTTTTGGATGATGGCAAATTAAGAGCAAGAGCAAAAAAACACAATAAAAAGTTGTACAGATGTTAAAAAGGGAACCCAAACTCAAATAAGCAAAAGTACAGAACCACACTCACCAATTTTGAGCTTGTTATTGGCTTGTTTCTCAATGCGGGGGGTCTGTAAGCCTGTGCAGGTTTGACATCAATACTCGGGACATCATTAGGAACGGTCTGATATTTGATGGGTTTCTCCGGGAAAGCCCCATCTACAAAAGGCTGCCAGTGTACTTCCCAGAGCTCAGAGTTTGCTGGCACTTCAACTTTATGACGGACTGCGCCACTGTAGTGCCAGATCTTGTAGCCATTGCTAACCCGTAGTCTTGGTGAGCAGGTTGCTGTTACAATGTGCTCTCCATCTGGGCACCATGAGAAGACAGTTGTATCAGCAGCTTGGGGCTTAGAAATTTGCTTGTATTTTTTTACGTCCCAGACTTCCATCTGTCCTCGGAGGTTTCCAAAGCCCGCTAGCACAAGAATGTGTCCCTGAGGGCTGTAGAAGGCCGCATTCCGAGGCCCAGTGCCAAAATCAAAGACTGGGTCACACTTATGGTTGAAGACTGTAGCTTTGGCAGGCATGAAACCATACACAGCACAAAATTCAAGCGAGTTTGGATTCCAGACTACATCATAAATTGGGCCATTTTTTGCTGAAAGAGAAAATTGTTTCAACAGTAAGGTGCTGTCACTCCAGCGTAATATCGCAATAAAAACAGCTTTTCATTTACATAGTGGCTTTAACAGGGCACTTCACAGAGGGGTAATCCTAGAAAAATGGATACTAAACTAAAGAAGACATTAGGAATTTTGGTGAGTCACTGGCATTCTTGCTCAAGACAAGACCATACGTTCAAGCCTTCTCATAGAGTTCAACATAAATTTAGGTTGACAATTTTTGCAGTAATGCGGAATGCCAGAATAAATGAAGGCCCTGCAAGTTTAACTGTGTGCAATTGATCCAATGGCAAATTGTAGAGTTCTCCCAGTACTCTGACCAACATTCACACCCTCAAAACTCAACTAAGAGCAGAAGATCTGATCATCGATTAACCTATTTGTGGAATTTTTTTTGTTCCAATTGGTCATCAAATTTGTAAATAACAACAGTAATTGTACTTCAAAAAGCAATCCATAAGATGAAAAGCAATGTGGGACATGACAAAGGCCTGAGAACGCACAATGCGAATGCAAGTTACTTCAATCTATACAGCTGTATTCCATTATTCCAATGCATTCCCTGTCAGTCTTATGCCGAACACCCTTCATAAAATTGAGCTCACCCAAAACATTCCTAAATTGCATCAAGTGTTTTTCACCCATCACCCTGTGCTCACTAACCTACAATGGCTCTTGGTCGTGCAACACTTTAATTTTAAACTTCTCTTCCTCATTTTCAATTCTCTCCCACATCTTTCCCCCTCCTGATCTCTAGAACCCTCTTCACCTCAACAACCCTCAGAGATTTCTGCACTCTTCCAATTCTAACCTCTTCTACACCCTCAATTTTTAATTAGTCTGCCATTGGTTGCTGAACCTTCAGCTACCCCTATATTAAAGCCTGGAATTTCATCCCTAAACTGGCCCATCTCTACCTCCCCTTTTAAGATATTCCTTAAAACTTATGCCTTTGACCATGACTTTGGCCACTTATGCTAATATGTCCTGATGTGTTTCACTGCTAAATTTTTTTGATAACAGTTCTTTGAAGTGGCTTGGGGAAATTGTACTGCATTCAAGGTTATACTAACTTGAGAAGCAGTAAACTGCACTAAATACTAGATGGAAATGTGTTGCTGGAAAAGCGCAGCAGGTCAGGCAGCATCTAGGGAACAGGAGAATCGATGTTTCGGGCATTAGCCCTTCTTCTTTCATTCCTGAAGAAGGGCTAATGCCCGAAACGTCGATTCTCCTGTTCCCTAGATGCTGCCTGACCTGCTGCGCTTTTCCAGCAACACATTTCCATCTCTGATCTCCAGCATCTGCAAACCTCACTTTCTCCTGCACTAAATACTATACAGGCACATCAAGCTATGGGAATTTACAGCACAAAAGCAGGTCAATTCACCAAGTCTTGTAAGATAGCACCCTCCAAACCCATGACCATGTCTATCTAACAGGGAGAGGACAGCCAATACATGGCAACACCACCAACTGAAGGATCCCCCTAGTCACTCACTATTTTGATTTGTGGGATTATGGGTTATACCTGAATCTATTAGACTTACAGGGGTTTAAGGAGGCAGCTCACCACCAGCTTCTCAAGGGCAACTAGGGATGGGCAATAAATGCTGCTCCAGTCAGTCATACCCATTTCCTGGATTGAATTGAAAAAATATTTAATCTCTTGCACCTGCTCAAGTTCTGACATATTATACAGCGCGGACACCATTCCATTGGAGAGGAAGTAGATTGGAGAATAGGAAGTAGCTCATTAGCTTTTGGAGGGACATAACTGGTGGGATAACTCAAACGGTAAAGTCCTGGAAGTCTTAAGTTGGCTAACCAGCATTAGGAAAGAAGTTCATAAGCAACAACATGGCAATTTTCTCTTATTTTTGCCTTTCTAATTAATAGAAAATATTGCATTGAAATGGACAGCAGCGCACTGCAGCCAAGATTAGAGTGGTGCTGGAAAAGCGCAGCAGGTCAGGCAGCATCCGAGGAGGAGGAAAATTAACGCTTTGGGCAAAAGCCATTCTGATGAAGGGCTTTTGCCCAAAACGTCGATTTTCCTGCTCCTTGGATGCTGCCTGACCTGCTGTGCTTTACCAGCATCACTCTAATCTTGACTCTAATCTCCAGCATCTGCAGTACCCACTTCCACCTAGCAGTGCACTGCAGCCTTTGCAATGCCTGCAGACTATGTTGTGAGTTATAAGAAGTGACAGCATTAGCAATTGTGTAGTAGCAACAAAACATTTACATACCAAGCTAACCCTTAAAAGTTGCAACCTCAATGCATGAAAGTTACTGTTAATAGTAGAGAGAATTAAAATTCTCAAAGCAGGTAGGCAATGCCTGAGCCAGGAGATAGCTAGGAATGATGGTTAGGTGGGAACTGCAAATGCTAACTGCAGAAGCAACTCAGCTGAACCACAAATGCAAAGGGTTTCTCTTCCAGGTTGTATGCAATCATGCTCGAGGGACCAATCTTCAGTTCTGTTTGGGAGGGCTGGTTACCCCATTCCCCAGAATATTAAAGAAATAATACTTACCTTGAGGCTCACGCCTTCAGGCAGAAGTTGCAATTTTTATGCTGTATTTCAATGGATCTCAAATAGACATGGCAATCTATTAACAATCTCTAACCTTTTAGAGAATTGGATTATAATCCAAAACAACCTAAATGTTTCAAATCTAATGCCTGAGAATTTTCAGTTGTGCGCATCACAGATGACAGCTATCTCAGGAACTGGTCATTGACTTCAGGAAGTAGAGTGGAGGGCACGCCCTGTCTGCATCAATGGTGCTGAGGTGGAGGTGGCTGAGGACATCAAGTTCCTGGGAGTGATGAACACCAACAATCTGTCCTGGTCCACCCATGTTGATACTACAGTCAAGAGAGCACATCAACGTCTCTACTTCCTCAAGAGGCTAAGGAAATTTGGCATGTCCATGAAGACTCTTACAAATTTTTATAGATGCAACATAGAAAGCATCCTATCTAGATGCATGGCAGTTTGATTTGGCATCTGCCCTTCCCAAGACCGAAAGAAATTACTGAGTTGTGAATCCAGGCCAGTCCATCACACAAATCATTTCCTGACTTCATCTATACTGCCACTGCATCAGGAAAGCATTAACATAATCACCCCTGTTATAATCTCTTCCACCGTCCTCCATTGGGCAAAGATATAAAAGCTTGTATACATATAAGAACTTCCCCACTGTTATCAGACTTTTGAATGGACCTTATTAATGTTAATATTGATCTCTCTTTGCATTTTTGGCAGCTGTAACATTGTATACTGCACTCTGTTCTGTTACCCTGATGCACTTGTCTAGAACAATCTGCCTGTAAAGCATATAAGACAATAGTTTTCATTGTACTGTGGTACATGACAGTAATTAATCAAATCAAATTATTCAAAATTTGTGATTTCTATAACCCTATTTTTCAAATAAGTTATCTACTAATAACATGCAAATACTAGACTTGTACAGCCAATCACTGAGGTGCAAGTTACTGCCCTTGACATCAAGACTGGATTTGACTCAGTGTGGCATCAAGGAGCCTGAGCGAAACTATCAATTGAAAGAAGAGGGAAAATCCTCTGCTGTTGCGAAGCAAAGGAAGAGATTGTAGTTGTTAGAGACTAGTCATCTCAGCTTCAGAATATCTTTGCAGCCTTCCTCAGAGTCATGTCCAAGACCCAATCATCTTCAGCTGCTTCATCAATAACCTTGCCTCCATCATAAAGTCAAAAGTGGGGATGGTCGTTGATGATCACACAATGTCCCACCATCACTACCCCTCAGATACTGAAATAGTCCATGTCCAAATTCAGGAAGGCCTAGATAATTTCCAGATATCTGGCAAGTAACATTCATAAGTGCTATGCAATGACCAATACCAATAACAAAGAATCTAATCATCACGCTTTGTCATTCAACAGCCTTACAACTACTATCGACATCCTGGGGACTTATCACTGATCAGAAACTGAACTGGATTAGCCATATAAGTACTGTAGTTACCACAGCACATTAGAGGCCAGCAATCCTGCAGTAAATAGCTCACCTCCTTTCTCCCAAATCCTGTCCACCATCCACAAGCTGCAGATCAGGAGAGTGATGCAATACCCCCCACTTGTCTGGATGAGTGCAGCTCCAAACCACTCAAGCAAATTGACACCATCCTGGACAAAGCAGCCCATATGACTGGCATCACATCTACAAAACTCACTCCCCTATTACCAATACTCAGGGGCAGCTGTATGAACCATTCACAAGGTGCACTGCAGAAATTACCAAGGCTCCTTCCAATTCAATCAACATTGCCACAAGAATAGCCAATCCATGGGAACACCATCACCTGAAAACTCCTCTCCAAGCCATACACCATCCTGACTTGGAAACATATCCCCCTTCATTTAGCATCGCTGGGTCAAAATCCTGGAACTCCTTCCCTAACTGCATTGTGGGTTGCCTCCATCAAGTGGACAGCAGCAGTTCAAGAAATATACTCACCACCACCTTTCAAGGGCAACTAGGGATCGGCAATAAATGCTGGCCCAGCCAGCAATGCACACGTGCCCATGACTGAATTTTTAACAAATATCTTTGACATTATTGTGTGACAAACAGATTTACGCAAGAAAGAAAAATTTGATTGCATTTACCAAACAACCGACTAACAGGCATTAACAGCTTTCAGAACATATTTAATAAAACAAATGTGGAAAAAGAATACATACGCAGCTGCACTAATGCACTTTCTCCATTTGATGCTATATAGTGCAGGGTTTGTTCACCATAATATGATGCTCCAGACTTGTCGACATCTGTGCTGGCTATCACCAATACAGCAGTTCCTAAAGGAAGACAGTGGTTATTAGTAATCTCAGGCATGCACTAATTTGCATTAACATAGTACCTTAATACCTTTAAAATGTCTCAGCGCCCTTCACAGGGCCCTTACCAAGCAGTGAACTGTGAAAAGGTGTTAGAACTGCTGGCCTTAGACGTGATCAAAGATGTAGGTTGTACGGTTTGTCATTAAGCAGGAGAGAGAAGTAGAGGGGTTTAAACAAGAAGTTCCAGAGCTGACAGCCCTGGCAGCTAAACAAACAGCCACCAATTAATGAAATTCAGAGTGAGAATACTCAAGACGGCATCACTGGAGGAATACAGGGAACTTGGAGACTTGTAACCCCGGATAGAGCTATCAAAATAGGAAAGCATGAGGCAACGAAGAGATTTGAAAACAAGATTAAGCATTTTAAAATTGAGAAGTTGCCAGGTCAGGAGTGAATGCGGGTCAGCAAGCATACAGCTGATGCGTGAACAGGACTTAGTGCGAGTTTAGATACAAGCAGCAGAGTCCAAGTTCATGGAAAATGGGAGGCTGGCCAGCTGTGAATTGGAGTAGCCATGTCTGGAGGTAATTAAGGATGAAGGTTTCATCAGCAGAGGAGCTGAGACAGCAGTGGAGATACACAATGTCACAGAAATGGAATTAGGCAGTCTTGCAGACCGACTAAATGTGTGGCCTGAATCACATACAGTCATAGAGATGTACAGCACGGAAACAGACCCTTCGGTCCAACTCGTCCATACCGACCAGATATCCCAACCCAATCTAGTCCCCTTTAGCAGCATTTGGCCCATATCTCTCTAAACTCTTCCTATTCATATACCCAGCCAGATGCCTTTTAAATGTTGCAATTGCACTAGCCTCCACCACTTCCTCTGGCAGCTCATTCCATACACGTACCACCGTCTGTGTGAAAAAGTTGCCCTTTCGGTCTCTTTTATATCTTTCCACTCTCACCCTAAACCTATGCCCTCCAGTTCTGGACTCCCCCACCCCAGGGAAAAGGCTTTACCTATTTACCCTAACCATGCCCCTCATGATTTTATAAACCTCTGTAAGGTAACCCCTCAGCTTTCAACACTCCAGGGAAAACAGCTCCAGCCTAGTCAGCTTCTCCCTTGGGCTCAAACCCTCCAATCCTGGCAACATCCTTTCATCATCTTGGGGAAAATAGAATAGCAAATACCTTCTACATTAGCTTCAGCCAATTACCAAGCTGAGGCATGGAATCAATGGCCAGGAGGTCAAGTGTACCTCACAGTGCCAGGGACTCAGGTCTGATTCCACCCTTCGGTTACTATCTTTGTGGAGTTTGCACATTCTCCCCTCATCTGCATGGATTTACTTCAGGTGCTGTGGTTCCCCAGAACGGAGGCTAGCAAGGGAGAAGCGAGTCCTGGAGAAAACTTACCTCGGAACATCTGAAAGCCAGTACAGAATGGACTGGAGGCTTGGAGCAAACCAGGAACAGTTGTTGTACTGGGATCTGGGCTGGGCTGTCAAACAACATGTGGAAACCCCTGTGCTGAGCTACTGCAATGGGGCAGCACTGTGGCTCAGTGGTTAGCACTGTTGCCTCACAGCACCAGGGACCCAGGTTCGATTCCCACCTTGGGCAATTGTCTGTGTGGAATTTGCACATTCTCCCCGTGTCTGCGTGGGTTTCCTCCAATTTCCTCCCACAGTCCAAAGATGTGCAGGTTAGGTAGATTGGTCATGTTAAATTGCCTATAGAGTTAGGTGCATTAGTAAGGGGGAATGGGTCTGGGTGGGTTACTCTTTGGAGGGTCGATGTGGAGGTACTCTGGGTTCCTCCCACAATCCAAAAAAGATGCGCAGAGCAGGTGAACTGGCCATGCTAAATTGCCCATAGTGTTAGGTGCATTAGTCAGGGGTAAATATAGGGTAGGGGACTGGGTCTGGATGGGTAACTCTTCGGAGGGTCAGTGTGGACTTGTTGGGCCGAAGGGCCTGTTTCCATACTGTAGGGAATCTAATCATCTAATCTAATATTTATTTGACTGTAATATCTATCCTTATAACTATGTCATATTTCTAATTTATACTATGAATCACTGTAAAGTAATGCAACTGTTTTTTGTATCTAAGATTTTTACCGAGGTATTTTGGACCTAAGATGGCATCATAAAAGGCGACAATTACACTTTTGACTGTACTCAGTTGAGTACACATGACAATAAAGGATATTCTACTCTATTACCCCCGCAGTCTAAAGATGTGCAGGTTTGGTGGATTGACCATATTAAACTGCCCATAGTGGGTGTGCAGGGGAGCAGGCTAAGTGAGACATCCATGGGAAATGTGAGATTACAGGAACAGGGTGGATCTGGGTGAAATGCTCTTCGGAGGGTCAACATGGACTTGTTAGGCTAACTGGCCTGCTTCCACATTGAAGGGATTCTATGATTCACACTCTGGTGTAGGCCACAGATATGGTGTTTGACACATGGCCAAAATGTCCATTATGGTTCAAATAATTGTTGACAGACTACTTAAAAATGGAAGCAAATGGAGATATTGATTAAAACTGATATCTCAAGTTTTACACTGACCCTGCAGTCACACATGTACTTTCTATCAGGTTCACTGAACTCTGTCTCATTTACCTCTCTGTGAGTGATGGGGGAATTGCAACACTGCTATTGTTACATTCTGGAACCTTATTCTCTTTGTGGTTTGATACTACAATGGGTGATTATGGCATCCAAAAAGTTATTGTTAAATCTTTATGTTTTAGTGGTCACTTGCTGAATTCTTTCTTTGAACCAAAAATCCCAATTTCTGAAGCTGACAATTCAGATCAGTAACTTAATAAAACTGAAAAGAGAAGCCATACTGCTCTGCAACTTACATTAATTTAAGAAATTCAATTATCAATATTGTCAAAATACTGACACATTTAAACCAAAGAACTGAAATTTTAATGTTCTTTAGCTTTAAGGCCACAAGAGGGCAACATACTAGGCATCAGAGCCACACAAAATGGGTTCATATCATTAAAGCACAGGAACAGGCCCTTCGGCCTGCCATGTCTCCACAGGGAAAAATCCCATTCTTACGAGAGGAAATTAAGGAGGACATATCAATGACCAAGACAAATGTACAAAGTGTGCACATCTGCGACTGGCAGCTCAATGTACAAGAGCTTATTTTCTCATCTTTTTCATGGTCTTTCGTACGCCACAAATGAGCCTGAAGTAATGTGGAAAAAGGCTAAACCTGGAACACTTGGAATGGGACTCAGATTATGTTAAAGTGAAGCTAACTCAATAAATGCTTTGGAAAATCTGCAATTACTCTCTTCTCAGTTTTACTCCAGAATCACACACACACTGATTATCCCAATCAGTTGAACAAGCCCCAGAATTCTGTTAATTTTGGCATTTACAAACCTTCAAGGGGAAAGGTTTTTTCCACTTAGTATGTATTAAGCACTCAAACTGGCTATATAATAGTGCAGTTTAATGCAACATGTCTTAACGACAATTCACTTGAAATATGGCATGTTCATACAATGTTCATGGGGAATGTAGTTTGAGAGCATCTGTTTGAAGGTAAATCCACATCTGTCATTTGGGAATCTTTTAAAGGCTGGTTGATTAGATTTCTCAAGACCAGCATGTTCCTGTAAAAGTGGAGGATAAGGATGGCAAGATTCGGGAACCTTGGATGATAAGAGAAATTGTGAGCTTAGTCAGAAAGAAAAAGGAGCCATATGTAAAACTGAAGACAGACAGAGCCCTCGTAGAATATAAAGAAAGCAGAAAGAATTTAACAAGGAGTTGGAGTGCTAAAAATGACTCTGCCAAACAGGATTAAGGAAAATCCCAAGGCATTTTATACATAACTTAGGAGCAAGCTAATAGCAAAGGAAAGGGTAGATCCACTCAAGAACAAAGGAGGGAATTTATGCATGGAGCCGGAGGAAGTGGGTGAGGACTTTAACAAATACTTTGCATCAGTATTCACAAAGGGGAAGGACATGGTGGATGGTGAGTCTAAAACGGGGTACCTTGATATTCTAGAGCATTGTTGTATAACAAGAGGTTTGGTGTTTTGAAAAGCATTAACGTAGACTAGTCCCCAAGATCTATCCCTGAACAGCGAAGGAGGTGAGGGAGGAAATTGCTGGGGCCTTGAAATCTTTGTATCCTCTTTAGTTATAGGTGAGATTCCAGAGGACTGGAAAATAGCCAATGTGTTCCTTTGTTTAAGAAGGGCAACAGGGATAATCTGGAAAGTTACAGGCTGGTGAATCTTACAGGACAGGATTTATTCATATTTGGTAAACTGCGGACTATTAGTTATAGGCAGTATGGCTTTGTGCGGGTGAGGCCATGTCTCACAAACATGATTGAGTTTTTTGAGGAAGTGGCAAAGATGTTTGATGAGGGCAGGGTAGTAGGCGTTGTCTGCATGGACTCTAGCAAGGCCTTTGACAAGGTTCCTCATGGCAAGCTAATACAGAAGGTAAAGTCACATGAGAGCCAGGATGTGCTGGTAGGGTGAATACAGAACTGGCTTGGTCATGGAGGGCAGAATAAAAATGGAAGGGTGTCTTTCTGACGAGAGAACTGTGACCAGTGGTTTCTGCAGGGATCAGTGTAGGGGCCCCTGTTGTTAGTAATATAAATATTAATGATTTGGAGGGGATTATAGGTGGTCTGATTAATCAGTTTGTGAATGACGTGCAACAACTGGGGGAGCTGTAGATAGTGAGGAGGATTGCAGGAGGATATCTTAGGATACAGGTAGGCTGAAACTTGGGCAGAGAAATAACAGATCCAGACAAACGCAATGTGATACATTTTGAAAGGTCTAATGCAGGAGAAAAGTATACAGTAAATGGCAGAACCCTTAGAAACATTAACATACAGAGGGATCTAGGCACATAAGTGGTTAATTTAGTTAAAAAGGCATATCACATGCTTACCTTTATTGGTTAGAGCACAGAGTATAAATATTGGCAAGTCATGTTTCATCTGCACGTAGCTGTATATTTGTTAGACCACATTTGGAATACTGCGTACAGTTCTGGTCACAACAAAAGGATGTGGAGCCCTTAGATAGGATACTGAAAAAGTTTACCAGGATGTTGCCTGGCTTGGAAGGTATTAGTTATGACAGAGATTGAACAAACTCAGTTTGTTTTCATTTGAATGTTGGAGGCTAACAGGGGTTCTGATAGAGGTATGAGGGACATAGATAGAATGGTTGATTGGAGTCTTTTACCCAAGGTAGAAATGTCAATTACTGAGGGACATAGATTTAAAATAAAGAGTGAGCTCAAAGGAAACATAAGAGGCAATTTTTTTATACAAATGGTGGTAAGTGCTTGGAATGTACTGCCAGAGGGGATGTCAGAAGCAGATACAATAGCAATGTTTAAAAGGCATCTTGAGAGATACATGAATAGGCAAGGAATAGAGGGATACAGACTGCATGGAGGCAAAAGATGCAGGTGGGCTGGAGGGCTAGTTCCTGTGCTTTACTATTCTGTGTTCCTTGTCTAACTAAAAGACTCAAAGGATGATTGGGCTTTCCTTTCCTGCCATCACCGTCAATATTACTGCCCCACAGCTCTTCAAAACTAAGAATGTTGATTATGTAGTCTTGGGATTTCTATCCCTCACAGCTGAAAAATGTGTTGCTGGAAAAGCGCAGCAGGTCAGGCAGCATCCAAGGAGCAGGAGAATCGACGTTTCAGGCTTAAGCCTGAATAATTCCTGAAGAAGGGCTCATGCCCGAAACGTCGATTCTCCTGCTCCTTGGATGCTGCCTGACCTGCTGCCCTTTTCCAGCAGCACATTTTTCAGCTCTGATCTCCAGCATCTGCAGTCCTCACTTTCTCCTAATTCTATCCCTCACTCAATTTGAAATTCCAGTTCAGATAGCAATCACATGGTCCAGCTACTTTCTCATTCTAGCAGTACAAGAAACTGAAATGGACTGGACTGGGACTGCAAGCTGTCCACACATTCAAAGTCCCAGGACTCTAAAGCTCAGCTAACTATTGAGATCTCAGAGCAGGGAGGAAAGATGAGTCCCAGGAAACTGGGCTGAGGGAGGTGAAAATGGAGAGCCTGAGAGGGAGCACCCAGAGTGGGAAGGCAGTAGAGAGGTACAAAACCCGCCTGTTGTTAAATGGAGACATCCCCTCCCCACCTTGCCATATGGCCTGAACACACCACTTCCCTGTAAATTCAGGCTGAGCAGTAAATAGCCCGAACATCACAGAATTATTACAGAGTTGAAGAGGTGATTTGATCCATCTAGCCGGTCATGTATGGAACACCCAAGGGCTTCAACTTAGACGAGGCTAGGTGGACAGGCTGGTCTGGGCTTTGCACATGTCACTGTGAAGAGGTCAGAGCAGATAGGAGCCTGGTGAGAAGACCATTCGAAGCATTTTACAGGCTCTTCCCTGTTTGCAAAACTGCACGTGAGAGGATGTAAAATTCAGCCCCAATGTGTTAGTCTCAATTCAAGTCAACCTTACCTTTCTTATTCCAAAGCATTGTCACTTTGTCAGCCTTAAAAAAACTTTTATTTGCCAAGGCAGAGGCAGGACCTTCGAATTTTGGGTACTGATACAATCGAACAAATGACGGCGCACCCTTGGATCCAGGCACATAAACTGCAACCTTTTACAACAATAAAAAGGTAGGTTCTGGTCAATTCTAAATTTGTATTTGAAAATATCGTTTACACAGACATCTACTATATCATGTACAGTTCTCACCACTTCATGTAAGGACATCAGCACCAAACAATAGATAACATTATCCTACCGACTGACATCCCTACTTCATATACTTTGAGAAGATATCCTCACCTCACATACACATCTAATTACCATTTTTCTTTCTGTTTTGCTTCCTTCTGTGGTATGCTAAGCTTGACATGATTTTGCGTTCCATTTATAGGGGGGAGACTATGGCCTAGACTGTTAATCCAGAGATGAAAAATGTGGTGCTGGAAAGACACAGCAGGCCAGGCAGCATCCGAGGAGCAGGGAGAATCGACGTTTCGGGCATAAGCCCTTCTTCAGGAATCATTCCTGTTTTTCCAGCACCACATTTTTCAACTCTGGTACTCCAGCATCTGCAGTCCTCATTTTCTCCTTATTAATCCAGAGACCCAGGTAATGTTCTGGGGGCCTAGTTTTGAATCCCATCATGGCAGACAGTGGAATTTGAATTCAATTTTCAAAACTTTGGAAATTAAGAGTCTAATAATTACTATGAATCTTTTGTCAATTGTTAGGAAACCCCATCTGGTTCACTAATGTCCTTTAGGGAAGGAAACTGCCATCCTTACCTGGTCTGGCTGGTATGTGACTCCAGACCCGCAGCAATGTGGTTGACTCTTAACTGCACCCTGGGCAATTAGGGACGGGCAATAATTACTGCCTAGCCAGTGACGCCCTCATCCCGTGAATGAATAAAGAAAAAAAAATTATTGATGTCTATATAGGTTTCCTGTCTGCCTGAAGTATCATTAAGTTCCATGGCAAGTTCCTCCACCTCTTCTGTAAATCAACGTGAAATCTGCCATGTTGAATGACTGTAATCATAAATGCACAAATAATGCAACTGAAATCATAGTTCTAAGTAGTCAATATGAATTGCCACTGATCAATGCTGTTGAAAATTCTATCTGCCCTAAAATTCTCACCAATTAAAGAAAAGACAGGTAGTTTGTAAGAGACAGCAGAATTCGGGATATTTCTAACAGTAACTTTTATTTATTGTTTCAAAAACCATTGTTTTATGATGGTTAACATTACAGACGGAAATTTTCTTCCAAATTAAGTTGCTTAACATATGACAAAAGCCTTAGACCTCAAAAGGGTCATGGAGTAGGAGGGTAATATACTGGAATTGGAAAGGGATTAGGTAACAAACAGAAAAGAAAGAGTGGACATAAATGGAGCCTTTTCACACTGACAGAATGTTACTCGTGTAGTATTGCAAATGTCATTGCTGGGGCCTCAGCTATTTACAAGCTACATTCAGATTTAGATAACGAGACAGAGTAAAACATCAAAGTTTGCTGATAATATAAATCTAAGTGGAAAGCAAGCTGTGGGGAGAACATGTACTGTATAGGCAAGTTTAAGTGAGGGGCAACAAGTTGATAGATGCAATTTTCACATGGGAAAGTGTGTAGTAGTTCAGAATGGAACAGCAGAACATTTTTAAAAACTTGTAAATGTGGGTGCAGAAAGAATTCTGACTGTGCTCATGCACAGAACACAGGAAATTAAAATGCAAGTAATTTTTGAAGGCGAACAGCATGTTGATATTTATTACATTAAGATTTGAGTACAAGAGTAAGTCTTGCCACAATTATACTGGGTTTTGATGAGACCATATCTGGAATACTGTCTGCAGCTTGCGTCACCTGAGTTGAGGAATGATAAATTTGCGTTGCAGGCAGTACAGCAAAGGTTCAATAAATTAGCCCCTGCAATGAGGTGGTTGGGGTATGCCCAGAAGCAGAGACATTTGGGCCTATATTTTCTGGAGTTTAGAAGAATGAGAGAGTGATCTCTCATGCAGGATTCTTGATACGGTAGACTCTGAGATATGGTTTCCAATGGTTGGGAAATCCAAAGCACTGGAGCACATTTTCAGATAAATGGGTGATAATTTAGTGCTGAGATGATGAAAATTTACTCCACTCAGTAAGTGTGACTCTTTAGAATTGTCTATCCCAGAAGGCTATGGATGTTCCATCACTGAATACAATTAAGGCTGGACAGGCAGATCTTTGGTGCCTCAGGGAACCAAGAGATATCGGGAGCAGGTAGAAAAATTGAGTTCAAGCTCAAGTTCAGCCATAATCATATTTAATAGTGGAGCAGTGTTGACAAAACCATATGGTCCCCATTTGCTACTACCTTTAGCATTTTTTTTACAAGTAAGTGTGAATAAGCAAAATTAAAGTCACCATGCTCCCAGAGAACTGGAGGACCGCTCTTTCATTAGAGAGAGACAACTGGTGGTGGTTTAATCTGAGGCTCACCACAACTCAGGTTAGGGGTGAAGTCAAGAAGTTAATAGTTTCACGGGTGACCTCAGCTGACCCATGGTGTTGGCATCACTCTGCATTATGAGCTAGCTGTCCAGCAACTGAGTTATCTGACCGCCAAAAGATTTAGCTGTTGAGCCACAGGGGCATTAAGGTTCTGCAGGCTGTGCAGAGAAAAGCCACAAGGCTGACCCCTGGTAATGTAAGACTAAGTTATAAGGAAAATTGGCAAAATTTGGGACTTCCCTCTGCTGAATAACAGCAACACAAGAACGGCAGAGAGGATTGCAAAAATTGATGTCTTGGGCTTAGAGCAAACTTTTGTTCTATACATTCTATGACACTGTTGTTGTGGTTCTGTTCGCCGAGTGATCACTATAAATGCCGGAGGAAACATCACAGAAGCGCTTCACAGGAGGCTCCTAAGCACTGAGGATGTCACCTAGACAGGGGATGAAAAGTCTGCAACACAAATTCCCACCTCGGTGAACAGAACCCCCCACAACAACAACGAGCACCCAAGCTACAAATCTTCTCCCAAACTTTGAATTCTATGACAATGCTAAGTATGTAAAAGTAAACAATCTGGGAATGGTAAATTCACATTAAATTGTACCTGTACCTAAGTGGAGAAAGGTTCAAATCATCAAAAGGCAAATATTAGACTGGCATTAGGAAGTGCATCGCGTAAAAAGTAACAAACACTAGGAATGAATCCTGGAATAATTTGAGGTACAGTTGGATGGTGCAATGATAGTGATTGGGATGATGGGAGGATATTGGAGTTGTGGTGGATAATTTGAGCTGGAATTAGCTAAATATACTTTCTCATTTGTCACAGAAGCAAGATATGCAAAACAAATATTGCAGTTAAATTAATCAAAATAAGCACCCAAACTTAAAAGGCTTTGATAACTTTAATTCCTATTCTAACTAGAAATGACTTTACCCAACAACAAACATCACTGTCAACACACTATTGGTAAACAAACAGCAACACACATAACAACTCGAAGTGAATGATGAAGTACCTTGCAGGGCTGAGGTCCTGGTGACAAAGCAAAATCTGCCACCTTCTGCAAATGGAGTTTGTTTGCTATTTTACCTGGGTTGGGGAAAATCAACATCAGTTAAAATGGTCCAAGAATGGTGTTTTGCAAAATTGCAGTACTGTATTTATATATGAGCAAACATTATGAGGAAACTTTGTGTCACAGCCTTCTAAACATACTGTTTCACAATCAGGATTTTGTACAAGAAATGAAATAGAGGGCATGATGGGAATCGGTGAGTTATGGGTCATTTTAAAATTTATTCTTTGAGGGATTTGGGTCTCCCTGGTAAAGCCAACATTTATGGCCCACCTCTAGTTTCCCTTGATAGAAATTACACATGCTTTTTTTTACAATATAATTCAATGTGCATCACATCAAATCCCACCAAACACACTATCGACATAATTTTATGTTTAATTTTCAAAATGATTTCAGAATAACCACTTTGAGAAAAAAAATCTTAATTTTCTACCAGCCTCTCCATAAAAGTATCAGTTCTTGCAGAGGAACAATCCTCCAGACCTTCTCCCAAATGGCCCTTTTTAGTTTCTGATAGTTTGGATTAGATTAGATTACATTACATTACAGTGTGGAAACAGGCCCTTCGGCTCAACAAGTCCACACCGACCCGCCGAAGCGAACCCACCCATACGCCTACATTTACCCCTTACCTAACATTACGGGTAATTTAGTATGGCCAATTCACCTGACCCAGCACATCTTTGGACTGTGGGAGGAAACCGGAGCACCCGGAGGAAACCCACGCAGACACGGGGAGAACGTGCAAACTCCACACAGTCAGTCGCCTGAGGCGGGAATTGAACCCGGATCTCTGGCGCTGTGAGGCAACAGTGCTAACCACTGTGCCACCGTGCCGCCCACAAAACTGACACAAAACTGATTCTCTGTTTTTCTCCTTTGAACCTAGATATGTCAAAGGTATTCTCACAAACAGAAGTAGACAACTCAACGCAGATTATGGACTGAAGTAAGGATCTTTTGGGTTTGATTTAGCATCACACAATTTTATGTTTTTCTGTATGTAGAGGGGACTGTGCATAGTTTGTCCTTTTCTCAAGCTGTTGAGGCCATTTTCTATCGAGACTGGTGAGTATTTACACACTTTACAATACATATCTTGGAAAACAGAATCTTATCCCAATTTGATGTGTACTGTAGTGACCACTGAACTGCTAATTTTTTTTCACATTTTGCTGTGACATCACACCAACATTGAAAATGGTTGTTTTAAAAGCATGTAATATAAATTTTATGCAGACACTCTTACAACTTGTATTGTATGCGATAATTACATCCAACATTCACTAACTAATATCCTGTACAATTTAAGGGACTCCTCAATGATTCAGAGGAGGTCACATACCAAAGTCATTGCCCTCAAAAAACTGTACTTCATTGTTTACATTTCGAGCACAAATACTTTCATCATCTGACCAACAGGGGCACCTAAACCAAGAAAAGAAAAGTTGTTAACACCAACAATTAAAACATCAGCAATCTTGTTTTCAAAATCAGTCAGCTGTCACTGCACACTAAATATTGTTAAATATTTTCTACATTTTACTGAATTTTTCTCCAATATCTCACTACCATGCCTTGAAAACCCTTTCTGAATTTGCTTCACAATGTAACATAAATCTGCCAGTAGGGACAACTATTTTGACCCAGGGAAGTAGAGTCACAGAGATGTACCTTTCAGTCCAACTCGTCCATGCCAACCAGATATCCTACATTAATCTAGTCCCATTTGCCAGCATTTGGCCCATGTAGCGAGTTTGTTTCAGGACATGGTTGAAGAGCTTCAGGGCAGAGGAGATGACCTGGAGGTTGCAGTGAGAGAGAGACTCACTGAGATCTTTGTAGAGAGAGGAGAATAACTTCTTCAAGGTAGGCATCCTTGCAAGAGGATTCGCATTAAGGTTAAAATCAACTAGGCGAAAGTGAAGACTGCAGATGTTAGAGATCAGAGTCAAGATTAGAGTGGTGCTGGATAAGCACAGCAAGTCAGGCAGCATCCGAGGAGCAGGAAAATGGACGTTTCTGGCAGGAGCCCTTCCTCAGTGCTTGCCTCCGCAACCAACTGATCCCACAAGGACTCCGGACAACATTCAACTAGCACAATTCCTCCATATTCCCCTAAACCCTTCCTATTCAAAGATCCATCTAGATGCCTTTTAAATATAGTAATTGTACTACCCTCCATCATTTCCTCTTGCAGTTCATTCCATACACATATCACTCTCTGAGTGAAAGAAATTGCCCCTTAGGTTCCTTTTAAAACTTTTCACTCTCATTTTAAACCTATACCTTCTAGTCTGGACTCCACTACCCTGGGGAAAAGACCTCGACTATTCATCCTATCCATGCCCCTCATGATTTTATAAGCTTCTAGATGTAAATTCTGCTATGTGCATTGAAAGCATTATTAAGGTCAGCTAGTCTTTCCACATGGATCCAGCTATGGATCTCAATATAAGATTTTTACAATTTTGCATTTGAATTTTGCTGATGACATTTTATTGCCTGTCATTGAAAGTGATCAAATGTTTTGTTGCATTATTGAAAGAAGGTATATTTTAAGAGTTTTCACCACTACGAAGTTCCTACTTCAGATAGTCAACTTCACTACAACTTGTGAGGGAACAGTCATCATTGCTGATGGCTTGAGAGTCCAGTGGGCGATGGCCCACAACCACCAAGTCATCTTCTTCTGCACTCATGCTGGGTTCTGTATGGATGAAGTCAAGGAAATTATCAAAGATTTAGGTCTCAGGCACTGCCAGAGGCATGAAGCTTGCTGATTTTGTATGAGAAAGTGCCGTGCACAGCACCTCATCAATACCTGGAATCATTTTGTAATTTGACCCATTTTACATGGAAGGTCTAGCAGGCTGGGGAGGAAAAAGTTCCCAGAGCTCTTAGAGTTGATTGCATATCATTTCTGGGCCTGATAGAGAGTAACATGATTGAAACTGATTGCTATGGTTAGTCAACAACTCCACAATCATTGTGTCATGTGGCTAGTAGAAAGGGACCTTGGTCCTTTTTTAAAATTCCTTTGCACCTCAACATGCAAATCTTAAAGCCGTCCAAAGATGTACATGACTGCTCCTGAAGATCAAGTTGTCTTTGCTAGAGCTCTTGATCCAAGACTCATAGATATCAATAGGAAGCATATTTGCAAGGCTGAGATAATATTTATTTCGGATATCCATGATATAACCTCAAGTTTATATAGGGAATTAACTGTCCTTGATTAAATAAGCCATTTGTACACTATAACTGAAGAAAGAAATCAAGTTCAAAGTCCCATGATATCATTTAAGTACATTGCACAATTTCTGCACTGATAATACAACACACAAGGTTATCTCCAAGACAGCAGACCCAGGTTCAAGTCCCACCTCCTCCAGTGCTGTGGAATAGCAACTCTGAACAGGTTGATTCAAAAATATCTATAACATACAACAACATTTAATGCAGGTAATCTCTCATATTTACCAGCCTTGCATTTTCTTTTGGTAGAATGACTTGAGGCATTGACCAGTCCGAAGATCCCAAATCTGCAGGTTTGGTTCTCCTTGTGGATTATTTTTGGTTGCTAAAAGAAAGAAAACACGATAGCACGATGAAGTGTGTGTGTTTGCACTGTTTGCAAGGCTAGTCTTGACTACATTTTTATCGTATGCACACTATTCCTCCCCCATAGCCACCAGACACCAGAGACTTGCAAAATAAATAAGCAAAATATAAGCTTTTTTTTGCCAATTTTCATTCTACTCCAGTCTATTTTGAAAATGTATTCATTGCTGGCATGGGAACAGCTTTAGTGCTGAGGCTAGTATTATGTATGTACATTGGCGTTGAATGTTATCAGGGTACCTGACGATAGAAGCATTATAATCGGCTTGATACTGTCCTCACCCAATATTTACAGTCACACACAGTCAGCAGTGTGTCTTTGTCAATAAGGAGTGCAGTAAGCCCGGTCAAATTTTCCTCTTGCTAAAGTCAAACGAGATGTTCAATATAAAATAAGTCTGGGATCTTCCTGATCTGTACAGTTCAGCTAGTCTTGGTCATGGAAGCGCTAGTGCCAGAGCTGAGCACTCATATCACATAGAGATGTAAACAGAAATTTGCATGTTATTGTTATATATGTGAAATTTCCATTAACTAACATTGCAAGACATTCTTAACCAATGTGTCGATTGTAAGCAAATTAAAATTGTTGTGCTATTTATAGCTAGGCCAAAATGCTTTATACCATATCAGGAAAGTAAGACAAGCCACTGAGGGTTGAATAGATCCTTTTTAATCAAGGGATTACAACTGCAATGAAAAACTGTTTTAAAAAACATATGTTTAAATTTCACCTCCCCTTGGGTTTTTGCATTTTGTAGTTGTGATAAGTTGCATGCCAATAATGATTTATGATGTTTGGCTTAAAGAATTACAGGGTTTAGACACAGGATATTGGTCATCCTGTTTAAATGGGCCATGCCAGCACTTTTGCTACACACAGCTTGATTTATCCGAGCCATGTATTCTCTATACCTCCCTCCCCTATATTGACAGCAACCTTGTCCTTAAATGCATCAATGCTATTTGTCTTAACTACTCCCTGTGGTGCTGAGTTCTGTATACTTCCCACAGTTCAGGTAAAATAGCCGCACTTGTGTTGCCGACTTAGTGAATTTCTTCTACTAACAAGACTTTGTTTTGGTCACACCCAAGAGTGGAAGTACCATCTCCACACACATCCTTTCCAACTGTTACTAACTCTAATTCGGAGATGCCGGTGTTGGACTGGGGTGTACAAAGTTAAAAATCACACAACACCAGGTTATAGTCCAACAGGTTTAATTGGAAGCACACTAGCTTTCGGAGCGACGCTCCTTCATCAGGTGATTGTACCTGATGCCTGATGAAGGAGCGTCGCTCCGAAAGCTAGTGTGCTTCCAATTAAACCTGTTGGACTATCACCTGGTGTTGTGCGATTTTTAACTTTGTTACTAACTCTGTTAAGAGCTGAAAATGTGTTGCTGGAAAAGCGCAGCAGGTCAGGCAGCATCCAGGGAACAGGAGAATCGACGTTTCGGGCATAAGCCCTTCTTCAGGAATGAGGAAAGTTTGTCCAGCAGGCTAAGATAAAAGGTAGGGATGGGGAAATGAGGGGGAGGGGCGTCGGAAATGTGAAAGGTGGAAAGAGGTCAAAGTGAGGGTGATAGGTCAGACTGGGGTGGGGGCGGAGAGGTCAGGAAGAAGATTACAGGTTAGGAAGGCGGTGCTGAGTTCGATGGATTTGACTGAGACAAGGTGGGGGGAGGGGAAATGAGGAAACTGGTGAAATCCAAGTTCATCCCTTGTGGTTGGAGGATTCCTAGGCGGAAGATGAGGCGCTCTTCCTCCCGTAGGATATGTGGAACAGTCCATCTTCCGCAACTACACTGGCCCCAACCCCCACCTTTTCCTCCGTTACATCGATGACTGTATCGGCGCCGCCTCGTGCTCCCACGAGGAGGTTGAACAGTTCATCCACTTCACCAACACCTCCCTCCAAAGCCCCAAAGGAAACTTCCATATCCGCCACAGATTCACCTGCACCTCCACACACATCATCTATTGCATCCTCTGCACCCGATGTGGCCTCCTCTATATTGGGGAGACAGGCCGGCTACTTGCGGAGCGTTTCAGAGAACACCTCTGGGACACCCGGACCAACCAATCCAACCACCCTGTGGCTCAACACTTCAACTCCCCCTCCCACTCCACCAAGGATATGCAGGTCTTTGGACTCCTCCATCGCCAGACCACAACAACACGACGGTTGGAGGAAGAGCGCCTCATCTTCCGCCTAGGAATCCTCCAACCACAAGGGATGAACTTGGATTTCACCAGTTTCCTCATTTCCCCTCCCCCCACCTTGTCTCAGTCAAATCCATCGAACTCAGCACCGCCTTCCTAACCTGCAATCTTCTTCCTGACCTCTCCGCCCCCACCCCAGTCTGACCTATCACCCTCACTTTGACCTCTTTCCACCTTTCACATTTCCGACGCCCCTCCCCCAAGTCCCTCCTCCCTACCTTTTATCTTAGCCTGCTGGACAAACTTTCCTCATTCCTGAAGAAGGGCTTATGCCCGAAACGTCGATTCTCCTGTTCCCTGGATGCTGCCTGACCTGCTGCGCTTTTCCAGCAACACATTTTCAGCTCTGATCTCCAGCATCTGCAGACCTCACTTTCTCCTACTAACTCTGTTAGTTTACCTCCCTCAACCTTCTCGGAGCCAGCTAGTAGGAGGGTATTAATAAAGGTAGAAATGGGATAATAGAAATGTTGTTAAGCAGGAGAAAGGATTATTGAAGACAGTCAGCAACCACAAAGGCAATATATTCGACAGAATTATACAGAATAAAGGATAAGCAGGGGTTTGGAGTTAAAATGCTGGTGCTCATATCAATAAACATAGCTTTTTGGGCAAAATTGTAAGGGAATATTCTTTGTTCATCATGAGAATCATTCAATGTTAACATGGTCGTACTTGGATGAGAAAGGCAATGTCATATCGGGCTTTTGCCTGAAAGTCGATTTTCCTGCTCCTCGGATGTTGCCTGACCTGCTGTGCTTTTTCAGCACCACTCTGATCTAAACTCCGGTTTCCAGCACCTGCAGTCCTCACTTTTGCCTATATCTCCAAACGCATCTACCCAAGAAAAACGTTAAATCCATGTCTTCCCCCGCACCCAACGTTTCTTAAATGACTCCAGGTTATTGCCTCCACGATCCTACTCAGAGTTCATCCACAATCAATAAGGATTACGCAATATTCCAAAAGTGGCCTAACCCATGTCCTGTACAGCCGCAACAGGACCTCCCAACTCCTGTACTCAATACTCTGACCAATAAAGGAAAACATACCAAATGCCTTCTTCACTATCCTATCTACCTGCTACTCCACTTTCAAGGAGCTATGAACCTGCACTCCAAGGTCTCTTTTGTCAGCAATACTCCCTAGATTCTTATCATTAAGCGTCTAAGTCCTGCTAAGATTTGCTTTCCCAAAATGCAGCACCTCACATTTATCTGAATTAAACTCCATCTGCTACTTCTCAGCCCATTGGCCCATCTGGTCCAGATCCTTTTGTAATCTGAGGTAACCCTCTTCGCTGTCCACTACACCTCCAATTTTAGTGTCATCTGCAAACTTACTAACTGTACCTCTTATGCTCGCGTCCAAATCATTTATGTAAATGACAGAAAGTAGAGGACCCAGCACCGATCCTTGTGGCACTCCACTGGTCACAGGCCTCCAGACTGAAAATCAACCCTCCGCCACCATCCTCTGTCTTTTACCTTTGAGCCAGTTCTGTATCCAAATGGCTAGTTCTCCTGTATTCCATGAGATCTAACCTTGCTAATCAGTCTCCCATGGGGAACCTTGTCAAACACCTTACAGAAGTCCATATAGATCACATCTACTGCTCTGCCCTCATCAATCTTCTTTGTTACTTCTTCAAAAAACTCAATCAAGTTTGTGAGACATGATTTCCCGCACAAAGCCATGCTGACTATCCCGAATCAGTCCTTGCCTTTCCAAATACATGTACATCCAGTCCTTCAGGATTCCCTCCAACAACTTGCCCACCACCGAGGTTAGGCTCACCGGTGTACAGTTCCCTGACTTGTCTTTACTGCCCTTCTTAAACAGTGATACCACGTTAGCCAACCTCCAATCGTCCAGCACCTCACCTGTGACTATCAATGATACAAATATCTCAGCAAGAGGCCCAGCAATCACTTCTCTAGCTTCCCGCATAGTTCTCGGCTACACCTGATTTGGTCCTGGGGATTTATCCACCTTTAACCGTTTCAAGACATGTAGCACTTCCTCCTCTGTAATCTGGACATTTTGCAAGATGTCACCATCTATTTCCCTACAGTCTATATCTTTCATATCCTTTTCCACAGTAAATACTGATGCAAAATATTCATTTAGTATCTCCCCCATTTTCTGTGGCTCCACACAAAGGCCGCCTTGCGGATCTTTGAGGGGCACTATTCTCTCCCTAGTTACCCTTTTGTCCTTAATATATTTGTAAAAACCCTTTGGATTCTCCTTAATCCTATTTGCCAAAGCTATCCCATGTCCCCGTTTTGCCCTCCTGATTTCCTTCTTAAGTATACTCCTACTTCCTTTATACTCTTCTAAGGATTGACTTGATCTTTCCTGTCAATACCTGACATATGCTTTCTTCTTTTTCTTAACCAAGCCCTCAATTTCTTTAGTCATCCAGCATTCCCTATACCTACCAGCCTTCCCTTTCACCCTGACAGGAATATACTTTCTCTAGATTCTTGTTATCTCATTTCTGAAGGCTTCCCATTTTCCAGCCGTCCCTTTACCTGCGAACATCTGCCTCCAATCAGCTTTTGAAAGTTCTTGCCTAATACCGTCAAAATTGGCCTTTCTCCAATTTAGAACTTCAACTTTTAGATCTGGTCTGTCCTTTTCCATCACTATTTTAAAACGAATAGAATTATGGTCGCTGGCCCCCAAAGTGCTCCCCCACTGACATCTCAGCCACCTGCCCTGCCTTATTTCCCAAGAGTAGGTCAAGTTTTGCACCTTCTCTAGTAGGTACATCCACATACTGAATCAGAAGATTGTCTTGTACACACTTAAGAAATTCCTCTCCATCTAAACCTTTAACAGTATGGCAGTCCCAGTCGATGTTTGGAAAGTTAAAATCCCCGACCAGCACCATCTATTATTCTATTACTCTATTATTCTTACAGATAGCTGAGATCTCCTTACAAGTTTGTTTCTCAATTTCCCTCTGACTATTGGGGGGGTCTATAATACAATCCCAATAAGGTGATCATCCCTTTCTTATTTCTCAGTTCCACCCAAATAACCTCCCTGGATGTATTTCCACGAACATCCTCCCTCAGCACAGATGTAATGCTATCCCTTATCAAAAATGCCACTCCCCCTCTTCTCTTGCCTCCCTTTCTATCCTTCCTGTAGCATTTGTTTCCTGGAACATTAAGCTACCAGTCCTGCCCATCCCTGAGCCATGTTTCTATCGGAAAGATGTTGTGAGGCTTGAAAGGGTTCAGAAAAGATTTACAAGGATGTTGCCAGGGTTGGAGGATCTGAGCTATAGGGAGAGGCTGAACAGGCTGGGGCTGTTTTCCTTGGAGCATCGGAGGCTGAGGGGTGACCTTATAGAGGTTTACATAATTATGAGGTGCATAGATAGGATAAATAGGCAAAGTCTTTTCCCTGGGGTGGAGGAGTCCAGAACTAGAGGGCATAGGTTTAGGGTGAGAGGGGAAAGATATAAAAGAGACCTAAGGGGCAACTTTTTCACGCAGAGGGTGGTACATGTATGGAATGAGCTGCCAGAGGATGTGGTGGAGGCTGGTACAATTGCAACATTTAAGAGGCATTTGGATGGGTATATGAATAGGAAGGGTTTGGAGGGATATGGGCCGGGTGCTGGCAGGTGGGACTAGATTGGGTTGGGATATCTGGTTGGCATGGATGGATTGGACTGAAGGGTCTGTTTCCATGTTGTACATCTCTATGACTATATGATTAATGATTTAAGAAAACTCGAACAGCAGTGATAAGTCTAATTTTCTTTGAGGCCGCATGGGCCTCTGAGGCCTGTGCATGGCAATGACTTCTGGAACTGAAGGTCGATGCTGAGATCGCCATGCCAACTGCCACGCATGAACCCTTGGAGAGGCCAGCTTTGAAAGGACGTTGCCCGATACCATTCACATTTTCCTGATGTTTCTACCGAAAGCTACAAGTAATAAACAGGAACAAACTGCATAATCCATTGCATCCTCATACAAAATAAGTCTAAAATAGCAAGAAATAATCATTTTGCTGCAAACAACGCTACTCGTATAAAATATCAAAGTTGAGAGCATTACCAAGTATATATTGATCAATTGCAATTAACATTTGTTTTTCCACTAAACGACCTTGACGAATAACATTGGATTTCACAATAAGATAGTCTGCAATGTACATGCGATAGGCAGGTTGCCATCTGGCCATAAAAATTTGCAAATGTAACTTATTAGTTTTTGAGGCGGATACTTCACAAAATCACAGAAAAAATTACAGTACAGAAGGTCGCTCAGCCCATCATATCTGCACCAGCTCAGTGAATGAGCAATTCATTTCATGCTATGCTCCTGGCTTCTCCCCATAACTCTGTATACTTGTCCTTTTCAGATAACAGTTTAATTTTCTTCTGAATGTTTCAATTGAACCTGAACAAACCACATTTTAAGGCAGCGTATTCCAGCCTTAAATAAAAATATGCGATATAGTTACCCTGGTGTGGAGAGATTTTTGCAGTTTGTATTATGAAAATACAACATACTTATTTTAGACTCACATTCTTGTTAATAATCTATTCCTTCACGGGTTTGATTGCATGTGTAGCATACCCACCATATCTTACTTAACTGGTAATGAATCACTTGCAAACTTTGATGGGGAGTTTTGTTCTTTCACATGAAATGGATGTCACTGACCAGGTCAGCATTTGTTGTCCATTCCTAATTTCCTTGAACTGAGTGGTTTGTTTGGTGATTTTAGAGGGTCGTTAATAAACCACACTGCAGTGAGTAAAAGCTACATCATTAAGTATTTTCAAGGCTGAGACAGGCATACTTTTAATCTGTGAGGAAATCAAGGAGTGGGGGGAAAAGGCAGGAAAGTGATGTTGACAATCAGATCAGCCATGAACCATAAATGGTGGAGCATGCACAATGGGCTGAATGGCCTACTTCTGCTACATCTTATGGTTTCATCATTGCTGGAAACATCATATTAAAGTGGAAAACCATGATCTGTTCATACCAAGACATATACCATTTGACTGGAATTTGTGTTTGCAAGCCTCCATAGTTTGCACTTATGTGACTAATGAAAACAAAAAGGTTGGACAGCAATGGCTATCATCTGGCAGCCCCCTGTCACTTGATGGAAAATCCTGGCTTGTTATTTTCTCTGCAACAAGTCAGACATCGCATGGGACAGTCATATTTTAACAAAATAAATACTGTCACACTGACATTTCCTCGAACCAAACACAACCCACCTCTCGTCTTTTTAAGCAGTCTCATGAAAAGAATCATTGATGTAAGAACAAAGGACAAAGTGGTGAACAAGGAATTACTCTACACTGAGTTACTCACTCATGTAAGGTTGCCACGTTGTCAAGACATTGCTTTGAGGAGAGAATTCCAGCAAAGTCACTCTAGGTAGGTCAAGTGTGTGTAATAACCGACTGTCTCGGGTATTCACAATATTTACACTAGAGAGAAAGAGGATAAATTATTCAAACAAAAGCTTATCACAAGTGGTTGCATAATAGTCAATACAACATGATAGCTAAAAAGGAAAGGGTTGATTAACTGGCTGTGAGCAGCATGTTGAAAAATATAGATCAAATAGCGACATGCATACAGGGACTGGTGTATTCATTCATCTAATGTTATCCTGTCTATCAAAGTTTACCTTCCGTCAAGACCACATCTTTTTACTTTACTTTAATAGTGGACTGAACTGGGAAGATGACTGTTCTACAGAAAAATATTGAGGACAGAATTGTTGTACTTTCAAAAAAAACAAGTTATTAAAGCTCATCTGTTTTGTTCAAGCAGTGATATAAGACATTTGTACATGGGCTGGCTTTGGGGTTAAAGTGGGTGTCTGTACTAAGTGAAATTCAGCAAACAACACATTGATAATTGGTTTGTGGAGTTGTCACCAGTTGTGACAATAACTATCTGTTTGTCTCCTAGGTAGCTGAATGGCTTAGTTAGTATGAATGATACTAGCCTTTGGACCACTGAAAGGACAGATAGTGTGTTTTTCTCACTCCAGTAAAACACCTAAATCATGAAGAAATCCAGTTTACTGCCTTCTACCAGTTGCTGTAAGCTGTTGCTTTTAACCAATAAATCAAAGAGTTCATAATTTACGAATCAGCTGCTCTATGCCTCCTGTGAAGAAGAGAGAGGACTTGAAGGAAAAGATCAGAGAACTGAAGGAATTAAAAGGAATACTCCTTCAAATCAGGAAGTCTGCCATTATTAAGCAGTTTCTCCAGTATTTTTTTCCCCGTACCCATGTCTGTGTGTACATGTGTGGAGGGGGTTTTAGAAGTGGGTTCAGAATTTAGTCAGTGCTTACCTGTGATTAGAATCTAATTATTTATAATTATTAATGGTTCTTGTTAAATGCAGAAACCTGATCGTGTTTTATGTTAACCTAGTCTATCCAACACCGATAAAGTGAGGATTTTGTACACTTTTGTAAAGTTTTGAACTTTTGTGACAATTTGGGAATATCAGGTCTTGATTTTCAGTGCACTACCCCAGTGAAGTGTGAAATTCCTTACGTTCTTTTGCTCATTTGTACATCAACACACCACCTTAAAAGATGGTGGCATGAGCAAGCAGCTAAATGAAAAAAATGAAACTTTTCAGCAGTCTAAGGTCCAACAGTGGACTGATTTTGTTTTTGGTGGGACTGCAACCTGGTTAAAGATGGAACCTTAAAGTATGTGATTCATTTTACATGTAGAAGGCTCAATGACAAGAAATTGGAGATTGCTACTGACTTTTCACCATTACACCAAGCAAACAGGGAACCATCATTGCTGAAAGTGAAGCCTTTGCAATTTTTGCTGTCTTCTCTGCAAAACACAAAATGGAAAGCACATGATTAATAGAAGGATTAGAAAAATAATGCATTGAAAATATTCTCTTACGTTTCTCTGCAGAAAATCAACTTTCCCCAAGTAAATTCATGAAAATATTGACATAGTGCACATTTAGGGTGGCATGGTGGCTCATTGGTTAGCGCTGTTGCCTCACAGCACCAAGGACTCAGGTTCAATTCTCAGGTGACTGCCTGTATGTGCATGGGTTTTCTCCCGCAGTCCAAAGATGTGCAGGATAGGTGGGTTGCCCATGTTGCACAGTGATGTGTAGGTTAGGTAGATTAGCCACTGGAAATATGGGTAAAAGGGAGGAGGGGTGGGTTTATCAGGGATGCTCTTTGGAGGGTCAGTGTGGACTCAATGGGCCAAATGGCATGGTTCCACACTGTAGTAGGGATGCTATGATTTAAATGACACAAAATCCAATGAAGCAAAATCCATTAGGTTATGCAGGATTTCCTGTTGGTAAGATGATAAACAATCGATACAATTCAAACTTATTTTAATTCTAGTTTCCTCATGATTAAAAGCATTCTCTTTGTGTAAAGGGAGTGGGCAACTCTCCATAGTGTCTGTAAGTTTCTGGCTGATGGAGTAGAGACACAGAAGATCGATGAATGGATCTTTGCCAATCTTCCTGCTCCACTTTCAACTTCAACCATTTTACTTGGGGCTGCTTTAATGTTGGTCAGTCACCCACTCCTCTTCCAATTCTACTGTTTATAAATCTCTAACAGCCACATGGGGTTCTGCAACTGGCCATGCTACAACTGGGCTAAACAGCTGACAAAGAGTGGCGCAGAACAAATCAACCTCTGGACCTCTTTACTTAGACAGAAATACATGACTTCTGGTCTTGGCCCCAATGCATGACCCCATCATTCTGAGGAATTTTGACTTAGGACCGCAGATGTAATTCCCATGTCCTCTCATTTTATGCTAAAGCACAATGGTTCATTAACCAGCTGTGTCAGTGGGCATAGCTTCAGCTTCTAAACATAGACAGACTTGTATTTATAGATTTTCATAGTTTCTCATTTGCAAAGGATATCCCAGATGGTTTTACAGCCAAATAAGTACTTCTAAAACGTTGCCATTGTTGTCATGCAGGAAATGGGTTACCCAATTTGCATGCAGCAGGCTCCTGCAAACAGCAATGTGACAATCACCTAGTAATGTGTTTTTATGGTCTTATTTAAGGGATAAATACTGATAAGAACACCATTGAGAACTACCCTGGTCTTTTCCAGAGTAAGTCCGTGGGAATCAAGGGGGCGACCTCGATTTAAAGACATAACCATCAACAGTGCTGTCCTGCTTCATCTGATTTTTGTGTGCAAGCCCTTGGAATAGGGGCGTGACCTCACAACCTGCTGACTCAGAATACGACCAACTGAGTCACAGTTAACACTGAAATGATTTTCTTGCTAGGATTTTCACCTAAATGTTGCGCCGCAATCAACACAAAAATCGCAAGTGCAATAAAAACAGCTGAATTTAAAATACCTTGTGAAAGAGCTATTTTCTGTATAAGTCGGAGGGCCGTCGAGCATATAGATTCCTTCCGAGCCTCGAACTGTAACACACAATTATATAGGTTCACTGTAAAATCATTTCACATTTCATTCAGAATATTATTGTTTCACTATACCAAAAGATGAAACTGACATTAAACATGGCTTCCAAGTTTGCTGATCACATATGTTTAGTCAGATCACATACAAGTCAGGAATTGTGTTACAGTTATCAACATGAAGTTCATTTATTGGGAGATTCAGAACAACACTATGTCATTCAAGCTCTGAAAAATGTTTATTTCAATATTCTATCTTCAGAATATTGCAACTCCTGGCAATTTTTTCTTCAGCAATGGCTTCCACTTAATCAACTGGTTTCAAACAAAAATAAAGGGATCAATTTACTAGATAGAACTCCTTACCTATTAAAATCTAAACAGAATAACATTCAACAAAGTTAAAACAACCCTCATCCTCACTGCAACCACCCCACTCCCTTCCCTTCCCCCCTCCTTCTCCATGCCCTTTGATGCCTTTAAAATCTAAAACTTTATCTATTTCTCGAGTTATTATCATTTATGTTTTCTTTCAGTTAACACTGAGAAATATTTGTCCAACGCCATGTGTGCAATCTGGTAACCAGGTCATCAGCCAGGCATTAAAAATGAGCAAACTGAAAATATCATTGTAAACAAGTTTTATTCTCAAATCCAGGAATAAATTTGTCCTCCAATCTTATGGGACATGATTAAATACAAAAAGAATGTGCAAATTAAAGAATATTTACTACAAAAGGGAAAAGAAAAAGATATGTTTCTACTGCCACAATATCTTGAAGCATCTCAAAACAATTCATGGTTTTTGGATTGCAGTGAATGTTATCTTAATATAAAAGTACCGTCCTTGCAACATTTGATGACTACTCAACACTCTCCTCACCTCAGTGATTCCTCATAGTCCAGTGGAAGTGAAACATTTCAGACCAGAAGGTATTGTAAAACTGTTCAGCTTGTCCCAGTTATTGTTCACACATTGGTGTGTTCCAATGATACACCTTTCTTTAATTCTGGGATACCGCACTTAACCAATCACTCACTTCAACTATGTAGACACAACTGATCTCCGAGCTTAACAACAGGATTCAGAAGGGCAGAGTGTTGCCTCCTCAAAGCATATTCTTCCAGTTACCCCAGCCAAAGTACAAAGGCATCTTGGAGTGCTAGTACAGGATTCTCTAAAAGTTGACTTGCAGGTTGAGTCCGTGGTTAAGAAATCAAATGTAATATTGTCATTTATCTCAAGAGGGTTGGAATGTAAAAGTTGTGATGTGCTACTGAGACTTTATAAAGCTCTGGTTAGGCCCCAGTTTTAGGCCCTACACCTCAGGAAGGACATACTGGCACTGAAACATGTCCAGCGGAGATTCACACAGATGATCCCTGGAATGGTTGGCCTAACATACGATGAACAGCTGACGATCCTGGGATTGTATGCATTAGCGTTTAGAAGATTGACAGGGGATCTAATAGAAACTTACAAGATAATGCATGGCTTAGAAAGGGTGGACGCCGGGAAATTGTTTCCAAAAGGTGGGGATACTAGGACCCATGGACACAGCCTTAGAATTAGAGGGGATCAATTTAGAACGGAAATGAGGAGACATTTCTTCAGCCCGATAGCGGTGGGCCTCTGGAATTCATTGCCACGGAGCACAGTGGAGGCTGGGACGTTAACTGTCTTCAAGGCAGAGAGTGATAAATTATTCATCTTGCAAGGAACTAAGGGATACAGGGAGAGCGCGGGTAAGTAGCATTGAAATGCCCATCAGCCATGATTGAATGGCAGAGTGGGCTCGATGTGCTGAATGGCCTTACTTCCACTCCTATTTCTTATGGTCTTATCCCCAGATCATTTCATCTCCCACTGACTGTCGTTCTTTGAATATTCACGTAAACTGTTCAAACTCCAGGAAAAAGGAGGAAGGAGAGAAATCGTCCGAATATATGTGAGATAATCTTACACACCCAAATTTGACAGTGGTGTCTAATTAACAGAATCAATTCCCAGATCACTGAATATTTCAAGATATTACATATCATACCTTTTCAATTAGATATTTTTACTTGAAAGACTGTTGTTAGAATTGCAATCTTCACAACTGCACGAC
This sequence comes from Chiloscyllium plagiosum, assembly GCF_037043375.1. Classification (NCBI taxonomy): domain Eukaryota; kingdom Metazoa; phylum Chordata; class Chondrichthyes; order Orectolobiformes; family Hemiscylliidae; genus Chiloscyllium; species Chiloscyllium plagiosum. Next base: position 14,801,452 of record NW_028270151.1, on the reverse strand, counting down.
ATATGCGACAAACTGAAGACAAGCTATTCCCTTAAAACTGCATTGTGGTTCTTTCCCAATCTTGTAATTGAGTTACACACTGCTAAGGTGGACTTCGCTGTACAGGCTGGCAAAATTGTTGATCACCAGACAGGACAAGAGAACCAGAGTGGAGTGTGTGGTGCTGGAAAAGCACAGCAGGTCAGGCAGTATCCGAGGAGCAGGAGAATCAACACTGCGGTCAAAAACCCTTCATCAGGGCAAGAGAACCAGGCAAGCAGTGCATGAATTCCCTGAGGTCCTGCTCAAGAATTGGTTGTTTAGTCTGGATTGTGTTGAGGGCGATAGTTCCTCAGGGAAGTTCAACATGTGTCATGCACATGGTATCACGCGTGGGCCAGCTGTACAGGAGGGAAGGAAAAGAAGTAGAAAAGCTGTAGAGAATGGAAAATCATTAGTGAGAGAAACAGACAGGTTCTTGTGTGGCCACTGACATGACTTTAGGATGATATGTTTGGCCACTTGGTGCCCGGGTCAAGGATGTCATTGAATGACCTGCAACATATTCTTCTGCAGGAAGGAGCAAAACCAGAGGATGTGGGTCACATTGATGCCAATTGCACAGATAGGAAGGGTAATGTATTCAGAACTCAGGAAGCCAGATAAAACATTAGCAAGCAAGATGTCACAAGTAATAATTTTTGTTTACTCCCAATATCAAACTAAGTGAATACAGAAATAGGAAGATAAGACAGATCAATGCGTGGTTGAAAGATGAAGGAGGGACAGCTTTAAGTTCTGGGACTGTGGGACTGGTCCTGGGGGAGATGGTACCCATACAAGTGGGACAGTTAAAAAGAGCCAGGACTAAGTACCTGTGCAGTACTTTTTGCTAGTGCTGTTGAGGAGGCTGTAAACTAATTCTGTAGGGGTGCAGGAACCAGAAGAAAACATTAGAAAACAACACCAGAGTGCACAAAATACTGGGAGAGACAGACAGCACTAGAATAGAGAATAGCAATATGGTTAATAAAGAATACAGTAACCTAGGCTTTATTCATTGTGCCCTACATTAGAGAGCAGGGAAGTTATGCCAAACCCAGATCTCAGCTAAAGTTCACTCAATCCTCATTAACAAGCAAGGGATAGGGGAATAGATAACAACAATATGGATAATAATCCCATGTTCCATAAAGGACTGCGCAATCAGTTTACCGAGGCAAATTAGACAAGACAATGGGGAAAAAAAAGAGATAGGATCTGGGGTCGACCTCAGGATTACATGGATCTGCAGGTAGCAGTTCAGTGGATAATGAGAACTAAATATGACACACTTTAAGAAGGACACAAACACACTGGAGTACAGAACAGGTTGACGAGAATGATTCCTGGGGTGAGAAACATCAGTTTTGAAGATAGCGTGGAGAAATTAGGACTCTTTTCCTTGGAGAGGAGAAGGTTGAGATGAGATTTGATTGAAATTTTCAAAATCATAAGTGGCCCAGAATAGCAGATAAGGAGAAACTGTTCCCAGTCATGAAAAGAATTTTTCTTGCTCTTTTTGCAAATCATTTTAAATCTGTGCTTTCTCATTCTTGATCCTTTCATCAGTGGGAACAGTTTCTGATCTGAAAGGCATTACCTGAAAGTGTGGAGTAGTCAGATTCAACTGAGGTAGAGGGCATTAGATGAATATGCAGGCCTACGTGAAATGGGTGGGAGAATGGCACTATGCCATGCTGATTTGGAGAGCTAATGTAAACACTGTGGCCCAAATGGCTTCATTCTACTCCATAACGATTCAGCATCTACAGTGCCAATCCCTTTAACAATTTAGTAAATTTCTACAAAATCGCAGCTTATATTTCTAAGCATCAGGGAATAAAAATTCAGTACCTAAATCAATCAAAGAAATCCTAGGGTTCAGTCTGGTGTGATGTCACTTTGAGGTTATTTTGTCCTGTTTTTGTTTTGAAGAGGGGTTGTAAGGCAGAGGTAGTGAGCTAGCTACTGAAAACCACTTGGATAAACAGCTTCGGAGGCCTTGGGTTTTTGTTAAACGCCGACCTGAATGCTCTTACAGGTCAGGATTTCTGAGCAGGATCAGAAGCTGTTAGGGTCTCAAAAGAGTTGGAAGTTTCAGTGAACATCTCTCAGCTGCTACTCTCTCTGAATTTTCTCTTGATGTATTTTACCTCCTCGATTGGAGAACTGCATTGAATATGCCTCTTTTGCCAAGTGATATGTTTATCGCATATTACTATATTGGACCAGTTAATTAGTAATAGCTACTGTATCTATTATTCTGTTAAGTTTCCAAGAGTTAAATTATTCTAAATTCTTCTTACTTTAGTTGTGTTATTGCATCTACGACAAACACTTTATATGAAAATGAGTAAAAGCTAGGGTCTAGGCTACTTTCTTAAAATATTTTGAGGTGGTCTGGTCTGGTCCATAACACTGATGCTGCTGTACTCCCTCCACAGTAAATCCATCCCTCTTCCGACAAAGGCCTAGAAATGCATACAATACACTCAGTGCAGACTCACCAGTGTTCCATATAATTGAAGCTAATCTTCTTTACCACGTACTCAAATCTTCTTACAACAAAGGCTAACATACAGGTTTGCTGGACCTGCACATTTGTATTCAGTGACTTATCAACAAAAACATTTACATCCCTTTGGATATCAATACTTTCTAATTTCCCACAATTTAAGAAATACTCTGCGCTTTGGTTCCTCCCACCAAAGTGGATAACCTCACATTTATCCACATTCAGTTCCATATACCATGCTCTTGCCCACCAACCTCATGTGTGTGGGATGGGTATGAGTGTCTGTGAGACAGAGTGTGTATGTGTGTGAGTGTAAAGGGGTATAAGTTTGTGAGAGGGTGCACATGTGTGAGAGTGTGGAAGTGAACGTGTGAGCGTATGAGAGAGGGTCTGCGTCTTTTCATGCTTCCTCCTCACAGCTCTCAAAACTTCATGGGGATGTATCATCTACTACTTGGAGAAATGCTCTTTCGCCCCCATATCCAAATCATTGCTTTACACTGGGAAAAGCAATGATTTTGGCACTTCTTCACTGGGCATAGTGAAAATGACGCATTTATTCCTACTGTCTGCTCTATGCCAGTTAATTACCCCTCAGTATATGACAGTATATTACCCCCAATCTCAAGCATTTTAATTTTGTTTACTATCCTCCTGTCAGGGACTTTAAGACTTATAAAACTTCCAAAATACATCACAGGTTCCTCCTTATCGACTCTGCTGGTAACATCCTTAAAAGACTCTATTAGGTTTGACAAAAGTAATTCTCTCTTCAAAAATTCATGTAATTCTGCCCACTCAAATACTAACATTCTCAATATACCTTAATCACATTTTAACATACAGTATTCTAACATTTTGAGTCTGATTAAAGTCAAGCTTGCCAGTCTTTTATTCACCGTTTTCTATCTTTTTCCTTTCTTAAACAGTGGGATTATTTTTGTTGCCTTTCAATCTGCAGACACCATTGCAGAATTAATAGTGTTTGAAAGATGATCAGGAATAGACCCATTATCTCTATCTACATCTCTGTCAACATTCCAGAGTGAAGATCATTGAATCTCAGGAAATTTGTCTACTTTCAGTCCCACTACTATTTTTTCTAACTGCACTTTTCTTTTACTAATTTTTTCACTTGCATATTCCCACTTGACTCTTGGATTTTAATTATTTCAGGGAGACTTGCGTCTTCCTCGAAGATAAAAATACAGCAATATTTACTTTCTCCACCAGCTACCTCTTACAAATTCTCCTGTCTCTGCCCTTATCTCTGTCATAAGGGTAAGCCTCTCATGCTTTCGAATAAAATTTGATCCAGTATAAGAAACAGGAGTAGGAGTAGGCCATTAAGCCCCTCTAGCCTTCCCCACCATATTATAAGATCAAGGCAGATCTGCCCCAGGCTCAATTCCCCTTTCACACCATCTCATGGCCCTCTACTCCTTGATATTTCAAAAATCTGTGTCCTCTTTTAAATACCTTCAATGATCTACCTTGCACAATTGCCTGGAGTAGAGAATGTGATTAATACACTGCAGTGTAATAGCGTAATCTCAATAAAAGGACACAAGGATTCATTTTCAACCATTCTGAGAAACTGACCTGAACTCCAAATTTCTGTATCTTTGTTTTATTTAACCTATTTAATTTTACTTAGTCCAAAGATGTGCACGTTAGGTGCATTAACCATGGATAATGTATGGTTAAAGGGACAGGGTATGGGGGTGGGTCTGGGTAGGATGCTCTTAGGAGGGTCGGCATGGACTCAGTGGACCAAATGGCCTGCTTCCACACAGCAGGGATTCTATAATTCGACTTAACCTATTTTTCGAAACAATCTCTAGAGCAGGTGGGACATGAATCCGGCCTCCTGGTCCAGGGTCCTTGGACACCCAATCCTCTGCTTCTTCCCTCATAAGCAGTTTTTAATTCATTTTGTTACTCTACCCCTAATCCTCCCCAAAGGTTGCCTGTCTGGTAATTTCACAAAGGTATTCTGAAACTTAATGTATATTGTATCCATTGCATTCTCACTATTCACTGCATTTTACTTTTGACAAAGCTGACTAAGTTATTGTTTGAAATAAGCACAAAAAAACTGTGATTTAGCCTGGACACCCTTTCAATAACAATTTGAAGTTTGTGGTTTAATAAAGGCAGATTAACAAGCTGATGAATGAAGCTAGAACAGCAAATGAAATTCAATTATCTGGAAATATCAGAACAAACGAATAAAAACTTCTAATGATACGTGAAAAGAAAGGATTTGTAAAAAACAAATGTGAGCCCATTACAGGCAGAGAGAGAGAGAGAGAGAGAGAGAGAGAGAGAGTGTATAACGGGAACTAATAAAATGGCACTACTAATTATTAAACAGCGTGTCTATTTCACAACAGGTCAAACAGAAATAATTGAGATCCAACAGATTAGTCAGAATGAGTAACTGGAATAAATTATTACCAAAAAAAACTGGATCAATTAATGGGTCTAAAATTTATAATTCACTGCAACCAAATAATCAACATTCTACACTGTTGAAAAAAGCAACAACAGGAATAGTGGATGCACTGGTGGTGGTCTTTTGAAATTCCAAAGATTCTAGAATGGTGCCTGCAGATTAGAAGATTGTAAATGGAAACCTACTATTTCAGGAAGGGAGAGAGAAAATGGGGAATGACAGACTTGCGAGTCTGCTGTCAGCGGTATTGAAATTACTAGAGTTGATTCGAATAATTGTGATAACTGGATACTTAGAGATTAATGATATGAATGCAAAACATCAACATGGATTTATGAAAGGCAAATCATATTTGACAAGCTTTTGAGGATATTACTCACATAGGATAAAGGAGGAACCCGTGCATGTTGGGTATTTAGATTCTTAGAAAGCTTCTGGTAGGGTCCCACACAGGAAGCCAGTGGATAAAATTAGAGCACATGTGTATGTGGTAATATATCGATATGGATTGAGGATTTGTCAATGGAAAAAAAACAGAGAGGACTAATAAATGGTTCATCTTCAGGTTGGCAGGCTGTGACTGCCGAGCATTACAAGGATCAGTGTTTGGGCCCCAGCTTTTCATGATTGATATCAATAATTTAGATATGGAGACGTTCTTTGTTATATGTGAGTTAGTGTCTGACAACACATCAGAATTTAAATACTGCTACATTTACTCATAGAGTTCTCCAGCCTGGAAAGAGACCCTTCGGTCCAATTTGTCTGTGCAGACCATGAGCCCAAACTAAACTCTTCCCAACTGCCTGCATTTGGCTCATTTCCCTCCAAACCTTTCCTATTCACAAACCTATCCAAATTTCTTTTAAACGTGGCTATACCTGCATCCATCACTTCCTCTGGCAGTTCATTCCACACACTCTCCACTTCGCTCTGTGTAAAACATCACGCCTCATGTCCTTGTTAAAACTTTCTCCTCTCAGCTTAAAAATATGCTGCCTAGTTGTGAACTCCTTCACCCTAGGGAAAGATTCTTGTCATTTACCTTATCTGTGCTCCTCATGATTTATAAACTTTTATAAGGTCATCCCTCAACTTCCCATGCTCTAATGAAAAACACCCCAGCCTATTTTTAATAAATCAAACACTCCATTCCCAGCAACATCATGGTAAATCCAAATTTGCAGATGACACAAAACTAGGTAGGAATGTGGGTCGTGAGGACCGCATTAAAGGGCTTTAACAGGATTTTCACAGGCTGCATGATTGAGCAAGAACATGGCAGATGGAACATAATATGGATAAATTTGAGGTTTTCCATTTTTTAGTAGGGTAAATGGAGTTGTAGAATATTTCTTGAATTGTAAAAGATCAGCAAGTGTTGATGTCCAAAGGGATCTTATTGCTAAGTCACCAAAAAACAAAAGGCAGGTGTCTCAAGTGAGAATTTGTTTAGGGTATAAGCAGGCAGGGAAAGAATTAAGTTTGGAGTTTTGTGAAAGAAGAGGTTCAACTGAGCATGACTCAGATCAGATAAGAATTTACAGTTAACAATGGGGTACTGCAGGCAAGGGTTAACAAGGTGGAAAACCATTAATTATTTCGAGCCATTTAACAAGACGAGGTAGCATTCAGTATGTAATGTCAGTTAACAAGGTGAAAAGTATACATTATGTGAAACCAATTATTCATTGTGTAACACCAGATGGCTTAATCTTAATCGTTGATGCTCGCTGATTGGAATGGTCACCCAATCAATACGTATGTTGCCTTATCTGGATGCTCCTCCCCATAAAATGACTATATAGTTCATTGAAAAACTGCTGTCCAGAGAAGACTGTGAATTCATGTCTCTGTGCACATAGGCAATCGTTTTCTCTCCCTCCAGTGCCCAGAATAAAGATGAAGGAGGTAACACTATACTGCGTATGAGTGTTTTGCTTGGGGGGGGGCGCGACAACATAAGCACTTAGCAAATGTAATGATAGCCATTATCATAAGTGGATTTGAGTACTACAGTAAAGATGTCTTGCTTCAACTATATAGGAGATTGATGAAATCGCAACTGGAGTACTGTGTGTAGCTTTGGATCCCTGACATAAGGAAGGATGTATTTGCCATCTCGGAAGTGCAATGGAGGTTCACCAGACTGAATTCGCAAGATGGTCAGACTGTCCTATGAAGAAGGATTGAGGAAATCAGCCTGCATTCTTGAGAGTTTTGAAGAATGAGAAGAATTCTCATGGAAAATTTTAAAAATTGTCCAGGATTGTATAGGTTAGATGCAAATTTCAGAATAAGGTGCAAGCCATTTAGTACTGAAATGAAAAGCAATTTCTTCACTCACTTGTGGTGAACGAAAAGGATTTCTGTACCCAAGAGGCTGTACAAGTTCAATAACTGACTATATTCAAGACAAGAGATCAACAGCTTTCTTGATATTAAGATTATGAAGGGATAAGGGATAGCACAGTGCCTCAGTTATTAGTGCTGCTGCTTCACAGTGCCAGGGATCTGAGTCTGATTCCAGCATTGGATGACTGTCTGTGTGGAGTTTGCACATTCTCCCAATGTCTACGTGGGTTTCCGCCAAGTGTTCTGGTTTGCTTCCACAGTGCAAAGATATTCAGGTTATGTGGATTGGCCATGGGAAATGGCCCCATAGTGTCCAGAGATGTGCAGGCTAGTAGTGGTGGTTGGGGAGGTTGTCATTCTAAATGTGGGGTTTTGGGAATGGGGTGGGAGTGTAGAATTGATAGGCCAAAAGGCCTCTTTCCAAACTGTAGAGAGTCCATGATCCTATGATATGGGACTGATGAAGGAATATAGCCTTGATAGAAATGGTTAACCGTGATTTAGAATAATGAAGTCAAGAGGCGATAGTCAAGAGCATACTTATCTACTTCTGCTCCTTTGTTACAAAGTGGAGGTCTTGAGGAGGAGTGGGTTACATTCCAGTTCAAGTCCCACTCTGGAAATTGATGGCCAAGAAAGGCATGATCATAATGTTGTCAAACAGGTTCACTATCAACTTGCAAATCCTTCTAACACAGATCAATGGCTAATGGTAAGAATGGGTGAAATTGCTGATCAGTCACATAATGGAATTAAATTAGCACCCCAAATATCACAATTCATTGCTCGAGGCTACATCATGCAAAAATGCACATAGCTACGGCGATCGGAACTCCTTAGGGAGCTGGTTGGCTCAGCTGACTGGACCAAATTGATGCCAAAAGCATAGGGTTAAAAAGAGATTCCAGCTGGTATGTGGTGATGTAGCATGAGACTCAAAAGAACTCATGAAGAACTTATATTGTGCCCTACTGGTGCAAAATATCCCAAGGTGCCTAGCTGGAATGAAACAAAGATTGATATTAAGTTGCATTTGGAAATATTACAATAAGTGGTTAAATACTTGATCAAAAAAGTATATTTTTACGAGGTATCTCAAAAGATGAAAGAGAAGCAAGATTTCAGGAGGGAGTGCCAGAGCTTGGGGTCTAGGCAACTGAACCAATAGTGAAGGAATTAAAAATCTGAGATCTGCTAGAGAGCAGAATTAGATGAGTGGAGGGATCTTAGGTTGTGGGGGCTGGAGAAGATTACAGAAAAGGGTGGGCAAGGCCATAGAGTGATATGAGAACTGTAAAATTTGACAGACCGAAAAACAATACAGGCCAATAAAAGCAGAAGCGAAAGATAAATGGTAACTTGATGTGAGTTAGAATATGGCCAGCAGAGTTGTGGACACACTCAACGTTTTGGGGGTAAAAACTGAGGGCAGCTAGCTGAGGAAGATTTAAATCCACCTCTGTTGCTTATTATTTGTTGTTATGGACCAGGCCAGGCCCCTCAAAATAGTTCAAGAAGGTAGCCCAGACCCGACCTTTGCCATTTGTTTTAGGCAGGTGTAGAGTGGATATTCCAGGAGAGAATCAGCTGGTCAAACTACTTAGTTTTAAACAAAATAGAATTTTTTTACAAGATTATTGAATGAAACACAAACAAAACAGATTACCAAATAACTTAACCTATCCAAAAACCCAATAGACTTTCCTAACATAATGATGCTGTTCCAAACACTTGCATCAACACCCCATGGCACAAAAGGTAAACTCAAACACAGGTTCTTACAGGATATAAATCAGAGAAAGAGTACCAGCCTGAACCTGCTTCATTGGGTCCAGCAGTTTTTCCTCACACTACTGCTAAAAACAAACCAAATCAGAGAAAGCTGAACTGGGAGAATTGGCCACTCCCCTTTCATTGAACAAGGGTTTTTTTTAAACACTTGAACGCCTTCTGCCTGAGGCAGTCTCTATTAGCTATTATCAACTTGGCCCTAAAACCCATCACCTCCAGAGTTTTCAGAATCTGTATCGTTTACAACCTCTCTGAAAAGAAAGCCAAGGACTGCATAACCTTGTCAAAGGTGCAGCTTCGTCACATTGTAAATTTAGTATATGATTGGAAGATCTAGCTCAAAGAAGTCAAAAACAGAGATAATGTACAAAACCTGGCTTAATTTTAATTTAGTGAATGAAGTCATTCACTGAAAATCACCTAAATGTGTCTATTCTGAATCAGTTTCTTTCAATTAGGTCGCTGCAAAATTCCAATGAATAAAAAAACTGCAAAGTCAATGTAACCACTTAACATTTTTTGTTTTAAGTGAGCAGCATTATAAAGCTCCTATCTCAAGAGTACAAAGAATTCAGTTTGAAAGTTGTTCAATATCATTCATGGCACATTTAGGCCAAGCAAGTGTTCACAGACAACACTATTTTTATCTCCTATACACCACAGGACATGTATCTTTTTTTCCCAAAGTGCAGCTTTGTCTTGCAAAAGAATTATAGTCAGTCAAAGAAACTTAGAATGGCCAAATGAATGAAAATCTTTTCTTTGTATTAAGGATAGTGATTGTTTAAAAATGGATTAATTTCCTCCATTGAAATATTTCATGTTTATGTAGAGCCTTCACCAGAATTAATTGTACATGGCAGTAAACTACTCAGAGAGAGTTTGTCCTCTTCAAAATGAAACTGAAGCACCCCTTTGTTCCGATAATGTATTTTAGTTCAGTAATATTTTATGCAATTACATCAACATAATTCATTGCACATGAAGTGTTTTGAAACTTAAGACGTTTGACAAACTTCACTTCTGTGAATCTTTCATTTAAACTGTTGTACAAACTTTCATCTCAAAAATGCTTTTAACTGCATCTAAAGTGCTTACAATTTAATTTATTTGAAAGTAAATCATAATAAATATTTTACATGTACTTTTGAATTATTATTTGACTTATTACCTGAATTTCAGACTTATTTTCTCCTTGTGCCTTAGGTGAAAACATTACGTTGCGAAGGACAGGGATACCCACATTAAATCATTTTAACAATCGCCATGACTCATACTTAGATAGCAGAACTATGCCAAGGAACTTCAAATGGGAGGAATTACAAGAGATTCTGAGAGACTTCTGTAAAGGTTTTGACAAGGTTCTGCTTAGTAGACAAATTAGTAAAGTTAGATCCCGTGGGATTTAGGTGAGCTTAAGAGTTAGATTCACAGTAGGAGGCATAGGGTGGTGGTGGAAGGCTGTTTTTTCAGACTGGAGGCCTACAGGGATAGGTAATGGGTCCACATTTGTAGTCATTGATATAAATGATTTGGATGAGAATATAGGAAGCATGATTAGCAAGAGTGCGGATGACACTAATATTGTTGGTTCAGTGGACAGTGAAGGAGGTTATCTAAGGTTATAAAGACTTTCTAGCGATTGATACAACTGAGTGGCTTGCTAGGCCATTTCAGAGCGCAGTTCAGAGTCAACCACATTGCTGTGGCTCTGGACTCACAATACGTCTGACCAGGTAAGGATGGCAGATGTCCTTCCCTAAAGGACATTAGTGAACCAGATAGATTTTTTTGACAATTGACAATGGTTTCATGGTCATCAGTCAACTCTTAATTCCAGATTTTTAAAATTGAATTCAAATTCCACTATCTGCCATGGCAGGATTTGATCGCAGGTCCCTAGAACACTACTCTGGGTTTCTGGATTAATAGTCAAGGAATAATACCACTAGGCCATCGCCTCCCCATGGTGAAGGACAGGGTGACATCTGGGGGCTAGTGCCGCAGTTGGGAGAGCTGTCTCACAGACTAGTCAAGCAACAGCCTGACAGTCATTCTTACAGAATCATATCTTACAGATAACACCCCAGACACCAGTATTACCATTCCTGGATATGTCCTGCCCCACCGGCAGATCAGACCCAGCAGAGGTGGCGGCACAGTGGTATACAGTCAGGAGGGAGTTGCCCTGGGAGCCATTGATTGCAGACCCCCATGAAGTCTCATGGCATCAGGTTAAACACGAGCAAGGAAACCTCTTACTGGTTACCACGTACCGTCCTCCTCCGGCTGACGAATCAATACTCCTCCATGTTGAACAACACTTGGAGGAAGTACTGAGGGTGGCAAGGGTGCAAAATGTACTCTGGGTGGGGGATTTCACTGTCCACCATCAAGAATGGCTCGGCAGCAGCATTACTGATTGAACTGGTTGGGTCTTAAAGGATATAATTGCTAGACATTGATACCAGTCTCCAGCCAATTCGATTCACTCCACGTGATACCAAGAAACGGCTGGAGGCACTGGATACTGCAAAGGCAATGGGCCTTGACAACATTCCAGCAACAGTACTGAAGACATGTGCTTCAGAACTTGCTGTTCCCCTAGCCAAGCTCTTCCAGTACAGTTACAATACTCGCACCTACCCGACAATGTGGAAAACTGCCCAGGTATGTCCTGTGCACAAAAAACAGGACAAATCCAACCTGGCCAATTGCCACCCGATGCGTCTACTCTCCATCATCAGTAAAGAGATGGATGGGGTCATCAACAGTGCTGTCAAGCAAATTCTGCTCAGCAACAAACTGCTCAGTGACGTCCAGTTTGGGTTTTGCCAGGGTCACTCAACTCCTGATCTCATGACAGCTTTGGTTCAAACATGGACAAAAGACCTGAATTCCAGAGGTGAGGTGAGAGTGACAACCCTTGGCATCAAGCTGCATTTGACTGAGTATGGTATCAAGAAGCCCCGGCAAAACTGGAGGCTAAACAGAGGGCAAAAACTCTGCTGGTTAGAGTCATACCTGGCACAAAGGAAGATGGTTGTGGTTGTGGAGGGTCAGTCATCTCAGCCCCAGGATGTGTCTGCAGGTGTCCCTCAGGGTAGTGCCCTCCGCCCAACAAACTTCAGCTGCTTCATCAACGACCTTCCCTATGTCATAAGGTCAGAGGTGGGGATGTTTGTCGATGATTGCACAGCATTCAGCACCATTCGCAACTCCTCAGATACTGAAGCAGTCCGTATTCAAATGCAACAAGATCTGGACAATATCCAGGCTTGGGCCAACAAGTGACAAGTAACACAATTGCCAGACAATAACCATCACCAATAAGAGATACTCTAATCACCTTGACATTCAACGGTAAGCTCATCCATAACCATCAACCCCACTGTCAACATCCTTGGGGTTACCACTGACGAGAAACTCAACTGGACTCACCACATAAACACAGTGGCTGCAACAGCAAGTCAGAGACTAGAGATACTGTGACGAGTAACTCACCTCCTGATATCCCAAAGTCGATCCACCATCTACAAGGCACAAGTCAGGATTGTGATGGAACACTCCACATTTGCCTCGATGAGTGCAGCTCCAACAACACTGAAGAAGCTTGACATCATCCAGGACAAAGCAACATGCTTCATTGGCACCAAATCTACAAACATTCAATCCCTCTACCACCGGCGCTCAGTAGCAGCAGTGTGTACTATCCACAAGATGCACTGCAGAAATTCACCAAAGATCCTTAGACAGCACCTTCCAAACCCACGACCACTTCCACCTAGAAGGATAAGGGCAGCAGGTACTTGGGAACACCATCACCTGCAAGTTCCCCTCCAAGCCATCCACTACCCAAACTTGGAAATATGTTCCTTCATAGTTATTGGATCAAAATCCCGGAACTCCCTTCCTACCGGCATTGTGGATCAACTCACAGCAAGGGGACTGCAGCGATTCAAGAAGGCAGCTCACCATCACCTTCTCAAGGGCAAATAGGGATGGGCTATCAATGCTGGCCAGCAAACAATGCCCAAGTCCCACAAATGAAGACAAAAAAGAGATTTTGATCAATTAGGTCAATGGGCTGAGTAGTGGCAAATGGAGTTTAATTTGGATAAATGTTAGGTATTGCATTCTGGTAAAACAAACAAGGGCAGGACTCATTCAATTAATAGGAGGTACCTGGGTGATGTTGTAGAACAGAGAGACAAAGGAGTTCGGGTACGTAAGTCTTTGAAATTTGCATTACAAGTAGCCAGGTGTTTAGCACATTTACCGACATTGCTTAGATCTTTGAGTATAGGAGTTGGGATGTCTTGTTGAGGTCGCACAGGATTTTGGTGTACAGTATCCAGTTCTGGTCGCCCAGTTATAGGAAGGGCATTATTAAATTGGACAGGGTTCAGAAAAGATTTACCAGGATGTTGCCGGAAATGGAGGGTGTGAATTATAAAAATTTGACTGGATAGGCTGGGACTTTATTCACTGGAGCATAACAGGTTGAGGGGTGACTTTACAGAGGTTTACACAACATGAAGGGAATAGATAAGGTGAATAGCAAGGAATTGCTTTTTCCCTAGGTGGGGGAAATTCAAAACTAGGGGGTATATTTTTAAGGTGAGGAGAAAGATTTAAAAAAGACATGGGGGCAACTATTTCACACAGACAGTGGTTCGTGTGTGAAATAGCTTCCAGAGGAAGTGGTGGATGCAGGTACAGTTACAATGTTTAAAAGACAGTTGAATTAAGTTCATGAACAGGAAAGGCTTGGAGGGATATAGGCCAAATGGAGGCAAGTGAAACTAGTTTACTTTGGGAACATGGTGGGACTGAAGGATCTGGTTCCATGCTGTATGACTCTGTGAGATGATCTAAAGGAAAAGGGTGGATTTTAAGAAAGTGGGAGACAACTAAAGGGGTGATGAGGAGTTCCAGAGTGGCAGTCCAAGGTGGTTCAAATTTCTTTCATCACAATGAATATATACGTGCCATCATCATCTATGTGACAAATCTCAATAAGTAAGACTTATCTTATTTCCGGTTATACTGCATCTTGCCCAAATAGATGTGTTGTAAAAGGCCTACTTTCAAAGTTTAATGTAGCTTGCAGAGCTTTGCTGGACTCACCTGGGATTGACATTGACTCAATTTAAGACTGTCCTGCTCAGGAATCACTGATATGCAAACAAGAATTCAAAGTCTCAATTTACTGGAAAGAAAGACTATAAACTGTTTCATTACTTCTATGTCCAATGATCTGAAGGCATTAAGATATTTTCTCATCACAAAGCAACCAAAAACCAAACAAACCTAAGATACATTCCTCCTTCTGATAAAAAGGCCAACCAGTTGAATCTTTTCCTGTTTCTCCCTTTACAGATTGCTACCTAACCTAATCAACAAAGCTATCTATGTATGGAACTGCAGGAGATGGGTGAGATACTAAACAAGTATTTCACATCAGTATTTACTGTTGAGAAGGATATGGAATTTAGAGAACTTCGAGAAATAAAACTGATATTTTGAAAAGTGTCCATACTACAAGAGGAGGTAGTGGTGCTGGATGTCTTAAGATGCATAAAGATGGGATAAATCCCTGGGACCTGATCAGGCGTATCCCAGACCTTTATGGGAAGCTAGGGAAGTGATTGCTAGGTGCCTTGCTGAGTTATTTGTATCATCTGTAGCCAGGGTGAGGTGCCAGAAGACTGGAGGGCAGTAGTGTGGTGCTGCTATTTAAGAAGGGTGGTAAGGGAAAGCCAGGGAATTATAGAATGTTGAGCCTGATGTCAGTGGTGGGTAAGTTATTGGAGGGGATTCTGAGGGACAGGATCTACACATACAGTAGAACCTCGATTGTCAAATGAAATGGGTGGGGAGTATTTTGTTCGAATAATTGATTGTTCAGATAATCGATGTAATCATAAACAAGCAGTAATTTATGAGTGCCGGTTATCCAGCAATGGATGCCATAATGCTGCTTAAGCAATAACTGATCTATCGTAAACAAGCGGTAATTTGAATGCCGGTTATTGGACATTTCTCAGTTTTCCGGCAATGCACACCATAATGCTGTTTAACTGATAACTGAATGCTGAGTGGCCTACTGCCGTTTTTATGGGACCTTGAGATCTCATTCAGATAATCTGAAATTCAGACAATTGATGTTCGGATAATTGAGGTTGTACTGCATTTGGAAAGGCAAGGAATAATTAGGGATAGCCAACACGGCTTTTTGCGTGGGAAATTATGTCTCACTATCACGATTGAGTTTTTTGAAGAAATGACAAAAAAGGTTGACGAAGGCAGAGTGGTGGGCATTGTCTACATTGACTTCAGTAAGGTTCCGCATAGTAAAATTGTTAGCAAGGTTAGATCACATGGAATCCAGGAGAGCCTGCATTTGGATACAAAATTGGCTTTAAGGTAGGAGACACAGGGCCGTTTGTTGGACTGGAGACCTGTGACAAGCGGTGTGACACAAGGATCGGCGTATGTACAATGTTTTTTGTCATTAATATTAATGGTTTGAATTTGATTATAGCAGGATTGGTTAGTAAGTTTGCAGATGACACCGAAATTGGTGGTGTAGTGGACAGTGAAGAAGGTTATCTAAGAGTACAACAGGTCCTTGATCAGATGGGCCAATGGGCTGAGGAGTGGCAGATGGAGGTTAATTTAGAAAAATGGAATGTGCTGCATTTTGGAAAAGCAAACCAAGGCAGGACTTATACACTTAATGGTAGGGTTCTGGGGTGTATTGCTGAACAAAGAGACCTTGGCGTGCAGCTTCATAGTTCCTTGACAGGGTAGTGAAGGAGGTATTTGGTACGCTTGCCGTTATTAATCAATGCATTGAATATAGGTTTACAGGAACATGGGCCAAATGCTGGCAAATGGGAGTAGGTCAGATTGAGATATCTGTTCGGTGCAGACAGGTTGGACCAAAGGATCTGTTTCAATGAAGTATGGATCTATGACTCCAATTCCAGCATTGTTAGACCTGCTTTTTTCACTTCACAACTCATCTAGTTTTCTGCTGCGTTTCAAAGTTAGCAAACATCAAGCAAGTTATCCCTCATCACACCAACCCAACCTTTCTGGAAAGAAGCTGAAAATGTGTTGCTGGAAAAGGATTCCTGAAGAAGGGCTTATGCCCAAAACGTCGATTCTCCTGTTCCTTGGATGCTGCCTGACCTGCTGCGCTTTTCCAGCAACACATTTTCAGCTCTGATCTCCAGCATCTGCAGCCCTCACTTTCTCTCTCTGGAAAGAAGGCAAATGTCCAGCCAAATTTCAAGCCTTTAAATGAACATAAGATCCAAAGACAAAAAGTAGGTAACTCAAGTTTGTGGCTTTCTACTATTTAACACAAATATAGCAAATCTCATCCCAACCTGAACTCCACTCTCCTGCCCACTCCCCATATCCTTTTTATCCATTACTAAACAAAAATCTATCTATTGCCTCCTTAAATTTATTCAGAGTCCCAAAGGAGTGAATTCAACAGATTCATGATCCTTTGGGAAGAATTCCTCTTCATTTGTATTTTAAATCTACATAAAGCTAAATTTCTTAGCCATAAACTATGACCTCCGCAACTAATTACAAGCAGAGCCAAACACTGCACTCTCAACTCAGATTCAATCTGACTACTTGGCAGACATTTGCAGGTACCCCAGCCCACTGCTGAATATCAATTAAGGCATCCAGCAGCCTGGGCTATCGCTCTGGAAACATGAGTTCAAATCCTAACATGGCAACTAATAATAAACCCCAGAACTGAAAACTGGCTCAGAAATGGAGGCCTGGATATTAACACTGACATTTGTAAAATCTCATCTGATTGAAGAAAGGTCTTTCGTGAAAGAAATCTACAATTCTTACCGAGTCTGGCCTACATACAGCTCCATTCCCACAGCAATATGGCTCTTAACCGACCTCTGAAATGGTCAGAGACAACAGTCAGTTCAAGAGTGATTAGCAATGGACAAAAATTGCTGGCCTTGTTAGCAGTTCTGGTCACCTCACTTTAGGAGATAATCTGATTACACATCTCAACCTGGTCACTCCAGTGTAAATTTCTTGAGCGGTGGGGGGAAAAGCGTTTCCTCTTTGTAGAGGGCTCAGTAACCAAAAGGTGCAGTTGTAAGGCAAGGAACAGAAAAGAATTTGAGGTAAAGAGGGTCTGGGAATCCGAAAACCACTGCCTGAAAGAGTGGAGTAGAGACAAAAAAAAAAGCAGATGCTGGAATCCAAGGTAAACAAGCAGGAGGTTGGGAGAACACAGCGAGCCAGGCAGCATCAGGAGGTGGAGAAATCGACTTTCAGTGTAACCCTTCTTCAGGACTTGAAGAAGGCTTACACGCGGAACGGTGACTTCACCATCCCCTAAAAGGGTGATCGAGGCAATAACTCTCAAGGCATTTAAGGAGCATTTAGATGAACGGTACAGCAGACAAGGCTGAGAAGTGAAAAATGGGACCAGAATGGATGGAGACTGGAGGGACAGCGTTGACACGATCGGCAGAATGGCCTCCTTCCGTACGGTACGAAAAAGAAATGCCGATCTCTACAAAATCGCGTGCAAATATATTTAATTCTTAGCAATGCCAGGGCCACCGACAATGAATAAATTGGGTTAAGAAGGGAGAGGTAGCCTTGCTCCATTTTAATAAAACCGTGCACCGACCTGCCAGCAGCGGCGTGGACTGCGCCATCTTCAACCGGAAGTGTCATCACAGGCCACGCCCCCTGGCCGGATCCACAATCCGCTCCAGAACGCACGCCTCCGTTCTCCACGGAGACGGACCCCGCCTCCCCTCACCACGGGACCACGCCCCCTCGCCTCGGAACCACGTTCCCTCGCCGGGAACCACGCCCCCAGAGCTTGGAGTCGCGCCCCGCCCACTCCTCCCGTGGCTGAGCAACACGTCGCTCCAGGAGCGCCCGTGCCCCGGTCACCAATCCGCCTCCTTTCAACCGCCAAGCCGGAAAACGACCAGGTACGGGACCCGCTGAAGGTGTACCGTACTTCCACCCGCGCCGTACGGAATGGGAAAGGTTTCTCAACTGGGATTGGGGTTATTTTCGGTGGTTTGAGCGGAGGGAGCAGGAGTTTGGGAGGGGACTATGTTATGCGGGCGGAGAGTGAACAATATATTTCCGGTTCCGGCGGGGCGCTGGTTTTAGTCTCCATAGGTTATAGACGACGGCTGTGGTGAGTAAGGTGAGGGCTTTAAAATGCCCCAAATGGACCAGGGTGAGGGCTCAATGCCCCCAATGGACCGGGGTGAGGGCTCTCAATGCCCCCAATGGGCCGGGGTGAGGGCTTTAAAATGCCCCCAATAGACCGGGTTGAGGGCTGTAAATGTACCCCAATGGACCGGGGTGAGGGCTCTCAATGCCCCCAATGGACCGGGGTGAGGGCTCTCAATGTACCCCAATGGACCGGGGTGAGGGCTGTAAATGTACCCCAATGGACCGGGGTGAGGGCTGTAAATGTACCCCAATGGACCGGGGTGAGGGCTGTAAATGTACCCCAATGGACCGGGGTGAGGGCTCTCAATGGACCGGGTGAGGGCTGTAAATGTGCCCCAATGGACCGGGGTGAGGGCTGTAAATGTGCCCCAATGGACCGGGGTGAGGGCTGTAAATGTGCCCCAATGGACCGGGGTGAGGGCTGTAAATGTGCCCCAATGGACCGGGGTGAGGGCTGTAAATGTACCCCAATGGACCGGGGTGAGGGCTCTCATTGCTCCCAATGGACCGTGGTGAGGGCTCTCAATGCCCCCAATGGAATGGGGTGAGGGCTCTCAATGCCCCCAATGGAATGGGGTGAGGGCTCTCAATGCCCCCAATGGACCGGGGTGAGGGCTCTCAATGCCCCCAATGGACCGGGGTGAGGGCTCATTCTCCCTTTGTCTGTGTGGATTTCCTCAGTGCTCCAGTTTCCTCCCACAATCTAAAGACTTGCTGGTCAGGTGAATTGGCCATGCTAAATTGCCTATTGTGTTAGGTGCTTTAGTCAGGTTTAAATAAAGAGTAGGCGAATGGGTCTAGGTGAGTTACTCTTCGGAGGGCCTGTTCCTATACTGTAGGGAATCTAAATGCACCCAATAGTCTGGGCTCAAGGCTCTAAATGCACCCAGGAAACCAGGGCTCAAACTCTGTTATTTATAAGTATATGTTAATTCACCTTGTTTACGTGTATCTTAGTGTCTTTTGTCCAAAGTAGTTTTCCTGTATCGTATTTTCACTTTACCATGCTGTTTACTATTGTTGATTGGACAGCTGCTGCTGAAAGAGGTTGTATTTCTCACTAGCATGCCTTAAGTCAAATTCTGGCACAAAAATCAGCATTAAATGTGCAAAAAGACTAGACATGTGAAAATCAGACAAAATAGACTTTTTTGGAAGATGGATAGTTTTAAAGCTTTTTTTAAAAGATTACCCCCCTTCTCCACTGCGCACCTGCCTTAATGATGTGTTGCTGTGATGATGTATAGATATTTGTACAATAATGAAAATGGTTGGGCAAACTTGTCATTTAGTATCAATGTCAGGATGGATTACAACTGTGCTTGTGGTTGGGGATTGGTTGTTCGCTTTCTCAACTTCTGAGTTTTGTTTTGCATCAACTGTCTTTTTTGTTTAGTCCAATGTTTTTGTAATTCATCTATCTCAGGGCAGAGATGTTAGGATTGTTGTGCTGCAGTGTATGCAGCATTTAAGAGAAGATAAAAGAATTTGCGTGTGGGCCTTCTCCTTGCTTTAGGAAATATTTCAGGTAGAATGTGATTATATTGGGCAGTTACTCTTGTAAGTGGGCAAATAGGATTTAGTTACAGTGAGATTCTACAAATTACAATGCAATGAAAAACTAGTTAATGCCACATGAATTTGCCCAGAACACTTGAGAAAACTGTTTGAATATTGCCATAGGCTTTTGAATCACCTGAGTCCCATACTGCAGTTTTTTTTGCTTTAATCAATAATCTGAATTTAAAATGCCAATAAAACATATTCAATAGGTATTTCAGTACTCAGATCCAGGAACCTAAAACTTTCTGCCTCTGAGGCAAAAATCCTTTCAATTTTATTTAAGTGCATAACAATCGTTTCTGTTTTTGCAAGTGTGCATTTGATGAGTTTTCTTCCAGTCTGGAGCTATACACACAGCTCAGTAGTGGTACCTGTCAGTTGTAATGGTGCAATAGTTTAGAAATTAGGTCAAGAGTGTGTCATGATTGAGTCAAGACAGCTGTGCATTTTCATCATGTCATCTGTGGTTGTTAGGTTTATGAAGCCTTTAGCACAATAACATCGTGCTTTTCCAGAAATGCTTTTCCATTTTTGTTTTTATTTTCTTGTTGGAGTAGAAGAGATTTAATCAAATAATGTGAAGAGCCATCTGTTTATTTTTAATTTGACCCTTTTCCAGTTTAAAGTTACCACATATCATGCCCCGTGAAGAAAATGCATAGTTTATTAATTATTCCTGAGGACTGGTGTTGCTAGGTTGACAGTTACATACATTGGAGAAAGTGAAAGTCTCTGGAACACTAGTGCCTGTCTTAGTTTTCGAATCCTGTCTGTCCCCTGCCCGAAAATAAATTGCCTAAAGTTGAGAAGTTGCCTCCATAGTCGTCTTCTGTAAATAACTTTAATGAACAGTAGGAATTTAAATGTGCGTTATTTTTGAATTGATGGTATTGTTCTGGATGTAGATGACGTTTAAAATAAGCATGAAGAAAGTGACCTTCAAAATAAAAATTATTTTATATTAACAAGGTTTGGATTAGTGTGTAATGCATGTCTTTTGCAGCAGGTATGTGTGGGAGCAGATCAGCTCTTCCTTCAGATGGGTTTCTGACCTTGCACTGAAGCAATCCAATCCAATCCACAGATATAAATTTCTGACAGGGTGCTCTCTCTTTGAACTTTGTGCAACCTTTGACATGGTCGACCACGTCAACCTCTTTGACTTTTTCTTGTGTTGTCTAGCTCAGTGGAAATGCCATCACTTAATTTCACTCTTGTCTGTTCAGTCATAAATGAATCTTTAGCATTAGTATCTCTTTCCATTAATTTCTAATGTCTCTGGAGTTCCTCAAGGATGTGCAGCTGCAGGCTGCTCTTTGGTAACAACTCCACTTTGTGAAACTACGCTGGTAACACCAACATTTTGACTCCTTTGTGCCTTCCATTAACATTTTATTAAACCACTTGATATTTACTCCTGGGTGAACTGTGTTTTTTCTTAAGACATGAAAGAATGAAGTACTCTACCTAATAAACTTAGTTTTCATTAGTCTTTCCATCCCTCTCCATGGCCACAGTTCCATGCTGATCCAGACTGTATGGAATGTTTGCATCCCATTTGACTTTTGTTTTTGCCCATATATCCTCCAACAGAAATTACTGACTTCGCATCTTTGTTAGATCATCTAGCTTTGTGAACACTTCCACAATTGGCTGCTTTAAAGCTGTGCAATCCAGACTTCTGGACCTGTAGGTTCCAATTTACCCAAAACTCTGCCTATCCTCTTCCAGTCTTGTTCACCCTACCTACTTGTTCTTCTTAGCCTGCATTGGTTCCCAATTTCCCCCTCCATTTCCCATGCCTTTGTATTTGTACTTTGATTCTTATGTCTAAATCTCTTTCTGGTATTGCCCGTCCTATCTCAGTAATCTTTTAAAGCTCTACTCTCTTCTTCTGTATTATGGTCTCTTATGCAACCTCTTCTCATTTTGCATTGTTGACCAGGTCATCAACTGCCTGGGCCCTACACTGTGGAATTCCCTCTGTAGAACTGTACTTTTATTTCTTACCATTTTGACAAAACCTTGGTCATGTTATCAGAACCTCCTCCTTTGTCTTAGTATCCATTTTCATCTTTTACTGAATCTTAGATGTTTTTCCCACATTAAAGTAGCTGTACAAATGCAAGTTGTCTTTATGTTCTAATTAACTGTATAAGGTGAGCCCTACAAAATAGAGACTGTGGAGGAGGAAATGCAAAATGCTTGTTTTTTAACCGTTGGGTTATTTGAGTAGATTGTTCACTAAGTCTGGATTATTGCTTGTGTTTACATACTCGCTGCTGCTTTCTAAACCGTATTATCCTCCCTATAATTTCAAGACTCAGTTTTGACAATGTTGATTTTAATCTCCAATACGCCTATTATTCAAAGTGAAAAATAGCCATTTATTTAACTACCTATGTGCAGCTGATTTGTGGACAGTGTGCATACTTTAGTTGGCACAGGGTTCATTCACAATGAATTATACAAACTTGAAGCAGAACAGTCAACCAGGTTCTGGTCAAGGAGCACAGGTTGATGCAATCTGTTGGAGAAGTGTATTACCTCCTCTTCAATTTTTCGTATCCTGTTGGTGGGACAAGGATTAATTTTGGTTGTTGTCATGTGTAGCCTCCTGTATTGGCTGCTACCAGTTGTGAAGATAAAAGTTCAGCTACTTTTCCAAGATTCGTTTGGGGAAGAATCGGGGAGGGAGAGTCGGGGAGAGCTGCTGCAGGGCAGGTGGTAAAAGAAATCAGACTATACTTGATCATTTTGTTCTTTGTGGATTTAAGCAAAGCTTTAGTAAATGCTGGGAACTGTTCAGAGCAATTGAAGGGGAAATCCAAGAAAGGAACCAATGAGTTCTATTTGTTTTAAAATAGTGATGGAAAAGGATAGACCAGATCTAAAAGTTGAAGTTCTAAATTGGAGAAAGGCCAATTTTGACGGAATTAGGCAAGAACTTTCGAAAGCTGATTGGGGGCAGATGTTCGCAGGTAAAGGGACGGCTGGAAAATGCGAAGCCTTCAGAAATGAGATAACAAGAATCTAGAGAAAGTATATTCCTGTCAGGATGAAAGGGAAGGCTGGTAGGTATAGGGAATGCTGGATGACTAAAGAAATTGGGGGTTTGGTTAAGAAAAAGAAGAAAGCATATGTCAGGTATTGACAGGATAGATCAAGTCAATCCTTAGAAGAGTATAAAGGAAGTAGGAGTATACTTAAGAGGGAAATCAGGAGGGCAAAAAGGGGACGAGAGATAGTTTTGACAAGTAGAATTAAGGATTTTTACAAATATATTAAGGACAAAAGGGTAACTAGGGAGAGAATAGGGCCCCTCAAAGATCAAGGCGGCCTTTGTGTGGAGCCACAGAAAATGGGGGAAGTACTAAATGAATATTTTGCATCAGTGTTTACTGTTGAAAAGGATATGGAAGATATAGACTGTAGGGAAATAGATGGTGACATCTTTCAAAATGTCGAGATTACAAAGGAGGAAGTGCTATATTTCTTGAAACGGTTAAAGGTGGATAAATCCCCAGGACCTGATCAGGTGTACCCGAGAACTCTCTGGGAAGCTAGAGAAGTGATTGCTGGGCGTCTTGCTGAGATATTTGTATCATCAATAGTCACAGGTGAGGTGCCGGAAGACTGGAGGTTGGCTAACGTGGTGCCACTGTTTAAGAAGGGTGGTAAAGATAAGCCAGGGAACTATAGACCAGTGAGCCTGACCTCAGTGGTTGCAAAGTTGTTGGAGGGAATCCTGAGGGACAGGATGTACATGTATTTGGAAAGGCAAGGACTGATTCGGGATAGTCAACATGGCTTTGTGCGTGGGAAATAATGTCTCACAAACTTGATTGAGTTTTTGAAGAAGTAACAAAGAAGATTGAGGGCAGAGCAGTAGATGTGATCTATATGGACTTCAGTAAGGCGTTTGACAAGGTTCCCCATGGGAGACTGATTAGCAAGGTCAGATCTCATGGAATACAGGGAGAACTGGCTCAAAGGAAGAAGACAGAGCATGGTGGTGGAGGATTGTTTTTCAGACTGGAGGCCTGTGACCAATGGAGTGCCACAAGGATCGGTGCTGGGTCCTCTACTTTTTGTCATTTACGTAAATGATTTGGATGCAAGCATAACAGGTATGGTTAGTAAGTTTGCGGATGCCACCAAAATTGGAGTTGTGGTGGACAGCGAAGAGGGTTACCTCAAATTACAACAGGATCTGGACCAGATGGGCCAAGTAGCAGATGGAGTATAATTCAGATAAATGTGAGGTGCTGCATTTTGGGAAAGCAAATCTTAGCAGGACTTATACACATAATGGTAAGGTCCTAGGGAGTGCAAGTTCATAGCTCCTTGAAAGTGGAGTCGCAAGTAGATAGGATAGTGAAGAAGGTGTTTGGTATGCTTTCCTTTATTGGTCAGAGTATTGAGTACAGGAGTTGTGATGTCATGTTGCGGCTGTACAGGACATTGGTTAGGCCACTGTTGGAATATTGCATACAATTCTGGTCTCCTTCCTATCAGAAAGATGTTGTGAAGCTTGAAAGGGTTCAGAAAAGATTTACAAGGATGCTGCCACGGTTGGAGGATTTGAGCTACAGGGAGAGGCTGAACAGGCTGGGGCTGTTTACCCTGGAGCATTGGAGGCTGAGGGGTGACATTATAGAGGTTTACAAAATTATGAGGGGCATGGATAGGATAAATAGGCAAAGTCTTTTCCGTGGGGTCGTGGAGTCCAGAACTGGAGGGCATAGGTTTCGGGTGAGAGGGGAAAGATATAAAAGAGACCTAAGGGGCAACCTTTTCACGCAGAGGGTGGCACGTGTATGGAATGAGCTGCCAGAGGATGTGGTGGAGGCTAGTACAATTGCAACATTTAAGAGGCATTTGGATAGGTATATGAATAGGAAGGGTTTGGAGGGATATGGGCCGGGTGCTGGCAGGTGGAACTAAATTGGGTTGGGATATCTGGTCGGCATGGACAGGTTGGACTGAAGGGTCTGTTTCCATGCTGTACATCTCTATGACAGGAAAATTTAAATATTAGTGAATTTTTTGAAGTGATTTCTTTAAAGTGATTTTTCTTTTTAATGCAAATCCAAATTACCTATTTAAATGATAACTTAATTTCCTTATGCTTGGAATTAATTCACTTTTGTTTTACTGAATTTTAGTCAGCTTGTGTGGTACAAAACCAGCTTGGCCCAGCAAAATAATGGTGGCCAAACAGAGAATCCGGATGGCAAACGAGAAACACAGTAAGAACATCACGCAACGAGGGAATGTTCCCAAAAGTTCAGTAAGTCTTAGTTTTTATGTCTCTACGTGTGCTGTAAAATTGAATTAAATCACTTGTGTCCTTTTGCCCCGTGGAATTGCTTGATTTATGGCTAATAATAAATTAAACTTCAACTAAATTTACCTATAAAGTGGTTCAATAATTAGATTGTCCAACTAATAACTGGGGCTTTGAGAATTAATTTATTTCCCCTTCCAAACCTCATCTCTGTTGGGATTTTATGTTACACAGAAAGCTTCAGGCTCTGTTCTGTTAAATTTTTAGTACTAGAAAATTTGAAAGTAATAGCCTCTTAAAGTCTGTTCACCACTCCTAATAAAAAATTTCACTGCCCTTTTTTAACATTATTCCCTCCATCACTGGTTTCCTCTTCCATCTCTTGACAGTCTTTCCAAATTTTTCACAATATGAATTGATCAGCTTTTATGAGCCACTGAAGATCCCCAAGCTGCGATACTGTTTTCTGGTGGTAATGTTGGTAGTTCTGTCTTAATTGATTGAAAGCTTCATAATACCTCATCAACATAAGGCAGTGATAAACTGATTGGAATCTTAGGCATGTGTTTATCATTGTTACCTGTTAAGCTACTGTGCTGTACTACATAGTTAATCTGCAAGTTTCAGTAATAAGAAACAATATTATGCATTCTAGTTATTTCAGGCAATATCATTTCAAACATACCCAGCATCAGTTATTTCTATTACTATGTTGTGAAGTAATGAATGGCATGTTTGTCATTCCAGAAAACAGCACCAGATGAAAAATCATCAGTTGGTCCCTGGCTGTTGGCACTTTTCATTTTTGTTGTTTGTGGATCAGGTAACTTTTAACTTCTTAAAACTCATTTTTGTAATATCAGCATTCAAGCTATGTGAAACGTAGCATAATTGAGAATAAAATCTGGTGAAAGCTGCCATCATGAAGCTTCAATAGTGAAGATGAGCTACTTCAAAATGCTTAATGATATTGAGTGTCCATTGATGGTTAATTTGTTTGTCTAGTATAATGCATTTTACGAAATATAATGTAAATTGTCATTTGCCAGCATAGAACCTGAGTACTGCTGGAAAAAGATATTTTAATCGTTTTTTGTTTTGCATTCATTGGGAGATAATTTTCAAATTATCAATTTGAAGACAAAAACCAGCATTCGTACTTTTTAATAACTTAAACTATGCCTGACAGTTGACTGTCAATCATAATTAATTGGTGCATTTTCCATAGCTACTAAAGTCCACTGCTGTCAGCACCCAACATTGATTGAATTGTGTGAGAAGTCAGGACGAAGTGGCTAAGGCATTTTGGGGGGGGGGGAGAAGAGGAGAGGTGGGATTGGTCTTTGCTTTCAAACACTAATTAATATGAAGTAAAAGTGGGACAGTCTATTCATGTGCTGGAGCTGGTGTCACTGTGCACATAACATGGTGAAATCAGCAATACAGACGTGGCAGTATCCTGACGTATGTCACAGCCAACTGATATCACCAGCTCTCTGCACATGTGCAGAAACCAGTGACCATTTGAGTAATTCCTCAATTTTGTGCAGTCTCACTTTTTCGGGCAGTTTGCCTTTTAATCAAAAGTTGATGTCCTGTAAATAGTAGAATTAATTTGCTTTGATTTAATTGAACATCAGACTTTTTATGAATGTCTTGAGTGTTCTTTAAATTTGACTTTTACTTTCCACATTACTCCTCATATTTTGAGTATCTTGGTGTCATTTTCATTTTTCTCGCCCCTTCAGTTGACTTTTCTTTGTCTCCATACCCCTGGTTTCATTTATCTTTTTGCTATGGCTCCTAATTTGAAAATGCCTGAATGTTGAAGGCAGAGATTCTTGTTTTTTTTTCCCCCGCTCAAACCCTGGTATCAGTGTCTGAGTGTTTAAGATTTATATTCCTGATGGAACTTATTTGGAGTATTGGTGAAAGGCTTGGCTGTTGAAGCCTTCCATCACATGGGAGTAGTTAGCAGGGTGATAACAGCCTGAGTTTGGTTTATCCTTCTTTGTGAATCAGATGTAGGTGAACAGTTGTCCTTTTCAAGTTGGTGCTCATATTATAGCTGTCCTTGACCTACTAATTCAGGACACTGTCCTCTGAGGGGGAAGGATTGAATGGAGTGGTCAGGCATTGATGTTGGACACTTGCAGAGAATGTTTCATCATAGGACGGGTTGGACTGAAGGGTCTGTTTCCATGCATCTCTATGACTCTATATCGAAAGGCCATTCAGCTCAACAAGTCTTGCTGCACAAGATCCTGCTGTCACTTGATTTGATCATTCAGTATAACATAGTCCTTGCTGTTTCATGTACTTAGCTAGCTTCCCCCCAGCTGCATCTGTTTATTTGCTTTTTACTGTTAGCCAGCCAGTTCTACATGTAATCTCTGAATGAAGTTTCTCAATAGTTCCTTATTGTGTTTGCTAATGCAGACAGCCTGCTATTTATGGCCTTCCAGTTTTGGACTTCTTTTTCTTCTTGATTTTTGCATAACTGACCTATATTCCAGTATTGCCAAATATCCCCAGAATGTATTGAATTGGTGAGAGCCTGTGAGCAATGACATGACAGACCTAGCCAACCTCTAAGCTAGAATGGGTCAGAAAAAATCAATTTGTGCATTAGAATAACATTCAACAAATCAAATAATTTTCTATTTGAATGTCGAGGTGAGACACAAAATGAGATCTGGAATATATTGACTAACCAGTCATGGTGAAGCAGCAGTTGTCAAAGTAAACAGACTGCTGAATATACAAGACCATATTTCTTCAATGTCACAAATGTATCTTAATTGGAGTGTGGCACACAGTCTTGACTGAGGCATGTTACACAAGGGCAGGTGATCAAACATTTGGTCAAAGTGGTAGGCTTTTAGGCTGTCAGTAGTGTCTTAAACAAGAAGAGTAGGACAGTCAGAAATGATATATTTCCAAGTCAGGATGGTGTTATTTGGACGAGATCTTAAATGGTATTGTTCCCATCTATCTGCTGCCTTTGTGCTGCTACTACGGAGCATCTGTGGTGGAGGGAATACATGCTTGTGGATGTCATGCCAGTCAAGTGGGCTGGTTTGTCCAGGTCAGTGTCAAACTTGGTTCTGTTGGAGTGTACTCATCCATGCAAGGTTAGAAGCATTTTATCACATTTCAGACTTGTGCCTTTTTAGATGGTGGGGTAGGCTTTTGTGAGGTTAGTTCAGCTCAGTTTCTGGTCAATTGTAACCCCATGGTGTTGATACCGTTGATTGAATTGAAGGTTTTATTGGAAAGGCAAGGTAAATAATCTGAGAGGCTTGCCTCCTTCCTACTTTTAGGTCTCTAAGTTTGTAACCGAGAAAGAAAAAACGATTAGTTTTTTTTAATGTTCCGAAAAATTTGGCAAGTTGTCAGAAGTACCTTTATTTTTAAAGCAGGCTACTTGGGTCATGCATTTCATATACACCTTCCTCTTGCTTCACAGTAGTGAGAATTGTTTTGGTGCAAATGACATTGATGCCAAGAGGAGTCTGATAAACATCAAGTATAGTTAGTATCAGGTATAGTCAGATTTTTTATTTTCTCCAAAGTAACATGTTGAATTTGCTAAATTTAAAATTATTACTGATCTTGGAACAAGTTGTCCCAGCCTCTGATTACTTCAAATTAAATCAGTTACTACACTTTTTAAGCAATAACTTGAGTAAATAGTCAACATGACCCTTTGCTTTTAACACATTGTTATTCTCCAAGCGTGACATTTGGCCATGGTTTTTTTTTTAAGGTGCCCTTTGTGTTCTTGAAATATTTCCTCACAAAATTTAAAAATAAACTATCAGTAATATCTTGTGACAGGTTTGGTGAAGATAATTCCGCTTTCTCCATTCCTAGCAGTCTTTGCTGTTCCCCTTTATCACAGGTGGTGCACTTTTTTCTTGAATGTAAGACTGGGCTGCTCCTTGTACCAAATTCTGTTCATTGTGCAGGCATTGTCTGGATGAGTCAAAGCATCTGAAAACAGAACCTTTGGTTTAATTTGTCCGTGCTGACCAAACTCCCAAACTAAACTAGTGCCACCTGCCTTCATTTGGCCCATATCACTCCAAATCTTTTGTATTCCTCTATTTATCCAAATGTCTTTTAAACATTGTAACTGTTCCTGTATCCATTTCCTCTGGAAGTTTATTCCACACACTAGTCACTTTTTAAAAAAAAACGTTGCCCCAATGTCCTTTATAAATCCTTCTCCTCACCTTAAAAATGTGTCTCAGTTTTGAATTTCTACGCTTTAGGGAAAAGACCTTTGCTATTCATCTTATCTGTGCCCCTCGTGATTGTATGAAGTTATATAAGGTCACCCCTCAACCTCCTATACTGGAGTGAAAAAAAGTCCCAGTCTATTTTTGTCAGACTCAAACTCTCCATTCCTGGCAATATCCTGGTCAATATTTTCTGAACCCCCTCCAATTTAATAATATCCTTCCAATAACAGGGTGACCACAACTGTACACAGTACTCCAGAAGAGGCCTCCCTAATGTCCTATACAACCTAACATCCAACTGCTATACTCTAGAGGTTTGAGCAATGAAGGCAAGCGTGCTAAATGCCGCCTTCACCGATCTGTCTACCTGTGATGCAAATTGCAAAGAATTGTGTACCCAAACCCTGAGGTGTGTCTGTTCTCCAACACAACACAGCACAGTGGCTCAGTGGTTAGCACTGCTGCCTCACAGCACCAGGGTCCAAGGTTCGATTCCAGCCTCAGGTGACTGTGTGGAGTTTGCACATTCTCCCCGTGTCTGCGTGGGTTTCCTCCGAGTGCTCCGGTGTCCTCCCACAGTCCAAAGATGTGCAGGTCAGGTGAATTGGCCATGCTAAATTGCCCATAGTGTTAGGTGCATTGGTCAGAGGGAAATGGGTCTGGGTGGGTTACTCTTCGGAGGATCGGTGTGGACTTGTTGGGCCAAAGGGCCTGTTTCCACACTGTAGGGAATCTAATCACAACCTAGTTATTAAGATAATTGAAACAAAAAAAAGGGAGGAGGAATATTTTATTTATCCCATTCTTATAATTTGGAATGGTTGAAAGAGTATTGGAAGCAACATTACGAAAGGGAATCTGATAAATATTTGAAAAGGAACAAGTTGTATAATTACAGGAAAAAAAACAAGGGAGTGAGACTCTTTAGATTGTGTCCATGCTAATTGTTTGAAAAGCAAAGGGCCAAATGGCTTCTGTGATAAGATTTTGTCACCTGATTCTATTCATTTCTACATTTCAACCTTTTGTGAGGAAATATCTCATTGTCCGCTTTGTCTTTCTGACAGCACAGCAGTGTTTGTATTTGGAAGCTGTATGGGTCACCTTGACTTATTTTTCCCCCTAATTCCACCAGCTTTATCTTAAAGTGACCTTGTATTATGCAACGCAGTGGGTGGAGAAGCTTTAGTCAGTTTTGGAATGGTCAATAATATACTTGCTATGAATCCGTCCTTGCGTTTAAGGAAAAATACCACCTGTACCACGTCTGTTATTCTTCAGACAGCTAGCCAAACCAAATCAGCCTCTGTATTTGCAGGACAGTAAAAACCTTCAGATATCCTTAAGATTGACCCCAATGGTTCTTCAGACTTTTGAATAACCAGTCCCAGACTCTTTGAATAATCAATTCTAGACACCTAGGTTTGTAGTGTAAACAAAGGACTTAGTAATTAAACAGAGGAAAATTAAAAAATGAAGTGATCTAAATGATTTTAAACCCAATAGCCTTTATTTTCAGTCACACTCATACAAAAGATAGTCAAACATAGTTAAGGGATAAATAAAAGAACTAATAAAGTTGGCTAGATTTCATTGGTTTTCACAATGCATTGTACCACAGGCATAGATAATTGTTTTTGGTTTTTTGACGATGTCTATCAGGGCCTCCTTTTCAGTCCTCTGCGAAAGTTTGTGATACTTAGTTTCTAATCCCCGAACATTCAAGAGCTGATAATGCGAGGTTAGGCAGGTAGCTTTCAAATCTTCATGTTGTAGCATCAACTGCCAAACTCTTCCCCAAAATCTATGTCCAAACTCTGTCTTTTCCTGTCAGATTGATAGTCTTCCTCAGGAGGTCCTAGTTAGTGTTCAACATCAGACTTCTGCTCGAGCGCAAGGTTTCTTCCAGACCTGCTAGAACCAAATCCCATGTGTCAGCCTTGTTTGTGACCATATGTGCTATATATTTAAACATATTGTTCTTCTTCATCAAAGATTCTGTAGAACCATTTGATTAAGAACTGACCTGCAATTAATTTCTAGTTGTTATCTCACAAACGTTTGTTTCTGTTCTCCTCTTTGTTTCAACACAAGCTGCTGCTCAGAATCCAAAGGTCATTTTCAGACCTGTTTTCAGTTCACACCATAATTGATCAAACAAATAATTAAAAATCAGCAAGCGTTCCAAAAGGTAATAGTTCCTTCTTGCAGTATATACTGAATTAGTGAAAATAATGCCCAACTAATCACCATATAAAATGTCAGACGTGGGTACCAAGCTAATAGGTACAGAAGTAGGGCATTTAACCTCCTATTGTCATTTAGTACAATCATGGCTGATCAGTGACTAAACTCCATGTGCCAGCTTTTGCCAATAGCAAAACAAATCAATCTTCAA
Source organism: Chiloscyllium plagiosum (assembly GCF_037043375.1). Classification (NCBI taxonomy): domain Eukaryota; kingdom Metazoa; phylum Chordata; class Chondrichthyes; order Orectolobiformes; family Hemiscylliidae; genus Chiloscyllium; species Chiloscyllium plagiosum. Next base: position 14,769,550 of record NW_028270151.1, on the reverse strand, counting down.
TTTAAAATTTTTAAAATAAGGTCACTCCTGAAAACCCTGGCTGGGTTTTTTTTGACATTGCCCCTCGTCCTAGATTTCCCAACTTCGAATAGATTTGGAGAAGCTACTTCTGTGTTCCACTTAATTTATTAAATTTCAGATCAATCTTGAACTTTGTAAATTCAAAAAAACACAATCCTGGTTGCTATGATCCCATGGTATAATTTAACCCTTGTAGCTGCAGTATTGTTCTGTAAATAGCTGTAGCATCAGGAGTTGCTCTCAGTGCTTCAGATGTGGATTAACCATATTTGGAGTATATGTTGTACTTTTTTTTAAATTCCAAGATGAAACCCAGCATTCAAGTAAAGGTTTTCATTACTTACTATACAAGTGCATGATAATTTTTCTCGTTTCATGAGATGTGGGTGTCATTGGAAGGGCTTTCACTTGTCCATCCCTAATTGCCCGTTGCAGTGAGTCTGTGGTCATATGGATCAGACTAGATATGACAGCAGATTTACTTCTATAAAGAGCATTATTAATGAACCAGAAGTTTTTATAACAATTATTCAAACCAATTTTCAGGTTCCTGATTTCTTTAGTTGAATTTAAGCTCTGTAGTATTTGACCCAATACCTTGGGGTTACTGGACCAGCGACATCACCACCATGCCACTATCTGCCTGATCTTCCAGTGTATTTATATGAGCTGCCATGTCCCTTTGGGCCTACCAGTTTCTAACTTTTTGCAGTTTTGCAAGTGCCTTGTCCTGTTCTTTTTAGGTCTGTAATGGCTGACCTCCCATTTGTTGACATCAATTAATGTGCCTTGCAGTTTTGCTTATTCATTGAAATTGCTGATATAATTTTGATTCTACCTGCTTATTTGCAATGACCTCTCCTTTTGTGTCACTGGTACACTTGGGTATGTGACTTTTGACCTCATTATTTTAAGTTGATAAATGCAGTGAATCGTTCAGGTCCCAACATATCCTCATAGAATGACACTAGTCCACAGTCTGCTATTTACAGGATCTGCAATCCGTACTGTCTCTTGTGCTGCTCGACCGGTTGTCTAGGTAGGTCAATGAGCTGCCTTCAATTTCGTGAGATTCAACGACGCTAACTTGTTCTTCGGGCAATTTATTAGTGTGTTCATGTACATTTAAAGCAGCTTTGAACCTCCACTCAGCATCAGATCAGAATCTGAAAGAGAAATAAAGGTCAACATCCCAGATTTTGCTGATAGGGGTTTCTGGTGGTGTAGCACATTGATGGTGGGCTTTCACAATTGTTTCCAATACTGACTGCAATTTCAGGATGTTGGGTAAGCACAAGTTAGTGAAGAAATCCTGTAATGACGGTCTATCAGTCAGGATTCCCTCTCCTATGGCTGACCCCAGAACTAACAATCATGAAGCCAGTTAGAATGTTAGGATTCCTGCTATTTGACACCGCTTGAAAAGTTTAGCATCTTGTTCACGAAGTGTTAGTGGATTTTTAACTGCAATATAATTCATAAAATTTGAACAACAGAACTGGCCTGGGGAGGAGTGGGACAAGGTCTTGATTGCTGAGTGCTGTTGAATTGTCAGGTCCATTTTGAAAAGATTGAAAAATTGTTAGGAAAATAAAATGCTGCAGAAGCTGCAAACTTGAAATTGAAAGAAACTACTAAAAATGCTTTGAAGAGTTAACATTTCATGGTGATAACCCTTTAAGTCTCTTCAGCATTCTGAAACATTAACTCTGTTTCTCTCTACACGTTTTACCTGACCTATTGAGTAGTTTCAGGAATTTCTACTTTGAATTTTTGATGGAGTTCTAATTTGCTAAGCTTTCTTCTTTCACATTGACCTAACTTTATTTTTTTCCCGATTTTAAAAATAGCTGGATAAATTTCAAGTGATTTTATTTTGTGCTTTGTGTTTCTTCACAATGTCTGTATAGATTATTTAATGTAATGGTTTGCATGGACACCTTAATGACCTCACTGCAGCTCCAGGCTGTCAGTGCCATCAATGGAGATGGCAATCAGCTACACTTGCACAGCAAGGCAATTGAGGTGAATTTCTGGCCAAAGATTGCCTGATCTCTCAGCAAGACCTGTTAAGAGGTTAGTGGCAAGTGGCTTTGCTTCTGCCCTGGTTGACTGGAGACTCGGATTTCACATTGAACATGTTTATTATAGAATCATACAACATAGAAAGAGGTCACTGTACTAGAACTATCTAACTAGTGCAACATGCCTGTCATTTCCCAATTGGTTTTCCTACTTTACTCCTTTCTAGCATTCATCTAATTTGTTTTAAAATTATATTAAATTTGATTCTGTCTCTGGCTGCCTGTTTCTGTCAATCAGACCATAGGATGGAAGAGCAGTAGTAGTTAATTCGGCCCATGTTTCCTCCTCCATTCAATGAGATCATGGCTGACCTGATAATCCACAACTCCATTTTCCTGCTTAATCCCAATAACCTTTGTTTCCCTATGTTATAGACCTGACCAGATCTCAATTGCCAACGCCACACTCATCCAGCCATCTTCTCTCTCTTCCCCTCTTCCCCCCCCCCCCCCTCCCCCAGCGTCCACAGTACTGTAAGGAGATAACAAGACCCATCCGTTATATTTCTTTGAAGGCAAGTGTGATCCTATTGGTCCACCACCAAGCTTTAATTAAAACACACTTTATTCTTATAATGCAGTTAAAATACAAACATATTGGCCTAATCTTAACTTTATTGAGCTACTTAAGATACTTAACAGCTGTTCCAGTGTAAGCTGCATCCCACACAAACACAATTTTATAATAATGTAATCCAGCAAAACTGTTATGGCTCTCATGTGCTGTCTCTTTCTAGTCCAGAAAAAAGAAACAATCTGAATCTTTTGATTTTTAAGGGGAAGCCTCACTGACTAAGATTTTAGCAGCCAGGAACTCAAACTTTTAGCTCAGCATGAGTGAATCCATGTGGAGTGGGAATGGCGCAATAGGTCAGACAGTATCCAGGGAGCAGGAAAGTCAAAGTTTCAGGCCAAAACATTGACTTTCCTGCTGCTCAGATACTGTCTGAATTGCTGTGCTTTTCCAGCAAAACAAAAAAGCTGTTTACCACTGTCTGTCTGAAGAAGACATTCCAATGCCACTGTGGCAACACTGAAAGAGAAACAGCACAGACCGCATAGAGTCCAGTCACATCAAACCTTATTGATTTAAAATGTCAGTCAGAGTCTTGAATATTTGTAATGACGAGCCTCAACAGTTCTCTGCAGGAACAACAAACCCGAAGACTTGCTACGCTTTGAGAGAGGAAATCCCTCCTGTCTTTTAAGTGGGCAACCCCTTACTCTTAAATTATGCCCTCTGGTCCAGACTCTGTCATAGGGGAAAATATTTTTTCTGCGTCTACCCTGTCAAGTCTCTTAAGAATCTTGTGTTTTAATAACGTGACCTCTCATTCCTCCAAGCTTACAGGCACAATCTACTCGATCTGTCCCCACACCATTCTCATTACGAATTTAATAGCTTTTGTTTTACTATCCTGTAGAACTCTCTCTCAGCACAATGGGTTTATCTGCACCTCAAGGGCTGCAGTGATTCAAGGTGGTGATTCACCCCATCTTACTGAGGGCATTTAGCACTGGACAAGGCCTCACCACATCCATGAATGAATAACACACAAGCTGGCACTTCCTGGTCTATGGTTGCCCTGTGTGAGAGGGGCACATTGTAGGACCTTTCCCTAGGCCTGGCAATGTCTGTTCATGAGTTCAGAGTGAGTGTGACCCAGTGTTGATGTTGGATATTGTTGTTCAGAATGACAGCCTTGTTCTCTAATCAACATCTGGGTAGCTTTTGATAAGGTGTAAGTAATGTCCTTGATGCCTTCCCAAAATACTGGGTATCATAGGAAGATTGGAATGTCACATGAATGCCAACAATATTTTAAATTGAAGTCATTTTCAGTGCTATTTTGATTTAACTATGTTAGTGGTTCCACCTTAATTTGAAGGACCAGATGCTGCCTGTTGAAGGGCATACGCTCGAAACATCGACTCTTCTGCTCCTCAGATGCTGCCTGACCAGCTGTGCTTTTCCAGCACTACACTTCTCGATTCAGGTGCTCCAAAGACCCTGAAGAAAGGGTCAATACTACTGACCATTTCATAAACAAATCGGCATCTTCTAAGATGTTCAGAGCAAGTAACTATTAAAAGGGCAGCACGTTGACTCAGTGATTAGTACTGCTACCTCCCAGCACCCCAGACCCAGGTTCAGTTACACCCCTGGGCGACTGTGCAAACTCCATACTGACATTCTCCCCGTGTCTGCGTGGGTTTCTTCTGGATACTCTGGTTTCCTCCCACAGTTCAAAGATGTTCAGGTTAGGTGGTCTGACCTTGGGAAATGCAGGGGATAGGGTAGTGGGTGTGGGTGGGTTGCTCTTTGGACGGTTGATATATACTCATTGGACTGAATGGCCTGCTTTCACACTCTAGGGATTCTATGAAAACTTGTTAAACTAGAAGGTGGGGAAAGTGGTGATCCAAGGTAGTAGTTCTCCTTTCAGCAGTGTATTCATGCCCATTGGCAGAGGTTTCACAATACTGTTCAAACATTACCATGTATAAGGTCACAGTGTCCCTATTAAAATATGCTACTTTATTGATTTTTTTTTTACATTGCCCTGGTTACCGTATAACAATTTTGCCACATTCATTTACAGTGCTTTTAAACTAAATATGTATGACAGTTGTAAAATATTCAAGTAGAGGCCCAACTTTCTGTCATGCTTTTCACAGACCTTCACTGCTGGCCTTGGGCAAATCCATCAGAATTTGATCAGGGTTCCAAAGATTAGCATTGAGATGTGATTGCATAATGCTCTGCATTCCAGAGAGGGGGAAAAATGTTTTATGGGAATTTTGAGGCTTTTAAGATTCCAAAAAGGAAATGACTGGTTAGCCAAAAAGCAATTACTGTCATGGGTAGAGGAGTTTGGAATAAGAGATAAAAACATGATTTTGAAAATTTAGTTGTGGGATGTGGAAATTGCTGGCCAGGCCATCATTTATTGCAAATCCCTAATTACTGTCTTCTGAACAACTGCTGTCCTTGGAAGATATGTTGAGTGTGCTGTTAGGAAGGGAATTTCTGGCCCAGTGACAGTAAAAGAACAGTGATGTAGTTCCAAGTCAGTGGTGTGTGAGATTTGGAGGGAGTTTATAGATGGTAGAGGTAGATGGAAAGTCTTTTCTTGTTCACTCATGGGATGTGAGCATCACTGGCTGAAGGTGGTAATAAACTGCCACTTGGAATCACAGCAGTCAAGGTGCTCTAAGTAGACAATGCTGTTAGGGAGGGAACTCCAAGGTTTTGACCCACTGACACAAAAGAACTAACAATATATTTCCAAGTCAGGAGGATTAGTTTGAGGAAAACCTTAAGGAGGTGGTGTTTCCCTCTATCTGTTTCCTTGTTTTTTCTTTGAGGGATGTGTTTGTGGGTTTGAAATGTGCTCTTGGCAGAGCTTTGAATTTCTGCAGTGTATCTTGCAGATAGATCATATCACTGCTCAGCAGCAGCAGTGGATATTTGTAGATATGGTGCCAATCAAGAGGCTGTTTTGTCCCGGATGGTGTTGACCTTGTTGAATTTTGTTGGAGTTGCACTCATCCAGGCAAGAGCAGAGAATTCCACCACAATCCTGACTTGTGCCTTGTAAATAGTGGACAGACTTTGGGGAATTTAGTGAGTTACTTACTGCAGTATTCTAGCATCTGGCCTGTTTTTGTAGTTGTAGTGTTTATATGGCTAGTCCAGTTTCTGGTCAATGAATAACCCTCAGGATGTTGATAGAAGTGTTTAGATAGGGGAAATAGATGCAGTGTCAAGGGGTGATGGTTAGGTAGTCATGACCTGGTATATGTTTGGCAGAAATGTTTCTTGCCTCTTTAGACCAAGCCTGGATATTGTCCAAATGCAACAAGGTAATCAGAGCTGTACACAATGGAAACAGACCCTTTGGTCCAACTCGTCCATGCTGACCACATCCTAATTAATCTAGTCCATTTGCCAGCATATGGCCCGTATCCCTCTAAACCCTTCCTATTCATATACTCATCCGGATGCCTTTTAAATGTAATTGTACCAGCCTCCTCCACTTCCTCTTGCAGCTCATTCCATGCACTCACCACCCTCTGTGTGAAAATGTTGCCCCTTGGCTTCCTTATAAATCCTTCCCCCTCACCTTAAACTTGTACCATCTAGTTTTGGACTCCCTACCCTGGGGAAAAAACCTTGGCTGTTCACCCTATCTATGCCTCTCTTGATTTTATAAACCTCTATAAGGTCACCCTTAACTTCTGATGCTCCAGGGAAAATAGCCCTAGCCTATCCAGCCTCTCCCTATAGCTCAGACCCTTCAACCCTGGCAACATCCTTGTAAATCTTATCTGAACCTTTCAAGTTTCACAATATCCTTCATGTAGCTGGAAGACCAGAATTGAACTCCGTATTCCAAAAGGGGCCTAGCCACTACAGCCGCAACATGACCTCCCAACTCCTATACTCAGTGCACTGATCAATAAAGGGAAGCATACTAAACACCACCTTCACTATCATCTACCTGAGACTCCAATTTCAACGAACTATAAATCTGCACTCCAAGGTCATTTTGTTCAGCAACACTCCCCAGGGCTCTAACATTAGGTCTATAAGTCCTGCCCTGATTTGCCTTTTCAAAAAATGCAACACTCCACATTTATCTAAATTAAACTCAGTCTGCCACTCCTCAGCCTATTGGTCCATCTGATCAAGAACCGATTGTACCTCCTTGGCTGTGCACTATACCACTAATTTTGTTGTCATCTACAAACTTAACTAACCTTTTGACATGGACTGCTTCAATGTCTGAGGAGCTGCAAATGGAACTGAATATTGTGCAATTATCAGTGATTATCCCCACTTCTGACCTTTTATGTTGGAGAAAAGGTCATTGAAGATGGTTGGGCTGGTGGTATCTTATGCTCCCCATTGCTACCACTTGCAATGAAGTGAATGAGTGTTGAAGGTGGTTTATATGATGCCAGTCAAGTGGGCTGCATTTGTTCTGGGTGGTGTGAGCTTTGAATTGTTTTCTGGCTACACCTATTCATGGAGTGGAGAGTAGTTCATCAAATACATTTCTTCTGCCTTTGAGATAGTGGATGGGTATTGGGAAGACAGCAATTCCCAGCAGCTGACCTCTTGTAATCGCCATATGTCAAAGCTGAAAATGTGTTGCTGGAAAAGCGCAGCAGGTCAGGCAACATCCAAGGAACAGGAGAAGGCTCATTTTCCATTTGTAAACCCTTCAGTTGTGAAGAATAGTCATGCCATTCATTTTTCAGTCTCCACAGATGGTGCCAGACCTGAGTTTACCAGCATTTTTAATTTGTTTTTTAGATTTCCTGCATCCACAGTATTTAACTTCTATTTACATAGCTCATCTAGTTCAGTGTTTGATCATTGGTGACCCTAGGATGTTGGAGTGGAGGATTCAATGATACTACAATCAATGAACATCGAGGGACAATGTTTAAATTCTCTGCTGGAGATGATCATTGGCACAAATGTGGCAGCCTAAGTGAGGCTGTTGTCCAGGTCTTGCTGCATATGGATATGGATCACCAGAATGTAAGGAGTCATGAATAGTGCCGATGGTAGTGGCATCTAATGGAGTAGAGTCAATGACACAATAGTTGAAGATGATTGGACCTAAGGCACTAACCTGAGGAACTCCTGAAGTGATGTCCTCAGAATGTGATAATTGACCTCCCAACAGCCATAACCATTTTTCTTTCATGTTAGGTATGACTCCAACCAGTGGAGACCTTTTCTCCTGTTTCCCTTGACTCCAATTTTGCTTGATTTCCTTGATGTCATATTCCTTTGATGCATGAACTCCAGGGCAGTCCCTCTCACCTCTCCTTTGGAGTTCAGCGTTTTTGTCAAAGTTGGACCGAGGTGCTAATGAGATCTGGAACTGAGGCGCCCTGTCAAATCGAATGTAATAGCTGCATAATAACACTGTCAACAACCTCTTGCATTGCTTTGATTTAAGAGTAGGCTGATGGGGTTGTAAATGGCAAAGTTGGTTTCTCCTGCACTTTGGGTGGATCATAGCTGAGCAACTTTGCATATTGTTGGATAGATGCCAGTATTGTATCTATATTGGAGCATCTTTGATAGAGGCCTTGTTAGTCCTGGAGCAACAGTCTTTAGTACTGATGCAGGGAATGTTGTCAGCCTATAGCCTTTACAGTTTCTAGTACTTTCATCTTCTTTATCACGTGTAATGAATTGAGTAAGCTGGAGTCTAGGGTGCTGGGCACTTCAGGAGGGGATTGAGATGGATCAGCCGTGTAGCACTTCTGGCTGAAGTCGAATGCAAATGCTTCAGTCTTGACTTTTGCACTGGTATGTTGGACTCTCCCATTACTAAAGATAGGGATGTTTGGAGTGCTCGTCCTTCTGTTACGTTTAATTCCCCACCACCATTGGCTGTGGCAAGTTTACAAAACTTAGATCTAAAACATTGGTTGTGGAATCACGTAGTCTGGCCTGTTGCTAATGTATTGTTTATATACATTCAGTATGTACTGTTGTGATCTTTTCAAAGAGCACATTGCAAAGGGAACAAAAGAAACAAATTGAATCAAAGTTTCCTTCACTAATGAGTTGATAGGCTAGGGACTTGCTCCTGTGCTCTTTGTAACGCTAAGGACTAATTTCCAGGATACTCGACTGCTGGTACCAACTTGCCGACTTCCGCCAGTTGCCAGGCGGTTAAGTGTGGCTCCCTGAATACAGTATTAGAGGCACAACTCAGAAATTCATGTTGAATTAGAGCTGAATGTGAGTCCCCGTTCACTTCCTTTTCCCATTCCTTCCATGCTGAGGCTGTCCACCAATGTCAGGCCTCTGAAACAGGTTTCTAGAAGGTGAGCAAGAGTGAAATGGCTTTCTGTCTCTGAACTGTGGAAGCTGCAGAGTTCTGGTGATATTTTGAAGATGATGTTAACAAGCAGATCAACCTGGAGCTCTCTTCCATTCAGAATCATTCCATAGACTTTGGCAGGGATGGTGCTGCTTTGCATCACTTTACTGAGTAATTTAGGTGGTACGGATCACAATGCCAAATGTTGTAAGTTCAAAACACTGATGTAGTCCTAAGCTGGGAATAAGACTGAAAGCTTCCCTGCTCCTGTCTACCTTGCCTCTATAGAATATAAACATTGGGAAACCAGGTATTACAGATTGGGGCAATCATCTTCTAAGTAATGTTGAATTTCCAATGGGAGAACGCTTTGCACATATGTAAGGCGCTGTTTGCTTTTCAAATCCTACTGAAGACTGCAAGAAGACTGTCTGATGCCTTACATCAGGGAGCATTCAACAAATAACGTTATCATCTTATTTGATTCCCAGCGCGGGAGCCTTGTCAGATGTGATGGAATCCAGGTCTTACAATATTACCCACCAACAGAACATCCATAGTAAAGAGCTTCAAATCCAACTCGTTCGTCCTCCAGTATTTAGTTTTGGTTCCCTTCTTCCATAATTTAAGTCAGTGCACCAACGAGTACAGAAATTGGTCATTTTGAAGCCTTTTCCACGGATGATTTGGGTAAAGGATTACTTTCAATGTCGTATTCATGACTTCAAACAGACTTGGAAACTGTACATAAGTTCGTTAGTCAGTTTCAATAACCAATAATCACTGCAATATGTTGTGGTGTTACAGGTCCTAAAGACATGGATGAAATAGAAATGATGTCAGACGTGTTACGTGGAGTGACACTATCTTTTCTCCAGTACTTCGTGGAGTATAATGTATTAGACACTTGCTGCCTGCTTATGTGCATCTTGTACAAGTCCACTAGACAATTCTGCGTTTCGTGGCTACCTATTTGATTTCCTGCTCTAAACTAAGAAACCTATTTTAAATCATTTTGGTAAGCAAATCAGCAGATGGCCATTAACTGAAACAGCATGCACTTCCTCTCCCCTCCAACAATTGTTTAGCAAAGTGAAAGTTTTCTGAATGTTAATTGAAAGTGGGGCTATGCACAACTTAAGTTGAACCTGCTTTGGCTGTTAAGATTAAACTTGCAGTTAATTCCAACACTCTGAAAATATTGGATTAGTGTTCAAACTAAACCTGTAACAGCCTTCTGATTTCAAAAGGTGCTAATTAATTCAGATTCCTTCACATAGATTCTGTGCTCATGTCTGGTCTTATGTAACCTTGTTTTTTTAAATACGAAAACAGTTCTGATGGTGATCGCAACCTTTCCAAGACTGGCATTTGTTTGTAATTTGATTTTTAAACTGACACTGCTTTTTTTTTTCTCCTTCCTCAGCTATCTTCCAGATTATTCAAAGTATCCGGATGGGCATGTGAAATGGACAAAATTCAAATCTCTACCTTTTTAAGTGTCTTGCTGTTAATTCCAGCTGTGAGTCTGACCATTCCAACACTTCCTTTGTCTTACAAACAATGGATTTTACAGAATTCATCTTTCTGTAATTGCTTTTGAAGAAACTTCTAATTCCATGGTGTTGCTAAAAGTCTAGTTCGTTCCTTCGTGTGACCCAAGAAGGCAAGGATATAGTAAAAGCCATCCAACAGTTTAATTTTGTATTTTAATCAGGGAAATAGTTTGTAAGATCATATTTAATGTGAATACTTTATCATTATATATAGTTGGTATGTAGGTTTAAAAAAAACCTTTTTGGTGTACTCAGATGTTTTTTCCCCTTTCTTTCACACAAATCCTTGAAAATTGTAGAGAAGGTGGTTCTCCTCCCTGTTCAATTTGAGATACAAAATGTGCATCTTTCTAAATTAAATTTATAATTCCGGAAAAGTGCCTTCTTTTGTATATTAAAATGTACAACCATTTTAGGGCTTAGGTCTGAATGCTTCTCTGATCTTAGAACGTGAATTGATTTTGCTGTTTATTTTTGTTGAATTAAGGGTAATCTCCTCTCGTGTTTTAATATATTTGTGTCTGATCGATTCAAGAACTAGCTGAATTCAGGAGGCCGAAGAGAATGGCTGGGGGAGGGGAGTGGGTTCTGTTTTAAGCGACCCAAGGCAGTCATCTGTATGCTTACGAGCCTAAAGCTGCCCGATTCTCTTGGGTGAGCAGCCAGTTCCAAGGCGGTTATGTCCACAGGCAATTTCTTCTCTTGGTGGTAATTGAAACAAGCTAAATGTAAGAAGCTTCTCCATTGCCAACACTGTATGGTCTGATAATGTTGTGAATCACGGCATGCTGATAACTCCACATTTCGTGATCGCTTGATTGCTGCTTTGTCTTACCAGGTCCAATCGATTGTGTTTGACTGTAAGCAGCTGCAGCACTTGTTGCTGAAATAAATATATTTTTGCTTGAAATGGCTGATGTACTCTAATTCTCATGGTCTCCAATACAACTCATTTTTTGTGTCAGTTAATGAGAGGAAAACAATGATTAATCTTAACCAAATATGCATGCTGTGTTGATATTCTGTTGGGAGTTAAGGCCAGGTGTAGCCTTTTCGTAGGGACCAGATCAAACTGATGTAATTCAACACTCCCTTTGTATCATATAAGACCATAGGTTATATGTACAGTCCTTGTTTGCCTTCTGGACAACTAGAAATGAGCAATAAATGCTCACCTCACCAGGGACACACTCATCCCTTGATTGAATAATTTCTTTAAAAATGCCTTGAGCAGAAGCAGCAGCAAAGATTGATTGGGTTGGAAATGTCAGCATCCATCTTGCTGTCTCAGCTTGACTGTACAACCAATGAAAATTCCTCCATAAAAGGTTATATTTGCCAATAAAATTGCCTCTCTTTGTGTATTTAAAATCTCTCCAGTAATACTTCCCTCTTGGTTCTAGTTTATAGAGTTTGAATGAAAGGGTTGAAAGGCAAAAAGATACACTCCAAGCAGAACACATTCACTGCAAGTATTCCAGCCTGCTGCTCCCAGACAGAAGTTCAGGCCTCTTCTGATGCCAATAGTTTCCACCTGGCTTTGGATAGAGTAGTACTTCCTCAAATATGCTTAAGAGTAAGACAGCATTTTCCATTGTCCAAACTGTCTTTGTTTTAGAAAACATTTACTGTCATACCCTTAAAAACATGAAGTAGTCTCTCATTGGTTTGTTGAACACATTACATTTCGCTGTATTAAGATGATTTATATTATTTTTGACTGGTGTCTCGTACATGGCAATCCAGTTGCTTAATCATTCAATCAAACTGAGCTGAGGTTTACATAACTTACATACCAGAAAATATGGTTGAGGCCTATTCCAAGATGGTTTTCAAAAGAGAATCATCTGAAGAGAAAACTGGAAGGCCTGAGGGGAAAGGGTCGGAGTCATGCTTGGCACAGGACGGTAGTTGTGGTCATAAATAAAAAAAAACCAAAAGAGGACTGCGGATGCTGGAAATCTGAAACAAAAACAATTTCTGGAAAATCTCAGCAGGTCTGGCAGCATCTGTGGAGAGAAATCAGTTAACATTTTGGTTCCAGTGATCCTATTAGTCAGCAGAATAAAACCTAGAAACTGGCAGGGGGATTTTTATCTTCTGTCCCTTAGAACTGTCCTTTTTCTGATGAAATCCTTTCTGCAGATTCCTCCAGTTCAAAATGCACGCAGAAAAAATGAACTTTTACACAAGTTTTTGAAGTGTGTTCACTGTTACTGTAAGGAAATGACAGCCAGATGTATACAGTTAGATCCCACAGCCGTCAATATAATAATCACTGACTTTATGCTGTTCATTGAGGGATAAATACTGGCCAGGACATCGGAAATTACTTTAATTATTTCAAATATGGCCATGGGATTTTTTGTTTACATCTAATCCAGGAGGCAGATGGGATCTCTATTTAAAATCTCAGCAGAAAAGCTGCACTTTTGACAGCCCCCCTTTCTAGGTTCAGCCTTTATTTGGATGAGACCATTGGTTGAGTGACTGGAGAAATTGGGATCATTCAAATTGCAGAGAAGGTTAGGACAATATTTGATATGCATGATCAAAATTAAGGAATTTTGATCAAGTCAATTGGAACCATTGGCAGGCAAACTAGCTTGAGAATGCAGGTTTTTAAGCTGCTTATAATCCACAGTTTATTACCTGAAAGGATGGTGGAAGAATTTAATTATAACTTTCAGAAGGTCGTGAATATATTGAGCCAGAAATACTCTGCTTTCCTGTTGGCTTGTCCTGATGCTCAATTCTTCAATGGTGGGATAGTGGAGGTCAGTACCCTGAGTGGGTTCATGAGTTGAAATTTTGGTGTTGTAACTTCCAAGGCAGCAATGGCTATTGTGGAATTTAATCTGAACTAAAACACATGGTTCCTGCACTCAGCACCCTCCTCCCATGCCCTTGAAATTCACCCTTTTTTTTTTCACCTTCCCAACTCCTTTGTGGTTCCTACCTGGACATCACAACAACTTCCAACTCTCAAAATAGGCATCTTAAGTGGGGGAAAATGTTTGCCTTGTTCTGAGTCTGAGTAGCTCTGCCTTCAATATATTCGACTCAGTCTGCACAACTCTCAGGCCAGAGAATTTCCAAGGTTCAAGATTCACCGAGAGAATTTTTATCTTGATCTTAAAACAGGTGATCACTTTATTCTAGAATTCCCCCACAAGTGGAAAGATACTTATGGAAGGGGAATTTTCTCTTTCAAGGGGAAAATGATCCTTCAAGCGTTCTTTAGGTCCACTCATTAGGTCCTTTTTATTCTTGAGTGCTGAAGAGGTGCATGTTGTGGGTCGTGAGGGGTCAAGTGACTTCTTGTCACTTCTATTCTCAAGTAGCTGAGGCTGACTGATTTTGATGTCTTTCGATTAGATTACTTACAGTGTGGAAACAGGCCCTTCGGCCCAATAAGTCCACACCGACCCACCAAAGCATAACCCACCCAGACCCATTCCCCTTCATTTACCCCTTCACCCAGCACTACAGACAATTTAGCACGGCCAATTTACCTAACCTGCACATCTTTGGACTGTGGGAGGAAACCGGAGCACCCGGAGCACCCCCACGCAGACACGGGGAGAATGTGCAAACTCCACACACAGTCGCCTGAGGCGGGAATTGAACCCAGGTCTCTGGCGCTGTGAGGCAACAGTGCTGCCCAAATTGGTTTCTCCTCTCTAGGAAAAAGTAATGGGACTTCAAATAAAGTCTTTTTCAAACCTCCACGGTCTCGTAATTCAAGCACCATAAGCCTGCAGAAAGGAAATCGGAGCTCTGTGTGAAGGTGTTAGGACTGTAAATGCTGATTTTGCAGGCTAGTCTGCAACCTACACACTTCACTACAAGATTGTAGCTACCAGTGCAACCAAATACCTCCAAAAAAAAATTGCATTTTAGAAAGTCGTCATTTATATTTGAGGTTACCTGTTCATTTTCATGTGTACAGTATGGTGAGACTGTGCCTGTTGTGCCATCTGGTGGCAGTTCTGGCACTGCATCGTGTATTCTGCAAGATTCAGAGGCTGGCATCTCTTAATTTCTCACTTTTTTTAAAAAAAATCTTCAGTTACATTTTGTTGAGCTCAGCAGGCAGTTAGCATCAACTGCTTGTGATTTGTATGTGTATTTCTTTCCATGTTGTCAAAATTGATTCTAAATAATTCTCCATTTTCATTAACAGAATCTGACATAAAGCATGAAACTTTTTTTAAAAAAACATGATTATTAGTTTTGATTGCCTGTAACTTAAATGTTACATTTGAACTTTTTTTTTCTTGTGGAAGGCCTGCCAAAAGTTTAATGAACATTTAGGACATTGAGTAACTGGAAGAAAAAAATGTTCCTTCTGATAAGGGGGTCAGTCATAAAGGACAAGGATATTTTTTTGTTAGACAAGGGAATAAAAGTTTCAAGGTTAATGAGAATGGTTTGTGTTTTGAATTTCACAATCAGCTGAGATTTTATTAAATGGTGGAGCAATCTCAAGATGCTGAATGGTCAGCTGCTTCTTAGGGCAGCACAATGGCTCAGTGCCTCGCAGCGCCAGGGACCCAGGTTCGATTCCAGCCTCAGGTCTACATAGATTTCCTCCGGGTGCTCCAGTTTCCTCCCACAGTCCAAAGATGTGCAATTCAGGTGAATTGGCCATATTAAATTGTCCATAGTGATAGGTGCGTTAGTAAGGAGTAGGGGAATGAGTCTGGGTGGGTTACTCTTCAGAGGGTCGGTGTGGACTTGTTGGGCCGAAGGGCCTGTTTCCATGCTGTAGGGGATTCTAATCTAATCTAATTCTTCTGTTTCGCAATGTGTGGCATGGAGGGGAACTTTCAGAAAGTGGTATTCCCTTGTATCTCATGTCCTTGTCCTTTTAAAGGACATGGATTTGTAAGATGTGTTGAAGGAGCATAAGTAAGTTACTACGGTTCAGCTTACAGATGGTACGTACTGTTGCCACTGTGTGTCTATGATGAAAGGAGTGAATGCTGAAGATTAGTGGTGCCTTTGCTTCAAATTAAAGGCTCGTTTTTTTTTTTGGGTGGCACGGTGGCTCAGTAGTTAGCCCTGCTGCCTCACCGTGCCAGAGACTTGAGTTTGATTTCAGCCTTTGGCGACTGTCTGTGTGGGTTTGCTCAGTGTGTTCCAGTTTCCTCCCACAGTCCAAAGATGTGCAGGTTAGGTGAATTAGTCGTACTAAATTGTCCATAGTGTTCAGGGCTATATAGGTTAGGTGCATTCATCAGGGATAAAATGTAGAGTAATGGGGTAGTGGAATGGGTCTGGGTGGGGATACTCTTCGGAGGATCGGTCTGGACTCATTGGGCCAAATGGTTTGTTTTCACACTAGGGATTCTATGATTGTGGATAGGATGCCAATCAAGTGAATTACTTTATCCTAGCTCATGTCAAGCTTCATGACTGTTGGAGGTGCATTTGTTCAGGCAATTGGAGAGTAGTCAATCATTCTCTTGACTTATGCCTTGGAGATGGTGGATGGGCATTGGGAAAGCCGGAGGCGTGTTACTTGTTGCAAAATTACCAGCTGTTGACTTGCTCTTGTAGCCATAACATTTAATGGCTGGTCCAATTCAGTTTCTAGTCTTTGGTAACCCCAAGACATTGGTTTCAGTGATGGCAACGCCATTGAAAATCAAGGGACGATATCTCCCTTGTTGGAGATTGTCATTACCTGGTTCAAATGTTACTTGCTGCTTGTCAACCGGAGCCTTGAATGTCATCCAGGTCTTGTTGTATTTGTACCTGGACTGTTTCACTGATTGATGATTGCACAAATCAACAACTCAATGAGCATCTTACATGTGATAATAGCAGTGAAGAAGTAGCTTAAGATGGTTAGACCTAGGATACCACTCCAAGGAACTCCTGCAGTGAAGTTCTGGTGCTGAGATGATTGACCTCCAACAATCACAAGATCATCTTTTGTAGTTGGTATGATTCCAATCAACAGAGGATTTTTTCCTTAATTTCCATGGGCTCCAAAATATCAGGGGCTGCTCTATGCTATCATTGACTTCAAGGAGAGTGACTCACCTGACTTCTGGTGTTCAGCTGTTTGTCCACATACACACCATAGCTCTAATGAGGTCTGAAGCTGAATGGCCATTGTGGAAACTAAAATGAGTTGCAGTGAGCTGCTTATTCCTTTGCAAATGCCACTTGATAATCTAGTTGACGGTCCTTTCCATCATTTGGCTGATAATTGATTTGACCCATGGGACACTAATTAAAGTCATAGAGATGTACAGCACACAAACAGATCCTTTGGTCCAACTCATCCAGATATCCCATCCTAATCTAGTCCCATTTGCCAGCACTTGGCCCTTATCTCTCTAATCCCTTCCTATTCATATTCCCATCCATATACCTTTTAAATGTTGCAGTTGTACCAGCCTCCACCACTTCCTCTGGCAGCTCATTCCATACATGCACCAGAAAACATTGCCTCTTAGGTCTCTTTTATGTCTTTCCCCTCTCACCCTAAACCTATGCCCTCTAGTTCTGGACTTCCCCCACCCCAGGGAAAAGATTTTTTTTGGTCGAGTTGGTTTTGTGCTACACTTTGTGTACTCTGACACAGTGTCAGATAGATGCCAGTGTTGTAGCTGCACTGGAACAGCTTGGCAGAAGGTGGATGGGTACAGCTCCAACAACACTCAAGAAGCTTTACATCATCCAGCACAAAGCAGCATGCTTGATTGGCAGCACATTCACAAGCATCCACTTCCTCCGCCACCAACACTCAGTAGCAGCAGTGTGTACTATCTATAAGATGCACTGCAGAAATGGTACCTTACAAACCATGACCACTTCCATCAAGATACACGGGAACAACATTACAGCATGTTTTTGTCCTAGCCACTTGCCCATTCTAATTTGGATATATATTCTCATTCCTTTACTGTCACTGGGTCAAACTCCTGGAACTCCCTCCTTTAATGGCATTAAGAGTCTACCTACAGCATGTGGACCTCTTAGGTCTCTTTTATGTCTTTCCCCTCTCACCCTAAACCTATGCAGTTCAAGAAGGCAGCTCACCACCACCACTTTCTCAAGGATAACTGGGATGGGCAATAAATGCCTGCCCAGTCAGTGACGCCAACATCCATAGGAGCAGAAATAGGCTATTCAGCCTATCGAGTGTGTGGTGCTGGAAAAGCACAGCCGGTCAGGTAGCATCCGAGGAGCAGGAGAATTGACGTTTTGGGCATAAGCCCTTCATCAGGAATGGTTTTAACCTTGCTGCGAAGCCTCTTCCAAGGATGCCTACCTCGAAGAAGTTCTCCTCCTCTCTCTACAAGGAGCCTCATTCCTGATGAAGGGCTTATGCCCAAAATTTCGATTCTCCTGATCCTCTGATGATGCCTGACCTGCTGTGCTTTTTCAGCCCCACACTCTCAACGCTGATCTTCAGCATCTGCAGTCCTCACTTTCTCCATTTCAACCTATTGAGTTTGCACTACCCTTCGATGAGATCACGGCTGATCTGAGAATTCTGTGAGTAGAAGAAAAAGTCAATATGAAGGAGATATGAGTTGTTAGTTGGGGAGAGGCTTGGTGGTTTTCCTATTGTTATAAATATTACAAAAGCTTGGAACGACAGGAAGTCTGGAGAGAAAGTGACCCAACAGGCTTTTGATAATACGCCACCTGATCTGCAGAGTTGCACACAGTGAGCAAGAAAAGGAAAGTTTAAACTACCTTGACAGAGGGAGGGGGATCTGAGTGCAGATTTGTAAGGGCATTGAAGTAGTTGAAAGTGGATGGCAGAATATTAGAGAGTTATGAAGGCAGGTGAAACAAAGGCTAGAACATAGTCAACAAAGGAGCTATTTAGTGATTAATGTACATACTTCAAGACAAGGGAGTCTAGTGAATAATGCGAATGAACTGAGGGCAGAGAGAGACACTGAAGCATTTTGATTTAACTTATTATTGCCACATACCTAAGTATGGTGAGAAGTTTAGTTTTGTGAACAGTACAGGCAGATCATAGCAGACAAGGATATACAGAACATAGGCTGTTTAAACAGAGCAAAGTTAAACATCACACAACACCAGGTTATAGTCCAACAGGTTTAATTGGAAGCACTAGCTCAAGTGATAGTTTCACTTGAATGTAACTTTTTAAAAAAGTTTTGTGACTTACATATGAAAGAAGTGAAACTAACATGGTTATTCTAACAGATAAGAGACTTAACAAACAATCAAGGTATTTTTCAATGTATAATTTCAGTTACATCACACTGTAAACTTTTGCTATAAATTCTGTGTCTTACAATTGTGTCCTACCAACCACCTGATGACGGAGCAGCGCTCCAATTAAACCTGTTGGACTATAACCTGCTGTCGTGTGATTTTTAACTTTCTACACCCCAGTCCAACACCGGCATCTCCAAATCATAAACAGAGCAAGGCGTTATATTAGAGCAATTATTACAGAGGCATGACTTGAAAGAGAGTAGGAATGGTGTTGAACGTCCCTGTTAGAGGATTTTCACACAAGAGAAAGGTGGAATAAAAAAGGTTGGAGGTACTCGCAACAAGTTGAAGAAAGCTGTGCGAAGGGATGATATGTGAAACGAATCATTAAATAGAGTTGTACAGGCTGAACTGAAGGCCAAAAAAGAGGCAGTTACTCTAATGGGAATTAATAAAGGCCACCGAACATTCAAAGAGATAGATAATGAAAAGTTGCTGACAATGAAATTTCTAAAGGAGATGATTGCTGAGAAATACAGGAACAAGAGGGAAGCAATAGTCAGGGATTTTAACAATCCTAATGTTCAATGGAATAAAATAAGATAATTGTAAAAGGCATGGAGTGTGCAGGGTTCTTGAAATACACAATTACAAACACAAATACAAATGTTGATTTTTTTTTGAGCAGTAAATAGCAAACCCACCAAAAGCAGGGACACTTATGGCTTTCGATTGAAGCTGGGTCACTGGAATGTGTCTCAGTGGAGGAATATGTTGATAATGATCAGTAAAAAGGCATGGTCAATGTGTATGGAGACTTCACCTGAATGAGGCAAAGTCTGAGTGGGTGGACCGTTGAGTGCAGGAACAGAAATAGGCCATTCAGCCCATCGAGTCTGCTCCACCAATCAATGAGGTCATGGCTGATCTAATAATCCTCAACTCTGGCCATCAACAGGTCCAGGCAGCGGGCCGTGGAGGGGGTCGTTAGGGCCGACTGCCTGCCCCTCTTCCGCGGTTACGTTAGGGCCCGGGTGTCCTTGGAGAAGGAGCACGCGGTGTCCACCAACACCCTGGAGTTGTTCAGGGAGAGGTAGGCCCCGCAGGGAGTGGAGTGCATTATTTCCCCCTCCAACTCTATTTTGATTTAGTCCCTACCCTCCCCTTCACTGTTTTGATCACACAGCACTGTCCCTTGCTGTGAAGGGCAGTGTTTGTCACTGGCCACCCGGGTGTTTTCCTATCTTCCTGGTGGTGGAAATTGAATAAAGATTGGTGCACTTTGTGTCTAAAAATAGAAAAAAAAAAGAAAAAAAAATAATCCTCAACTCTGGCCATCAACTGGTCCAGGCAGCGGGCCGTGGAGGGGGTCGTTAGGGCCGACTGCCTGCCCCTCTTCCGCTGTTACGTTAGGGCCCGGGTGTCCTTGGAGAAGGAGCACGCGGTGTCCATCAACACCCTGGAGTTGTTCAGGGAGAGGTAGGCCCCGCAGGGAGTGGAGTGCATTATTTCCCCCTCCAACTCTATTTTGATTTAGTCCCTACCCTCCCCTTCACTGTTTTGATCACACAGCACTGTCCCTTGATGTGAAGGGCAGTGCTTGTCACTGGCCACCCGGGTGTTTTCCTATCTTCCTGGTGGTGCAATTTGAATTAAAAAAAAATAAAAAAAAAATAAACAGGAGTGTTAGGGCAGTGTTTGTCACTGGCCACCCGGGTTTTCCTATCTTCCTGGTGGTGGAATTTGAATAAAGATTCGTGCACTTTGTGTCTTTCACTGTGTCTCACACCTGCACACACACACACCATGGGTGCTGGGGATAAAATAAGCACTACCGCACTTAGGTGGTAGTGTGGGGGTTAAAAAAAAAAGGGAAAGGAAAAAAAAAAAATCCTCAACTCTGGCCATCAACCGGTCCAGGCAGCGGGCCATGGAGGGGGTCGTTAGGGCCGACTGCCTGCCCCTCTTCCGCGGTTACGTTAGGGCCCGGGTGTCCTTGGAGAAGGAGCACGCGGTGTCCACCAACACCCTGGAGTTGTTCAGGGAGAGGTAGGCCCCGCAGGGAGTGGAGTGCATTATTTCCCCCTCCAACTCTATTTTGATTTAGTCCCTACCCTCCCCTTCACTGTTTTGATCACACAGCACTGCCCTTTGATGTGAAGGGCACTGCTTATCACTGGCCACCCGGGTGTTTTCCTATCTTCCTGGTGGTGGAAATTGAATAAAGATTCGTACACCTTGTGTCTCTCACTGTGTCTCACACCTGCAAAAATAAATCCTCAACTCTACATGCCTGCCTTTCCCCATATTCTTTGATTTCTGTACTGAAATATTTGTCTACTTCTGCCTTGAATATATTTAATCACCTAGTCCTCTGTGAGAAAGAATTCCAGATTCACAACTGAGAGAAGAAATTTGTCTCATCTCTTCCTTCATTTTATCCCTTATTCTGAGATTATGCCATCGGGTCATGGACTCTCCCACAATGGGAAACCTGTCAGGTCCCCTAAAGATCTTGTATTTCAATTATGTCACCTTTCATTCTTCTATATTCCAATGAGTACAGGCCCAAGCTACTCAACTTTTCTCATAAGCCAGTACCTTTATGCCTGGTATTAGCTTAGTAAATCTTCTCTGGACTATCTTTACTTAGATACAGGGCCCATATCTGTTATCAGTATTCCAGCTGTAGTCTGGCGAGTGTCTTATGGAGTTTTGTTCAAATTCAGAATTTGGGGTAAAGGGTAACAGAGGTGCTTTAACTAAGGTTTACTACAAGAAGTAAAGACTCCAGTTTGAGAGGTGAGTGGGAAAGGATAAAAAGCATGGATGGAGAGACCAACCTGCGGTAAGACCAGTGTCCGAGAGACATCACAAACCAAATGTGATGCAACTACAAAGAAAGTAGCTCATTGGTGAGTAGGCCTGTTGAACTTATTTTAAAATTGTAAATTTTTAGTAGGGTATTTTTGTAAGTAATTAATAAGTTGACTAACATCAAGTCGAGCCACCATAGTCTTACCAGAACATAGGGCTACTCTCTCGTTAGGCAGAGACACCTGAGGACCACCATACCTCAGGCGAGGGGAGACGTTGAGCAGGAGAATGCTTCAATGGTAACCTCCACCAGTGATGGGAATTTAAGCCATACTGTTGCCATCACACTGCTTTGCAAACCAACCATCCAGGAGAAAGTGAGGACTGCAGATGCTGGAGATCAGAGACGAGACTGTGGTGCTGGAGAAGCACAGCAGGTCAGGCAGTATCCGAGGAGCAGGAGAATCGATGTTTCAGGAATAAGCCCTTCATCCTGATTCTTCTGCTCCTCAGACGCTGCCTGATCTGCTGTGCTTCTCCAGCACCACACTCTCGAAACCCACCATCTAGCCAATATCATAGGATAGGTAAAGTCAAGGAGTTAAGTGTCTAGTTCAACAATTGGTCTGGGTGCAATGGGTTTCAGTTCATGGAGCACTGACACCAGTACTGAGGTAGAAGGGAGATGTTCCAATGGGACAGGCATCACTTGAACTTTGCTGGGACTAGTGACCTGGCAAAATTGAATAACTGGGGCTGTGGAGAGGGCTTTAAGCTAATAAGAGTTAATAAATTGGGAGCAGGGAAGCATAGGCTTATATAGCAACAGAGGGCCCCCAATAGTGTCTGTGCTTTGGACAAAGAATATGTCTGGAGACAGAGGATGTGTAAAAAATGGCAGTATATTACTCATCATAATCCAATGCTGTGCAAAGGTCAGGTGAATTGGCCATCTAAATTGTCCATATTGTTCAGGGATGTGTAGGTTAGGTATATTAGTCAGGGGTAAATGTAGGGTAATAGGATAGGGGATTAGGTCTGGATGGGTTACTCTTTGGAGGGTCGTTGCGGACTTATTGGGCCAAATGGCCTGTTTCCACACTGATAGGAATTCTATGATCTATAATTACTCATGGGGACTTTAATATTCAAGTGGAATATTCAAGTTGGCATAGGTGGCCACGAGGAATATCTCCTCGGCTATTCAGGACATTTTCCTAGAACTATATGTTGTGGCTTCAACCAGGTATCTGGTACTTTAGAACAGAAATGACATTGCTGCAGAAACCGAGCAGGTCTGGCAGCATCTGTGCAGAGAGAAAGCAGAGTTAATGTTTCAGGTCCAGTGACTCTTCATCAGACCTGCTGAGTTTCTCCAGCAATTTCGATTTTTGTTTCAAATCTCCAGCATCTGCAGTTCTTTGTTTGAATCTGGTAACGTGTAACAAAAAAGGTTTAATAAATTATCTCAAAGTAAAAGATTCCTTTGGGAATAGTGACCATAACATGGTAGAGTTTAGCATTCAGTTTGGATCGGAACCAAGTGTGCTCAACTTAATTGAGGGTAATTACATAGGAATGAGGGCAGAGCTGGCTGGAGTGGATTCGGAAAGGAGTTTAGCAGCAAAGACAGTTGTGAAACAATGACAGACGTTTAAGAAAATATTCATGACTCACGACTAAGACATATTCCAGTGAGAAAGAAGAGTTCCAGGAAGGAGATAAGCCAAACACGTTTAACCAGACACGTCAAGGATAGCATCAAATGGAAAGAAAAAAACGTTCAATGTGGCAAGGAGTGGTGGTATTCCAGAGAACTGGGTAAGTGGCAGGAAGTTGAGGGTCATTTTATTCTCGATGTTATCAAGTTTCTGGAGTGCTGTTTGAGCTGCATTAATCCAGGCAAGCAGTTCTCCCCCAGTGCTCCTGACTGGTGCCTTGTGGAATACCCAAAATGCTGAGAAATGTAGAGGGACAAAGGAACAGTGGAGTGCATGTCCAAACATTTCCTGAAACTAGCAGGTTGGGTAAAGATGGTTTAGAAGACATACAGCATACTTTTATTAACGGAGGCACAGAACAGAAACATCGGGAGGTTGTAAATGTATAAAAATATTCACTAGGGTGCAGCTCAAGCACTGCATTACAAAAGAAATGTGATTCTACTTAACAGGTACAGGGAAAGCTTATTCCCAGGAACAAGCAACTGTGCTGTGAAAAGTGGCTGGAGTTGTTTTCTCTAGACGAGAGGAGGCTAAGGAGAGATTTAATTGAGGTGCATAAAGCCCTGATGAGCCTCATTGGTAACGGTTAAGGAAGGACTGATTTCCACAACTGGTCACTCCCCTGGTGGACACAATTCAGTGTTTGACAGGATGAGAGGGGAGTTGACAAATTTATTTCTGAAACGCGCTCCTGAAAGGGTGACACTGAGAACCTCACATAATAGTTTAAAGAAAGCTCCATCTAGTGGCCAGAGGCTGTGACTGTTCCGTACCATATGGAATGTTGTGTAACTAATGGAAAATTTGAACATTGAACCCTTTACATTAGCAAATTTGAAATGCATGTAAAAACATGTCGCAGGATGTGAGTATGACATACTTCAAAAATACACAGATAAAAGATCTTTTAAGATATAAACAGTTGAAGAAAAACAATATGGATGTGGCAAAGTGGTTGAGAAATATATTTCTTCATAATTTCAGGTGAGGTGATTGCTTCTGGCCTTACTCAGATTTCCAGTGCCGGGTTTACCCTTCACTTTGTCTTTTCTTGTTTTCCAAATAAGGGGAGAGCTGAAAATGTGTTGCTGGAAAAGCGCAGCAGGTCAGGCAGCATCCAAGAACAGGAGAATCGACGTTTCGGGCATAAGCCTTTCAATAAGGGGAGAGCCAGGAGTTTTGGGTGAAGATAATCTCAGCTCTTTATAATTTCTCAAACCACTGTACATCCAACACCGTAGTTCTGACTCACGTCGACACAAGCTGAGGCAGGATTGTGGGCAGAATGTCTTAGTAGGTTGAGCAAGACAGGCTATCGTTTCAGTGACAGGCACACAATAAAACGGGAGGCACACGTTCACAAGTGAATGGTTGATTACAGAGTCATACTCATACAGTTCAGAAACAGAATCTTCGGTCCGACCAGTCCTTGCTGACCATAATCCCAAACTAGTCCCTGCCCATGACCCATACCCTTCCAAACATTTCTTATTCATGAACTTATCCAAATGTCTTTTGAGTATTGTAATCTCCCACTTCCTCTGGAAGTTCATTTCATACTTGAACCACTCTCTGTGTGAAAAAAGGTTGTCCCTCATGTCTTTTTTAAAAATCTTTCTCCTCTCACCTTAAAAATATGCCTCCCAGTTTTGAAATCCCCCATCCTAGGGAAATGACACCTGCCATTCACCTGATCTATGCCCCTCATGATTTTATAAACCTCTATAAGGTCACTCCTCAACCTCCTACACTCCAGTGGAAAACGTCCCAGCCTCTTCAGCCTATATTTATGACTCAAACCCTCCATTCCTAGCAACATCCTGGTTAATCTTTTCTGAACCCATTCCAGTTTAATTATATCCTTCCTATAGCAAGGTGACCAGAACTAAACACAGTATTCCAGAAGAGCCTCATCGACATCCTGTACAACCTCAACATGGCATCCCATCTCCTCCACTACAAAGGTCTGAGCAATGATGGCAAGCGTACTAAATGCCTTCTGAGCCACCCTGTCTACCTGTGATGCAAATTTCAAAGAACTATGCACCTGAACCCCTGGTCTCTCTGTTCTACAACATAACATAGTTATTAAGATAATTGACACACAATAAGAGGAAGGAGGAATATTTTGCTTATACCATTCTTATGATTTGAATGGTTGAAAGAATAATGGAAACAGAATCACCAATAATCATTTTATAACTCAAACCCTTCATTTCCTGCAACATCCTGGTTAATCTTTTCTGAACCCTCCAGTTTACTTTTATTCTTCCTATAACAGGGCGACCAGAACTAGACACAGTACTGCAGAAGAGGCCTTACCAACATCCTGTACAACCTCAACATGACATCCTAACTCCTGTACTCAAAAGTCTGAACAATGAAAACAAGTGTGCGAAATGCCTTAATCGCCCTGTCTACATGTGAAGCAAACTTCAAAGAATTATGTCCCTGAACCCCTAGATCTCTGTTTTATAACATCACCCAAGGCCGTACCATTAGTTGAAGAAGTCTTGTCCTTGTTTGTTTTAGTAAAATGCAGCACCTCACATTTATCCAAATTAAACTCCATCTGCCACTCCTCAGCCCAGTGACCCAATTAAATAATCAAGATCTCTTTATAATTTTAGGTTATGAACTCACAAGCTGAAAATTTACCCCTGTATTTGGGAAGCAATCAGATTCATTATTCTCACAATATGAAATGGAAACTGCTGAAAACACTTATTTCTCTTCTCATTAATACTTCGATACAGCGCTGGTGATTTCCAGAGTTGACAGTTTCAGTAAAATAGCTAACATAGCAAAATGTTACCTTGCCATGTTCTTACATGTAACAAACCAGAAAAAAAAAAATCTTACTTCAACAATGGTCATCAATCAGTAGACTTAAATATCTGGACTGCCACTCCAGTCCCATTCACTGAGATGACAATCTGGCTGTGACCTTAGTGAATCTGTGCTCACACCTTCAGAAATTAACTTCCAGAGGTTAGTTAATGCCTATGAAATAAGGAAAGTGTTCTGGGTAAGGTTCAGAAATAGAAAGGGGTCTTGAAAACTGATCTTTATTGAGCAAACATCCAATTCCCATTTTAAAAATTACTGAGAGATCTGTTTTCATCATTCTTTAAGAATCATTGGGCAAAATACATAAAAATAAACATACCCCCTGATTCTTTTACCAATTAACTTAGATCTGTGAATTAATTACTGGTCTCCCCGATTGATGGAAACAGTTTGTCCTTCCTTAGAGTAAAAACTTAAAAACTGGACACTTCATTAAAGCTCCCTTCAACCAATCTGGTGTTTGAACAGATTTTGTTTTCATGGAGTCACACGACACAGAAACCAGACATTTCAATCTGACCTAGCCCCATTTTCCAGCATTTCAACCCCTCCTATTCATATACCCATCCAGATGCCTTTTAAATGTTGTAATTGTACCAGCCTCCACCATTTTCTTTGGTAGCTTATTACATACACACACACCACCCTCTGTGTGAAAAAGTTACACCACAGATCCTTTTTAAATCATTCCCCTCTCATCCCTCTAGTTTCAGACTGCCCTACCCTGGGAAAAAGACCTTGGCTATTCACCCAATCCATGCCCCTTAAAATTTTATAAAGTCACCCCTCAGCTTCTGATGCTCCAGTGAAAATAGCCTCAGCAGATTCAGCCAATCCCTATAGCTCAAACTCTCCAACATCTCTATATTTTTTTCTGCACCCTCTCAACTTTTAACAGCATCATTCCTGTAGCAGGAAGTCCAGAATTGAATGCAGACTTCCAAAAGTGGCCTAACCAATGTCCTGTACAACCACAACATGACATTCCAACTCCTATACTCAGTGTTCTTCAGGCAATGCAAGCATTGCTGTAGAGGCCATTATTCATTGCACATTACTAATTCCCTTGAGAAGATGGCAGTGAGACAGTACTTTTAAACTGTTGCAGACCATGTGGGGCACATACATACTCGCTGCCGTCAGGGAGAAAGTTCTGGGATTTTGATCTGAAGGAACGATGATATATTTCCATGTTAGGATGGTGTGTGGCTTGGAGAGGAATTTGCAGCTGGTGTGCTCCCATGTACCTGCTGCCCTTGTCGATGCTGATGGGCAAGGCTGGGAGATGGAAAGGATTCCAGTTCCTTTTCGTCTCTTCATATAACCAAGGCCTCCATCCTTAGGGCACTCTCGTAAATCTCCTCTGCTTTCTTTCCAACAGTTTACTGAAACGGAGTATTGGACCTATATTGTAGCAGAAGACAGGCAATGATCTAATGTAACAGACATAGTTTTTTTCACTTAATGCCTTCATTTATAAAACAAAAATCCCAAATGCTTTTGCCAACAGCCTTAGCAACTTGCCCTACCAACTTCAAATTAGAATATCTGGACCCCACTGTCCCAGATCTCCACTCTATCACCCTCAAATTTGTACCTTTTCATTAATACTACTTAGCCTGAATTCCTCAAAAATTTTCTAAGGGTCACTGAACCCAAAATATTAACTGATTTCTCTCCTCAGACCTGCTGAGCTTTTCAAGCAGTTTCTGAAAACACATTGCTTCACATTTTTTTTTCCCAGATTTCCTCTGCCTGTTTCACCAGGCAATATCTGTCTGATGTCTGTAACTACCATCCTTCTGTTTTCTCAAGGCAAGAATAAATGAGGAAGTGGCATGAATGTGGTATTAAATGCAAGAATCTGATTGGTTTTTGTCCTCCTCCAGCCACACTCTGATTAGACCTGTCTTAGTTCTCAAATGGTAGCTGTTCACCAGATCAATGTAATCAATGAGATCAGAAGTGTGCAAGCTGCTTGCTCTTGCCAGCACCATCATACATTGCCATGGGCTGCACAGGAAACTGATGTTCCCATTCATTTGCAATTCTCTCAAACATGGGCAAGAAAATACTGACTGGAACACTATAGTATGAGTTGTTGTGGTTCTGTTCACCGAGCTGGGAATTTGTGTTGCAGATGTTTCGTCCCCTGTCTAGGTGACATCCTCAGTGCTTGGGAGCCTCCAGTGAAGCGCATCTGTGATCTTTCCTCCGGCATTTATAGTGATTTGTATCTGCCGCTTCCGGTTGTCAGTTCCAGCAGACTGCTGCAGTGGCCGGTATATTTGGTCCAGGTCGATGTGCTTATTGATTGAATCTGTGGATGAGTGCCATGCCTCCTACGTGATGGTATAGAGAACACCGAACGGAGAATTCACCACAAAGGTATACAGGAAAGCCACACACACAGACCAAGTCCTAAACTACGAAAGCAACCACCCCAACACACACAAAAGAAGTTGCATCAAGACATTATTCAAAAGGGCCACAACACACTGCAGTACACCAGAACTGCAAAAAGAGGAAGAAGTACACCTATACAATGTATTCGCCAAAAACGGATACCCCCGCAATTTCATCAACAGATGCCTAAGGGAAAGACAACAGAATGAGGACATGCCACAACCCAAAGGACTAGCCACACTACTATACATCAAAAACATTTCTGAACTGACTGCCAGACTACTGCGACCACTAGGACTCATAACAGCACACAAACCAACAGCAACTCTCAGACAACAACTCATCAGGACGAAGGACCCAATACCCAGCATGAGCAAAACCTATGCAAAACATATCCCATGCAAAGACTGCACAAAACACTACTTAGGACAAACAGGAAGACAGCTAACGATCCGCATCCATGAACACCAACTAGCCACGAAACGACATGACCAGCTATCCTTAGTAGCCACACCCTCAGGTGACAAGCAACATGAGTTCGACTGGAACAACACTACTATTATAGGACAAGCCAAACAGAGATTAGACAGGGAATTCCTAGAGGCGTATGCCCGAAACGTCGATTCTCCTGTTCCTTTGATGCTGCCTGACCTGCTGCACTTTTCCAGCAACACATTTTTAAGCTCTGATCTCCAGCATCTGCAGTCCTCACTTTCTCCTACAAAGCTTTAAAGTCTTGAGAAAGAACAATTTACAACAGGACACTCCATGATAACATGCAAGGAACAGAAAGTATAAAAAGTAAAGAAAGAAGGAAGTTCAGAGAAGCATAGAGTTTCCTTCCTCCTTCAGCGTTTCACTTATTACATCGGGTTACTATGATGCTGGCTGATCTCAATTCCCATTAAGCATTATTTCGGATATTCTTGTCCCTAACCCTACCCCACGTATCTAGGTTAATGACCAGCATTGAAACACACTGGCTTTGCCTGCTCCAGTGGCTAAGTCCTTCTGGAGCCATTGAGTCGCAGAGTGGGATTTACCCTCAGGCCCTCTGGCTCAGAGGCAGGAGGAGCAGCCACTGAGATTACTCTCCAGTCCCCAGTCTCGCAGGGCACCACAATTGCAATAAAACAGGTAAACTAAACAAGAGATTCAGGGGAGAAACGTTAGCGTTCAGATGTCTTTAGATGGTATCAACAGCTCAAAGCTTACGTGCACGCACAAATAGCAATAAGGAAGGCAAGTTACTTCAAAAAGGTTGGAGTAAGGAATTGTTGCTGCGTTTATATAGAGCTTTGGTGAAACCACAGCTGAAACACTGCATTTTGTTCAGACCTCATACTTAAGGGAGGATATACTTGATCAGTGATGAGTGATACCGGGATAGATGGCAGTTCCAGACGAGAGATGGAGTTGGATATGTCTCTATTTTCTGGTGATATGACAAATAGATACTCATTGAAATGAAAGGGCTGAACAGGGAAGATATCTAGAAGCTGTTTCCCCTTGGTTAGGGACGCTAAAACTGAGATTTAAAGGATTGATTGTTTAAGATTGAGGTGAAAGAAGTTTCTTCACTTGCACCTTTGTAATTATCCACATTGCTCATTAACAACTTGGATAATGGCATTGAAATCAAATCTCCAAATTTGCTGATGACACAACGTTAGTTAGCATTGTAGGCGACAAATTGATTGATTTGATAAATGGACAAAACCGTGGCAGATGAAGTTCAGTGTGAGCAATTGAGAGGTTATTCATTTTGGATGAAAAAGAATACATCAGGGAACTTTCTAGATGGTATGAATTTAAATACAGTGGATGAACAAAGAGACCTGGGGTGCAGATGTATAAATCTTTAAAATGCCACAAACGTGCAGAAAATAATCAAGAAAGCTATTGGAAACTAGCCTTTATATCTTGAGGACTGGAGTACAAGTTTGCAGAAGTTGTGCTGCAGTTATACAAAACCCTAGTTAGACCCCACTGAGAGCACTGTGAATAGATCTGGGCACTACACCTTAGGAAGGATAGATCTGTCTTGAAAGGAGAACAATGCAGGTTTACCAGAATGATACCTGGAGTTCAGGGTTAAGTTATGAGGAGAGATTATATAAATTACAAATTGTTTTTCTGTGTGTTTAGAACATTAAGGGGTTATCTGGTCAAAGTCTTTGAGATATTAACAGGCTAGATAAAAACAAACTATTTCCACTGGTTGGAAATTCAAGAATTAGGAGGGATAGTCTGAGAATTAGGGCCAGACCATTCAGGAGAGATGTTAG
This sequence comes from Chiloscyllium plagiosum, assembly GCF_037043375.1. NCBI lineage: Eukaryota > Metazoa > Chordata > Chondrichthyes > Orectolobiformes > Hemiscylliidae > Chiloscyllium > Chiloscyllium plagiosum. The sequence goes on along the minus strand of NW_028270151.1, from coordinate 14,738,724 downwards.
GAAGCACTTCTATACACAAAGGCTGGGAGAGGTTTGGAACTGTCTTCCACAAGCGGCAGTTGGTGCTAGATCAGTTGTTTGTTTTAAATCAGAGATAGCTTTTCATTCAGCAAAGGTACTATCAGATATGGCTCAGAGGTAGGGATACGGAGTTCGGCCACAGAACGACCACTGTAAAGCAGAACAGGCCACTCCTGTTCCTATGTAAAAGGGGTGGGTTTGCTCAGTAAAATATCCTTTTCTCAGACCGTCCCCCTAAGGAAATCAAAGGAGTATGAGGTTAGCCAGGAAAGTGAAATTGGTCAGCAATGTCTGACTGAACAACACAGCAGACCTAAGGGTCATATCATCTACACTTGCTGAAGAATGCAGGAATAGGAGTTGGTCATTGAGCCTGTATCACAATTTAATATGATCACAACTGATCAAACACTTCAATGCCTTTTTCTTATATCTTATGGTATTACAGTCTCACTATCCACATAATCTTTCATGCCATTGGTAATCAGAAAAATTGATCTATTCCTTTTGACTTTAGACATACTCAAAGGCTGAGCTGCCACAACCATCTGTGGTAGAAAATTCCAAAAATTCACAATTCTTGAGTAAAAAAATTCTCACCTTCATCTTAAATGGCAATTTATTTTTAAATGGTGCCCCTGGATCTAGACTCCCTAACCAGGGGAAATACCATACCTGCATTTACCTTGTCTATCCCTTTCAGTATTTTGTAGCTTTCAATTAGATCAGGTCTCATTTTTCAAACACTACAGAACATAGGCCTAGTTTGTAATCTCTCGGGTGAACCTATGTTGCATTCCCTCTAAGGTAATAATTCCATTTTTAACTGAAAAGGAACTAGATTAAGAGTCTTAAATATACTTTGGCTTTAGAAAGAATGGAGTCCTGAAACAATGACCATGAAATTAAGCAAATTTTAACAATGAGAAGATGTAAGTTACATTTGAAAGAGGAAGAGAGTCAGGTCCAGAACAGGAAGATCTGAAATCACCAGCTCACCATATAAGGGACAGGAAGATACTAGTTTTTAAAAATGGATAAACATCCCTGTTAAAAATATGGAGATAGAGAGCAGATTCAGCCACTGCAGGGTCAATAGTCTCGAGCACCTTGATCATGCAAACAAAAGGAAGCTTCCAAACGTAGAACTGAATCAGCAAAAGAGAATCAGGATTGGGACTGACGGCCTAAAGTAATCTACAGGATCAGCAAGTAGAAGATCACTTTCCTAAAGCAGCGATAGTTAACATCAGCAACTTTTCAGTGAAGTATTAAATCACAACTTGTAACCACCTTGACTCAAGAGCTGAGTTCGCAAAGGCATCTTGATTAATTGGGCCAGTGGGCTGAGGAGCAGCAGATAGAGTTTAATTTGGATAAACGCGAGATATTGCATGTTGGTAAAACAACCAAGGGCAGGACTTATACAGTTTATGGTCGGGCCCTGGGTGATGGGACAGAGAGAACTAGAGGCTCAGGTACATAGTTCTTTGAAAGTTGCATCACAGGTAGACAAGGTGGCTAAGATGGCATTTGGCACACTTGCCTTAATTGCTCATATTTTTGAGTTTAAGAGTTGAAATGTCATGTTGAGGTTGTACAGGACATCGATGAGGCCTCTTTTAGAGTATTATGCACAGTTCTGGTCGCCCTGCCATAGGAAGGATATTATTGGAGAGGGTTCAGAAAAGATTGACCAGGATGTTGCTGGGACAGAAGTTTTGAGTTATAAGAGGTGGCGGGATAGGCTGGGACTTTTCTCCCCTGTGGAGCGTAGGAAGTTAAGGGATGACCTTATGCTGTTTTATAAAATCATGAGGGTCATAGATAAGGTAAATAGTAAGAGTCTTTTTCCTAGGGTGGGGGAATTCTAAACTAGGAGGCATATTTTTAAGATGAGATGAAAAAGATTTAAGGAAGACCCAAGGGGCAACCTTTTCCACACAGAGGGTGGTTAAAGTATAGAATAAATGTCCAGAGGAAGTGGTAGATGCAGGTAAGTTACGACATTTAAAAGATATTTGGACGGGTACATGAATAAGAAAGGTTTAGAGGGAAAAGGGCCAAACCAAGGCAAGTGAGACTTATTTAGTTTTGTGAAACTTGGACTGAAGGGTCTGTTTCCATGCCGTATGACACTCTGTCTTTCATTGGTTAAAACATTTTCCAATCAGTTGCTTTGTGCACCAATTAAAAAGCATCTTGCTTATTAAAATTTAATTATATTGAGATTAAAACCCCACCACCAGAGATATATTTCCCTCCCCAACCCTATCAGCATTCCAGAAGATCATTCCCTCCACAACTCCCTTGTCAGATCCATACCCCCCACCAGCCCTCACCCCACTCCTGGCACCTTTCCCTGCCACCACAGGAAGTGCAAACTTGTGCCCACACCTCCCCTCTCACCTCCATCCAAGGATCCTTCCACATCCAAAAGAAATTAACTGTACCTCCACCAATTTCATCGACTATATCCATTGCATCCGATGTGGTCTCCTCTCCATCGGGGAGACAGATTGTCAAACATGTAGATCATTTCAGAGAACATCTCTGGGACACCAGCACCACCCAACCCCACCGCCCCATGGCTGAACACTTCAACTCTCCCTCCCACTCCGCCAAGGACATGCAGGTCCTGGGTCTCTTCCATCGCCAAACCCTTATCACCCAATGCCTGGAGGAAGAACGCTTCATATTCCACCCTGGGACCCTACAACCACATGGGATCAATGTGGATTTCACCAGTTTCCTCATTTCCCCTCCCCCCACATTATCCCAGTCCCAAGCCTCCAAAACAGCACCACCTTCATGACCTGTCCATCACCTTTCCCATCTATCCATTCCACTCTCCTCTCCGACCTATCACCTTTTCACCCCCATTCATCTACCTATCGCAATCTCAGCTACTTTTCGCCCCCTGGTCCACAGCCTCATTCCTGACAAAGGACTTATGCTTGAACCGTCGATTCTCCTGCTCCTCAAATGCTGCCTGACCTACTGTCTTTTCCAGTACTCTCGACTCTGATCTCCAACATCTGCAGTCCTCACTTTCTCCTATTAAATTGCAATTACAAATTAAGCTCTCTCATCACTTCCTTCTATCACACACATCCTCCTTCCATGCCCAATTCTTACTAATCCTTAAAAAAAAAAATCCCTTAATTCACTGACAACTGCAGCTTTAATATCCCAACTATTTAGTAGTTTGCCCCATTTCTGCAGCAACTGATTGGCTGAAACATATCCTCAAATCCAGCTTGAAAGTAGAAAGATTAGCTCTCTAGTCCCCACTAAAACCATCACTTCTCTCCTGGCTATTACTCCCACTAGGGACCCTGTCTTCATTCATTTACATCTGCAGGGCACACATTTTAAAATACCTAATGGGCAACAGCTTAGCCTTCCACCACTAAATCTGGCTGGAACATGAAGTATTCTTGGACCCTGTTGTTAAATGTTAGAACTGATCAGTATTCCAGGTTTATTCTGGAATTGGATTTAACCTTGAATGTAGGAGGGTTGATAAGTAAATTCACAGATGATACAAAAATTGGTAGTTTGATAAATAGTGAACAGGACTGGAATATTGCGTGCAATTCTGGTCTCCTTCCTATTGGAAAGATGTTGTGAAACTTGGAAGTGTTCAGAAAAGATTTATAAGGTTGTTGCCAGGGTTGGAAGATTTGAGCTACAGGGAGAGGCTGAACAGGCCAGGGTTGTTTTCCCTGGAGCGTTGGAGGCTGAGGGATGACCTTATAGAGGTTTACAAAATTATGAGGGGCATGGATAGGGTAAATAGGCAAAGTCTTTTCTCTGGGGTCAGGGAGTCCAGAACTAGAGGACATAGGTTTAGGGTGAGAGGGGAAAAATATGAGACATCCCTAAGGGGCAACTTTTTCACAGAGGGTGGTAAGTGTATGGAATGAGCTGCCAGAGGAAGTGGTGGAGGCTGGTACAATTGCAGCATTTAAGAGGCATTTGGATGGGTATATGAATAGGAAGGGTTTGGAGGGATATGGGCCAGGTGCTGGCAGTTGGGACTAGATTGGGTTGGGATATCTGGTTGGCATGGACAGGTTGGACTGAAGGGTCTGTTTCCATGCTGTACATCTCTATGACTCTATGACACTTTTAAATTATAGGAGGATAAAGATGGTGAGAGGGAAATGAAATTAAATTCAAGTTGAGCGGAACAAGTAAGGCAAGGGAATACATGATGAATGGAAGCATTAAGGATCAGAGGAAACTTGGTGTGCATGTCCACACCAAGACAATAGGACAGACAGATACAGTGGTTAAGGCACACAGGATACTTGCTTTTATTAGCAGAAACTAAGATTGTAAGAGCATGGAAGTGATGCTGGAACTGTTCAAAAAGTTGGTGAAGCCACAGCTAGAGGATTGCATGCAGTTCTGGAGGAGGGATGTGACTGCATTGGAGTCTGCAGAAGAGATTTACCAGGCGGTCATCTTGGCTGGAGAGTTTCGATTCTGACCAGAGATTGGATAGACCAGGATTGTTTTTCTTGGAGCAGTTTTGGAAGAGCAGAGAAGGAGTGCAGAGACATGATTGAGATTATAAAACTACAGGGGCATCGACACGAAGAAACTTTGTCCCTTGGTGCAGGGATCAATGGACAGGGGCACAGATTGAAGGGACAAGAGGTTTACAGATGATGGCAGGATTAGCATTTTCCCACCAGACTGTGGGGGGAATCTGGAACCCACTGCAATGGTGGCAAAGGCAGAAACTCTCATCACATTGAAGTGTTGAGATATATACTTGTGATGCCAAGGCTGTAGGTCAAGTGCTGAAAATTGGGATTAGAATGGATAGATGCTTGGTTTTTGACCAGTGCAGACTCAGTCGGTCAAAGTCCGTTTTGTGTGTAGATCTCCATAGAATACAAAGCTAAGCTCCTGCTTATTTTCTTGATTGATAACCGTCTTGTAAAGCCCTTCTCCTTCCAGGAATACCTGCCAACAACTCATGGACTACTTTGGTGCTAAAAGCAAGAAAACTTGATCAGCTGCCTATCAGGTGCCTCCCTTTCACTAGTCTACCTGACCAAACTTCCCATGGCCCCCATGCCATACCCCCAAACTCCCATCTCATTTCCTGCCCTATCAGATCCATATCCTAATCCCTGAAACTTAATCTCTCAAAACTGATCGTCCCAATCTCCCTGCCCGTCCCCCATGTTGACTGATAAACCGTTCTCTCTTCAGGTCCTGCCCTTTTCTCCTTTTAATCTGCTGTCATTACCACTCTCTTCAAAACAGCCAACCCGTGAAGCCACTCCTCCAACCCCTTACTCTTCAAAGTCCTTGAAAGTGCTGTCACCTAAATACACAGAACATAGAATGTTACAGCACAGTACAGGCCTTCGGCCCTCGATGTTGTGCCAACCTGTGAAATTAATCTGATGCCCACGTTTCCATTACTATCCATATGTATGTCCAATGCCCTTAACGTCAGCGAGTCCACTACTGTTGCAGGCAGGTCATTCCACGCCTCTACTGCTCTGAGTGAAGAAACTACCCCTAATATCTGTCCTCAACCTATCACCCCTCAATTTAAAGCTATGTCCCCTATTGTTAGCCTTCACCAGAGGAAAAAGGCTCTGTCCACCCTATTAACCCTCGAATTATCTTCTACGTCTTGATTAAGTCATCTCTCAACCTTCTTCTGTCCAGCGAAAACAGCCTCCGTTCCCTCAGCCTTTCCCAATAAGACCTTCCTTCCATACTAGGCAACATCCTAGTAAATCTCTGCTGAACTCTTTCCAAAGCTTCCACATCCTTCCTATAATGTGGTGACCAGAACTGCACGCAGTACTCCAGGTGCGGCCTTACCAGTGTCTTGTACAGCTGAAGCATGACATCATGGCTCCGAAACTTAATCCCTCACCACTAAACACCAACACACCATATGCCTTCTTAACAACCCTAACAACCTGGGTGGCAACTTTCAGGGACTTATGCACCTGGACACAGACAGGTTCATCTACACTGCTAAGAATTTTACCATTAGCAGAGTACTCTACATTCCTGTTACTTCTTCCAAAGTGAACTACCTCACACTTTTCTGCATGTTTCCTCCTGGCTGCTCTTAGCCCTATGCATTCTAAATCTTGCCAGAATTCCATATGAGACACCATTCATGACACCAAATGACCTCTGGTCAAAGGTAAAAATGGTGAAATTTGTGGGGTTGGAGGAGTCTACTCTTACCTAGCTCCAGTCTTACAAAATTGCAGACAATCACTTGCAATGGCTTGTCTTCCTACACCTGTTATGGATCTCTGGTGCCAGGAGAATACGTAGTCAGCCTCCTCCCATTTCTCATCTACACACCACCCCTTTGTAATAACATCTGAATGCAATTTTGATACATACCAGCCACACTGCACCATGACTTCACTCAATTCAACAGGAAAGTGGTACTGAGGATCATCAGAGCAGCTATGATGGAGATGACGACTCAGGCTAAGTGGCCTACTTCTGCTTCTCTTATGATATTAACTGCTGTTAAACCAATACTTATCTAACATCCAGCAGATGAACATTAAACTTCCACCCATTAAATATTGGAAATCCATCTTCTAGCTCTCACTCCAAACACTACCAGTTACTGACTTCACGCCAGAGAGAATAACTCAACCTGTTTGCAATCTTGCTGTCACAACTTCATTTGCGCTCAGTGACATTATCTGACTTCACCCTTGCCTCAAGTCATCAGTGACTGAAATCTTCATGCCTTTGTTACTCCACTATTCCAATGAACTCCTAGCTGGTCACCTACGTTGTACCCTTCAAACTCCAGCCATTCAAAATTCTGCAGCCTATACCTGAACTCAAACCAAGACATACTTCCCTATTGCTCACTGACCTATACTGGCTCCCAGTCGAGAGACATCTAGATTTTAAAAATCTCATCCTTGTTTTCCTAAGTTCTGGAACAACCATCACCACCTCCCCACCACCATATACACACACCCAACCTCCTCAACCTCATTTTTGAATCTTAACTTAAAATCTAACTCTTGAACCAAACTACTGGTTATCTGATTTCCTTATAAGGTTCAATATGTTACTTTGTTTGGAAGTGTTCCTGTAAAGTTCTTTTGGTCCTTTAATCACATTAAGAGCATTACATAAATCAACTGTTTTCTAAAATCTTTAAAAGGTTGTGGAGAAAAACAAAAGCAGATGAGGGAAGATAAACAAATGCCTGAAATGCTAACCAGGAAGCATGTGATAGGAGCAAATCGATCAGCTTTGCAGTCTTGTGCTCCAGATGTCACAGAAACCAATAGCAGGCCTTTTGTCTACAAATAAGCAACACAAAGATTGAACCAAACAGTGTCTGGATTAAATTAACCAGCATTAAATTTAGATGGGAATGGAATGGTTTGTTTTAAGTTTCCTATTTATTGCCTCTCCTACTCAAAATAGTCATAAGCTGCTCAACAATGACAATGCAAATTATCTGATAAAAGATAATATTCAGATGTGTTACTTTTTTAATGTTATTCCAAAAGACATAGCTGAGACTCTAGCGCTCTAGTCTTCCTGTTCTTGCCCTCCAAACCAAAGTCAGTTTATAGGAAACTTTTCTAATCTTCTGGGGATGAATCAGGTAATAGCATTAGACATAGGAGCAGAATTGGGCCAATCAGCCCATTCAAATCATGGCTGATATGTTTCTCAACCACATTCTCCTACCTCTTCCCTGTAACCCTTGATTCCCTTACCAATCAAGGACCTATCTTAAATACATTCAACAACTTTACCTCCACAGCCTTCCTTGGCAATACGTTAAGTCTCATCTCAGTCCTAATGTTTCGCAAACAATGTCCATTCCCATAGTCATCAATTTCAGTCCTACTTAAAAGAATGTGAAGACACAATGAGGGAAAGGTTTCTTTAAACTACTTTTGCAGTATTGCGCACTTTAATTCAAACACGAGACAAATAGCACATCTGAATCGGCACGGTGCATTTATTAAATACAATAAAATCTGCAATGTAACAAAACTTTATGCATATGAAATTCAAAACACCATTTAAATGAACAAAAGATGGCTCACTCCATTTTTTTCTGACTAGCACTTAACACTAGCTTGAATCCAACAGCTGTTTTTATAGTTTTAATTGGACATTGTTCACAGACTAAACTTTTACAGTAAGAGTGCTCAGTAAAAACATGAGGTAAGAAACTGGTTTGATAAAGGGGTCATGCAGAACATGCGAAGAGTGTAAAGAAAAAATGCTCATTAAAGCTCAAAAGAATAAAGTAATCTAAAATAATGTATACAGAACAGCTGTAAAAAATAAATGAATTCAGATACATAGCTTAGCTTCTTTGGTTACAAAGTAGGTTGAACAATTTCACAGCTTTTTATTATCCTCCCCTCCCCCAAAAAACTCTTGAGGGAAAAAGAAAAAAAACAGAAAAATCATGGCAATTCTTTTTTTTCCAGACATCAAAAAATCAGCAACAGAAATGAGCACAGTTTATTTTTCTTCATCAAAAAAAAAAGCCCAAATATCCTTTCAAGGTGTTAGGTCACAATGTCCGATGCCTACTTGTACAAGTCTTCTATGTTCTTCCTTATAATACTTACACTCTATACAAAATTTACATTCAAACCAGGATTCGACTATCGCAGAAGAAAATCCCCATGGTAAAACTGCCATTAGTGTTAGAACTCTTTAAGCCAGGATTTTTTTTTGCAATTTTATTATTGCCTATATTTTCAAACTAATATACGCAATCCCAACCATCACTTGCTTTTACCAGTAATCTTATAATCTTTAATTTCAAACTTACAAAAAAAAGATTTCTATGACATTGTTCATTTACATATGAAAATAGCAGCCCCGTAATAAATAAAAACAAACAGTAAATGAAAATTCATGTCTGCAAAAAAGTTACTAGAATGGTGGCTCCTTTCAGACAGAGCTGCTAACCAGGTCTTAATGTTAGACAGGTGCAACGACCCAGAGATTCCTATTTTTCATATATGTATGTGTATATATACATATATAATTATGTATAAAACCTTGGTAAGCCAGAAAGATGTAGGTACCCACTTGTCCATAAACCTGATGAAAATCAGCTTTCCTCCTACAAGACATTAATCCTTCAACCACTTCTCTTCGCGCTGTCATACACTTGCGGATGCCAACTGCAACATCGCACGTAGAAAGCTCTTGCGGGTGATTGTCTAATACTGAGAAGGCCAAAGAGCAAAAAACACATTTAAGCATGGCTATTTGCTGTTCAATGTAGAGTGGTAAGAACACCAGTGGCACACATTGTATTTTTTTTTGAAGATTTCTTTTCCTATGCAGGCGAACAAGTTTCATGCAGAAGGGACATTAGGCTGTGGTGGAGGCTGTGTCTGTTGTGCGCTCTGTTGAGGTTGTGCTACTGCTGCCGGCTGCTGTGTTTGCGAAGTGCTACTGGGATTGGTCACCTGGGTCTGAAGCTGAGACAGCTGGTCATTGTTCGCTAGTGATTTTAATAATGAATTCTCTCGTTCTAGTATACAGTTCTTTTCAATCAGCTCTTTGATCTGCTCCTTCAAGACTTCCACTTCTTCTCTTACTGCATACATCAGATGACTTTTCACTAAATCCTGCATTAAACAAAAACATAATCAATGACTTGCACTTACGAACAGATTTCACAGTGGAATCCTTCAACATGACAGAACAATCCAATTCATTTAGTCCTTGTACGAGAAAATGATGTCAACTCTGCAGCGTTTTTGTACATTGAACAAAAAAAGGGCTCAAATTAAAATGTATATATTTTTTTTAAATAGAAAAGCCTATTTACCTGGCAGCTTTGAGATATCATGTTAGGCATCAATTGTTGCCAAGCACTGAAGTACAGGAATAACATGGAGAAAATCAGGGCTATGATTTCAAACAGGCTGCAGTTAGCAAGGAAACTCTTTGCAATTTGTAGTATTTTAAATCATGTAGCCAGACTTGGTAAGTGACATTTCAGCAAGGAAAGTAAGATGTGCAACTCCTGAGACGACTATTTTCTACTGCAGAACATCTTTCAAATGTGCAGCTTAATTCCCAAAACACTCCAAGACATTTTAAAATATAATTCATGAAATTCTGATTGCAATGGCAATGCTTGCATTTCTAAAACCATATTACCAGATTTACTTAAACAGTGTCTTTAGCAAGAAAAGTGATTCTTAGCAATGCAAGCACAAACAGGTGATTGGAAGGAGAATTAAACTGCTTCAGTTCCAAAAACTGCCACTTTAGCGAAAACCATCAGCAGGTATAAAACAGTCTGGCAAACAAAGTGCAAATGAGGTTTACAGCACACAGGGCCATTCGATTAATCATTTCTTGCTGTTTTGTCAGAGCTGTCCTAAACTAATATCACTACGCTGGGACCCCATATCACCTTTTGCTTCTCATATTTGTACTCTGTTCCTTCACCAGATACAATTGTCTCTAATTCAATTGCTCCCAATGACGACACATTCCATTCAACTATATGTTGGGAGGAGGAGAGAGACAGAGACACTGTTTGTGTTCTTGGCTTGAAGAGCTGTAGAGACTGCAATATCTGTGCCACCACCTGTTTACAAAAATGGTCAGCTTACTTTGTTTTCACCCATATAGTGTCCTATCCATGTTTTGCTTTAGTCAGGAAAATAATTTGAGACACAAATCAACACTTAATAAATGTTTGGGTTCGTCTACAATCAGTTGTAGATATCTTTCTATTTGACTACCTTAATGATATCTATGACAACCTACTGGAGAAACCATGTTGCATTCAGCTACATGTAGATGGCACAGTGAAAGTAGCTGCTTCTTAAGGGGCAAGGCACAGCAGAACTCCAGAACTGTTTGGTAGCAGGATTCTGAATCACTCATGACAAGAACTTGCAATTGAATCACCCCACCTGGTCAGCAGAATGCAATGATTTTGAGATAAATGTTCAACTACACAGGATATGATTACTTCTAGATACAGATGGTCAAACTGGTTATGTGCAGAACACTGCTATCTTGTACAGGACAAGAAAACTTTTGGTTCTATATTCCTGGTTTGCAGCAAACTATCTGCTGATTTTAGCTGGGTTGAAAATAGGAGAGCAATCAATGGACTATGGAGACAGTTGGGCAGAGGAAGGGGAGAAAATACACTTGAAGGTTATAACAGAGTGGAGAACCAAACTGAAGCATGGATCTATTTCAGAGAAAGCCCAAGAGTTCAACAGGATTTTTAAAAAAGTGAATATTAAAGCACAGGCAAAGCAACGGGCATTTTTGGAGATTATTAAATATTTTATCAATTTCCAACAATAAATTCATTGGTGATTTTTCCATGTGGTGAATCAGAAGAAAATACTCCAATTGGTTTCTTATTGAGATCAGGTACATGATGAGCATAAGGTTATATGCAGAATGTCATCTCTCAAATGCTCCAGAGTCAACTTTCAGCAAGAAATGAAACTGTACAAACGAGGATATTAGTTGCGATGTTGACACTCCTCTCCTACCCTACCCCACCCCACCCCCAAGTTTATCAGCTGTAACACGCTCATCAGGTTTATTGCAGTTCAACTAAATTTTCTAAAAATGCTTTTCAACAAATGCCCTCTGTGAGAACATGATGGCCCACTGACATTATTGCTAGGCTATTAGTCCAGAGACCCTAGGGTAGTGTTCTGGGTTCAAATCCTGCTATAACTGATGCTGAAATTTGAATTCATTAAAATAAAATCTAGAATTAAGAGTCTAATGATGATCATGAAATATTGCCAATTATCAGAAAGACTCATCTGGTTCACTAATGTCCTTTAGAGAAGGAAACTGCCATCCTTACCTGGTCTGGCCTACATGTGACTCCAGAACCACAGCTGTGGCTGACTCTTAACTGCCCCTCTGAGCAATTAGGGATGGGCAAAAATTGCTGGCCTCGCCCATACCTTGTATTTGGATACAAAAAACCCAATACATCATGACTATTAGATAAACCAATTTGATTTGTTCTACCTTGTGACAAGTTAATCTCTCCTTGGGGTTGGGCAAGTTGAACATGCAAGTAAAATTTGCATACTAATATTGTAAATGAGAAAGAAAATACCTAAGAAACCCATCATTGCTAACCTGAAGAGGGAGCAAATTGATTATTGGAGGATTCATTGCACTTACCATCGCCTGTTCTATTTTGTTGTCGATTGCTACCACACTGGCTCCTGAAGCACTGTAATAGAAAGGAGCACCATGAAATATAACGTACAACATTTTTTGACTATTCTAAATGAAGAACTACAAAATTTGATTGGTTATGGTGTTTAAAAGTTTAAGATGCTGGTGGAAAATTTCACAGTGCGTCTCCTCAGCCCTCAGTAGCAGCACACACTAGAATGTAAAGTATTGAGATTGCCTCTTCATTTTAAAGTGAAGCAACCAGCACATGCTGTAAAATATGCACAAACATCTAGCTTACACCACTGGAGAGGATTGCAAATTAAGTTTTAATGCAGTTTCCTCCAAAAGGACAGCTGCAGTTTTATTCAAACTCCTCCATTTCAATATAATCTAGTTATCAGAGGAATTTACATCTTTTGGGATGATAAGAATATAAAAGTAATGAAGCCGATACAGTGCAAGGGAAAACTGTATGTGGAGTGTGTACAGTTTTGGTCTCCTTATTTAAGCAGTGACATACTGAATACTGACAAATGGGGTGGGTGGGGGGAGGAGAGAGAGAAGTGCGAGCGGATTAGGTATGGGTGAAGACACTAATTTCTCTCTTCCACTTAAGACACGGATGAGGAAGTAGTACACCTTCAGAATTTTCTTCCACTGTGAGCAGCGGAAGCTGGGTCATTGAATAAATTCCACACAGTGACACAAAATTCCATCTCTCGGAGTTGAGCATACTGTCCAAAAAAACTGTATACTGTGTAGTTAAGGCAAACTGTGGTATAGCATTTAAGAAACAACAAACCCCATTATATTTTGTAAAAACAAAATTTAGCAGAGGCTGGAAATCTCAGCAGAGAATGGGGAAACTCAAGGAGGTCAGACAGTATATGCAGAGAGGTGAACAGACTTAACCTTTCAAGTCGGAATTTTTTTTAGAATTAACATGTCATATCGGACTCAAAACATTAACTCTGTTCTTTTGAGTCCGATCTGACATGTTAATTCTAAAAAAGTCCGACTTGAAAGGCTAACTGTATTTCTCACTCCACAGATGCTGCCAGATCTGCTGAGTTTGTCCAACATTGTCTATTTGTATTTGGTAACACAAAGTTTGGTCAAATTGTTTTGAATCCATTATGTTCAGCATTATGCTAAACACATCTTTCCACACTTGGGTTATTGTTAAGTACATGGAAAACAGTTACTAATAATTTAATGGGAGTAGTCAGCACACGTGTAACAAAGCTAAAGCAGTAATGTCACAACAGAAAGACTATAAAATCTCCTGAGGATCATTTGCATTGAAAATACTGTGGAAGGTATTTAACAAATTTAAACTGAAGAGAAAAATAATGGCTTTAGTTGGATCTTAGCACCACCGGCTTCTGAAACACAATGCACTTAAAACCCGCAACACATGAATAAACTTAGCATGTTGAGGAAGCTGCAGACTAGAAACACTTCCCTTTTTGATTTTAAAGCGTACTGGCTTGTGCCAGCTGTGCACTGACACTCACATCTCACCAGTCAGAATATTAAAATTAAAAGTGCCACGTGGTTAATGCCAACACCACAGTGCCAGTTTCTTCCTCATTTTGCCTGGGACCAAGGCATATAGGATGTCAGAACATAGCAATAGTGCCTAAAGAACCAATTTGCACATTCAAGCACAGTCAGAATATAGTATTCTTGAATCTTGAATTCAAAGGCTGCAGCGAGGTATTCTGGACAAGCAGTGCAATTAGATTTAGATTGGAAAATCTGCAATCTGATCAGGTTATTCTCAACATACTTTAAGTCTTCCACATAAGAGGAAATTTATTGTGACAGCAACTTATACTGGTTTCCTGACATTGCTAGATCATGACGTATTGCATACTGTGGAGAGGGAAACTCTGGAAGGAAGTTAAAACTTTTTAGAACACTCTGGATGTGTTAATATTACTGTATCTAAAAGTAAGTTGAAATATTTAAGAATTTGAACTCTTGACTGCTCAATTCCCCACAACGTAACATATTGCCCAAGTGAATCTGGATCATGCTCGCACTATTGGCTTTATTCTTCACCTCTCCCCATATCATCCAAAACGCAGGATCAACAAGGACAAATACAAAGAAAAGGGAAGTTACTAAAGAACGGTCAAGCATATCATTAAAGGTGGAATATTTTCAGAAGCCTATTAGTCACACCGGACATCCTATTATCAAAACCTGCAATTTACACAGATTCATCATATTGATTCATCTCAAAAGCATTTTATTAAGTATATATAATTAATAATAATAATAATTAAGTGTATGAGTATTGGGAATATCGTGCAGTCAAATGCACAAAACATTCTGTACAACATGAACAAATGACTAGGCTAAAAAACCCATAGGTGACATGAGCTTTTGAATTTACTCAGATGTGTTGCTGTGATTTGGAATGGATCGTCTGAAGAGGGTGATGGAAGAAGAGTTAATAGTAACTTTCAAAGGGGAATTTGCACATGGGCATACAGGATGGAAAAGTCTCTTTCTGCGCTCATTCTACAATTTCATGTCTGGAACTTAATTGGTTGAGAAGAAATGTTGGCCAGCGCATCAAATATCCTTGGGTAATGCCATGGGATTTTTCAACACTCATGGCTAGGGAAAGCAGATGGCCACAGTATTAACATAATTCGAGGTTACAAAATGGAAGGAACCCGATCCAGTAAAGGCACCAAGCACAAATCATAGACATTGAAAATGTTGGTAGTGACTTCCATTTTCTTTGAGGTTCACTTATTATGAGCACATAAGAGCTGAAAGCTGTATTTTTCCCCTCAAAATTTATGCTATAATCTTTAAAATAAGCTGCAGCTAATTCACCTAGATTGACAGCTGTAAAACGAATTTCATTTTGCCTTGCAAGTGAAATCTGAACTGTTTCAGTCACCTATTGCGCTAAATATAAAATGCATCTGTTAAACTGCAATTGCCACATACTTGAGCTCAACCGATTCCTTTAGGTATACTAGTCCAGAGTTTGCCAGAAACCCAATTCAAAACACAGAACTAATTAACTAACTAATTTTTATTGAGTAAGAGAGGAACATTGACTGAACTAGAATGAAATTATTCCAAAAAACACCTGAATGTGCACAGCTCCTCAATCTGTGCTGCTGACACCCAGTGGTAACTAGTAAAATATATTTGTATAAAACACAGTAAATAGCTTCGGCAAACAAAAACAGAATTATTCTAAACAAAATATGCAGAAGTCCTTTTAAACAGAACCAGCTATCAGAAGCCCTCAAGACCTATTTTGAGATGAAGGCTAGTTCTGTAAAACCTTTCAATATTCGAACAAACTGGCTTGTGTTTACTAATACATTTCTCTCTGTTCTTTTTCATTTCAATCATCATGTTCCTTTGTGCCAGGGCAACTTTCTATGTGCATTGAAACTGTCATCAACTGCATCCATTTGCCCATGCTGCCAATGTTAAATCTACATTCATCTCCTTTAGCTGTCTCTGGTTTGAATCAAACAGGGACTTCATCTGGATCCGAAGAGAAATTAGTTGTTTAAAATATCACTTGTACGATGCAGCTACTGGGCACAGCCCCCTTTGACATAACTACTTTGTTAGCAGTCCAGCCAGCCAGGTAGGAAAACCCAGGCAAGGCTCTGAGTGGCATTTTGAAAAACCACCCTGTAATTTTTGCCTCATCAAAAATTAAATTTTATAGTCTGATTTTTCCCCACTGCCCTGTAGCAACAAAATCAGCTCAAAAAAATGGATTAAGCGTGCAATTAACAAAATGTCATTAATCTCTTCTGAAGTTTAATGGTAGCGGATAATCGAACATGTCACACAATAGTGAACACAAATACAGCAAACTACTTTAGAAAATTTGATAAACTCATTGTTTTCTATGTTCACCTTTTATCCTCTCTCCCAATCAGACAGTATTTAGCATAATACATCTCAACTTAACCTATTTCTACACTTTTTTTTGAAAGGGTTAATAAATTCAGTTATTAGAACGTTCCTCATACATGAATTTGACTCAGAAATCCTTCCATTGCTCCAGTTCAAATAACTGGAAGTACAATAGATATGAGACCTCAAGAAACTGAATTACTTTGCTAATTCTAAACATGCTCTAATGGTTGTACACTGGAATCTTAAAACAAACACCTTTAAGACAAGTGGAAGAGATATTCACATACAAGTCACAATTATTATTCTGACAAGAGAGACCCCATTAACAAAATAATTACCTCACAGTCCATTTTTTTATTCTGTGAGAATTCCGACTTCTGTACATTGCGTGCAATCCCTTCATGCTCAAGCTCCAAATTAATGCGAGAGAACAGCAAAAGCTGTCTGTTAATATATACTACACACATCCTGTTACTGAAGCCGGAAGCATCACAAAGTCAAAAATGGCATCGTCATAACCAGTAAAAGGCAAGTTGAAACAAACTCTGGCATTATATTTGCATCGGCACTGATGACGAGGAGACACAAATCACGGTGCATTCCAAACCACCATATCTCAGTTGACAACATCGAGAAAGACATGCAAAAATCGATACTTATCTACACACAATAAATAGTAGGTTCAGTCACCTTCACAGAAAGCAGGTCCAACTGGTTGCTATTTAAAATGTTAGAAACATTTATAGTTATTTTAGGAGCATCTCCTACTACCTTTAAAAAAAATGGTTTAATTACCTAAGTTCCATGCCTCAGCTTACACCCATCCTCTCCAGGTGACTCCAGTACCACAGTTAGAACTAATTATTATAGAATTATTCAAGTAATTGCATATAGCTCAAGTCTCCCATAATGAATTTTAAGAAAGCATTTTCCCCCACTCCCATTGTACCAGAGCAGCTTTAAAGCACTGCTTGCATTGTACTCCTCTGTCAATTTGCATGTTCACAATTATTGTTTCTCCCTCCAATTACAATGCAATTAACACAATTAAAATCACAATATCAACCAAAATTTCGGTAATAATTAATCAGGTCAAAATCAATTTGTACAGATCACTTCCAGGCACACGGCTATAAAACATGTTATTAAAATAAAAGTCTTGAAAGAAAAATAACTTCTATCCATATAGCAACTCTTATTTCCTCGGGTTGTCAAAAATGTTTCCAAGACAGTAAAGGTTTTAGGCGAAGTACACTAACAGGTAGTTTTGCACATAGAAAGGTCCCACAAGTAGCAATGAGAAAAATAATCAGATAAGTGGCATTGGATAAGTGTTGACAGGACACTGCAAGAACACCAGTTTTTAAACAATGCCATGGTATCTTTGTGCCAGAGGTCCTAACTGATATCTTGATTTAATATCTCAAAGGAAAAGATGGGCATTTGACACCAGTTTAATCCTGCACGTGAGTGTCAGGCTAGATTATTTGCTCATGCTTCTAAAGGGAGCATGAGCTCTTAAACATTGCTATTGTAGGACAGAAGGTTAAGAAGCATTTGGACAGGCATGAACAGGCAGGGAAGGGGATCTGGACCATATTCCAGCAAATGGGATTAGTTCAGAATGGCATTACAGTTAATACAGACATGAAGAACATGTCCCTGTGCTGTTCTACGTCCTATGACTCAGCCAACAGTGCAAGCACTACAACAGCTGACACGAAAGAGGAATTTTCCCCAGCTATATTCTTGCAGTTCAGTATCTTCCATTAACTATGACATTTCAGCCAAGAGCTTTCTATAGTACGAAAAGATTGCCAAAAAAAAAAGCAGAATCGTAGTGAAAAGTGAGGTGGGAGTTCTTCTCTGTAGCTGGTACAGAAAGAATAACTAGCAAACAAACAATGTAAAAGCAGATGCCTCACGAAAAATAAAGGTTCAGAGACATTGGAAGGCCAAATTATGTTGGTATGTGAAAAATCAGTTATATTTTAACATAGTGGGTTCTACTCAACCCACATGGGCCATTGCCAATGGGATTACCCGTTTTGGGATAGCAATTCCCACTGATTCTCATTCCCGCCCCAATTTTACACATTGTTACACAGATATTTATTACCAGGCTCAGCTGGTACTGCACACACCTCCAAGTCAGAAGGATGTTGGCTCAAGCCCACACTAGAGACTTCAGCACTTCATCAAGGCCGAGACCCCAATGCTGTACTGAGGGAAGTATTCAATTGCCAGAAGTGCTATCTTTCAGATTAGACATTAATCTGAAGCCTGGTCTGCCCTTGCACAAAAATAGGTGGAGGTACAAGTAGTGAGGAAGACAAAGTTTAGGAAATATAGAGAGAACACAAATTTGGCAGATGGAATATGTTGTGGTAAAATGTAAGGTTGTGCACTTTAGCAGGAAGAATATGAAAAGCTGAATATTAGTTAAAGACAGAAACCCCAGAAAACTACAACAGTGAGATTTAGGGGCCCATGGACGTGAGTTGTGAAAAGCTAGCATCCAACTTCAGCAAGTAATAAATGCAAATAAAATGTTGACCTTTATTTCAAAGAGAATGAGGTACGAAAACAGGAGGTCTTGCTAAAACTACATAATGCACTAGTCAGACCACAGTTTGAATATTGCAAACAGTTTTGATCTCCTTATCCAAGGAAAGATATACTGGCATTGGTTGAACTTGGGCTTTTTCTTTTTAAAAATGAGAGGTTGAGCAGGTTGGATTTGCAGTTATTTGAATTTAGAAGAATGACAGCAGACTTATTGAAACATAGAAGTTTCTTAGTTGGCTTAATACGGTAGATGCAGAGAAGTTGTTTCCTCTTGTGAGAGAGTCTAAAATCAGAGGGCGTAAATCTCAGAATAAGGGATTGCACATTTAAGACAGCGATGAAGAGAGAATTCTTTGCTTTAAGTAGTGAATCTGTGCAATTCTTTACCAGACAAGCTGTTGAAGTTGGGTCTCTGGATGTATTCAAGGTTGAGATGAGTTAATTTTTAAAATCAAGAGAAAGTGAGGATTGCAGATGTTGGAGATCAGAGTCGAAAAGTGTGGTGCTGGAAAAGCACAGCCGGTCAGGCAGCATCTGAGGAGCAGAAGATTCGACACTGAGCATAAGCTCTTCATCCGGGATGAGGAGGTGGCTCAAGGGGGCTGAGAGATAAATGGGAGGGGGTTGGGGCAGGTAGGAGGGGGCGAGAGAGGGCGATGGTGATAGGTCGGAAAGGAGGGTGGAACAGATAGGTATGAAGGAAGATGGACAGGTAGGACAGGTCAGGAAAGTGGCGCTGAGTTGGAAGCTTGGATCTGGGACATTGTGGGGGGAGGGAAATGAAGAAACTGGTGAAATCCACATTGATCCAGTGTCTTGAGGTCAAGGTGGAAGGTGTTAGTGAAGTTGATGAACTGTTCAACCTCCTCACAGGAGCACGAGGTAGTGCTGATACAGTCATCAACATGGTGGAGGAAAAGGCAGGGAACGGTCCTGGTGAAGGTGCGGAAGATGAACTGTTCCATGTAACTGAAGAGGCAGGCATAGCTGGAGCCCATGCGGGTCTGTAGCTACCCCTTTTGTCTGGAGCAAGTGGGAGGATTTGAAGGCAAAATTGTTGAATGAGGACCAATTCAGCCAATCGGATGTTTGTGTCAGTGAAAGGGTATTGGTTGGCTTGGCAGGAGAGGAAGAAACGGAGGGCTTGGAGGCCTTAGTCATGGCGGATGGATATGTATAGGGACGAGATGTCCATGGTGAAGAGAAGGCATTGGGGCCAGGGAAATGAGAGTCATGGAAGAATTGAAACCGTGGATGGTGTCCCGAACAGATGTGGAGAGGTCCTGGACCAAGGGGGACTGGACAACGTCAAGGTAAGCAGAGATATGTTTGGTGGGGCAGGAACAGGCTCAGATGATGAGTCGACCAGGGCAGTCAGGTTTGTTAATTTTGGGTAGGTGGAGCAACCGGGGAGTGTGAGGTTGGAGGCTGTTGGTGGGAGATCCCGAGGTTGTAGATGGTCTGGGAGATGGGAGGTGAGGTTGTGGTCGAGGGAGTGACCATGAGTTGGCACTTGATTTTAGCGTTGTAGAGTTGGTGCGCCTACTACTGTACCCCTCCCCCCAGACACACATTAGGAAGGGAATATCAAAGGTTATAGGAATAAGATACAAAAGTGAAGTTGAGGATGCAAGATCAGCCAAGATCTCATTTGAATGTTAAAGCAGACTTGATGAATCAAATGGCCTACTACTTCTCTCGCATTTTATGGTCTTCAGGTGGATGCAAAAGCATGGTTTCAAAGATGACCATGGGAGTTCTCCCTGGTACCCTGGCTAATGTTCATCTCTCAACCAACATCACTCAAAACAGATGATTTGTCATTACCACTTTACGACTTGTGGATGCTTGCTGTGTGCAAACCGATCGCGCCATTTCCTACATCTTAACAGTGACAAAGCACCTTGGTGATTATAAAGTGTGTTTGCACAGTTGGTATTCACGGAAGATGCTAGAAAATACACATTTCCCTTTCCCGATTACAATTTCCAAATTTGACTGTAAAGATGCTGCATAAAAAGCGAACTATAACACTTCGCACACACTAAAATGTTTTGCCTTTAGAAAGAAAGTTCAGCCAATCTGGAACTAAATTTTAAATTTTAAAACTAAATTTTTATAATGTAGCCTACATTATAAAGTTGAGGCTACAATTAATAGAACAGGAAAAGATAGATACGTAAGCTAAACCAGATGGAATAAAGATAAAATTAAGTGTGCATTTTTAAAAAAAAATCAAAAGAAAGAATTTAATTTTGAAGTTATGGCTCAACTACAAAATGCATTTATGTTGTCCTTAATGCGGATCAACATCCTAAGCAGTTTGCAGATATGCAAAGGAAAGGTGGATCTCAAGCCAAAGGTGCAAATAATAAACCAAATTTGGCAGCTGACAGCATTAACCACCATTACTTTCTGAAAATGACAGCAACCTCTGGCCTTTGAACTCTGCGGTTAGATGCAGAAATGCTAAAACTGCACTCTGCTTCCAAACGCCTGCACAGGGTGCACTGTTCAAGTCTGACACCTGCAAAACTACTCAAAATCACTGATTTGACAGAAGTGTCTAACTTTTTACAAATGAGTTTCAACTGAGTTTTTTTAAGCAGCTGACCCAAGTAATAATTCTGTTGAATAACCTCGCTGGCAACAAAAAATTACTTTACATTTATGCAATTTCAAATTTCTCCATTCCATTCTAAAAGGTTTTAAAAAACATTATGTTAAGGCTCATTTTTGATTTCATCTATCTTGCTTCCCTACATATGCCCCAATCTATTTTTCTTCTTGAAAGCTTATTTTAAAAATTGAATAGTGAAATCTACTTGCCTCCTGCACTATATTCAGAGAGAAATTTTCAGTGCAATACAGCATCCAACGTGTCTATGACGACCAATAAGCAAACTACACCAATCCCATTACCTGCACTGGTTTCACAGGCTGCTATGCCCTGGCCCCTTCCTCAGTTTAATGACATTACAACAACTGGATGCAAGAAATTTCCTGCAGATGGCGTCACAATGAAATTAACATTGGGGAATTTTAAATTCAGATCCAGAACTTGGCAGATCAGCTTTCTTTAGAGTCAGCAGCAAGCATCATCACCACCACCATTTTCAAAATCAGGCCATAAACAATCATTTGTACAGATCACTGACACGTGCACTGCTGTTGAACATGAGATTCAAGTTAACAGGCTTCAAATCAAAAGGATGCTATATAGCATCTAAATAGCACCTTTATACTTTCAGGATGGTCCACTGCTTCCCAAACAAAAAGTTTTTAAATTAAGTGTACCAACAGTTAGTTTTGCATAAAGCTCACACAAACAGCAATGAGAAAAATGACCAGATAATCCGCAAGGCCTACTGGATGAAAGATAAATTTGACAGAACAACACTGTGTCTTTGAATACTGCTACAGCATCATTTGTAGCTGAGAAGACAGGTGAGACTTTGCTTTCATGTCTAAAGTCAAACTGGCACTTTGAATACTTCCTCAGTCCTTCATGGGAGTCAGCCTGAATTAAATACTCATTTCTTTGAAGGGCTCATGAACTCTCATTTTACTGACTCAGAGGAATATGTAACCATAACTGACATAGGTGGGATTTCCCAGCTATACACACTCAGTTCAGTATCGTCCAGTAATTCAAGTAGTTTTCTTGTAGGATTCAGAATTATCATGGGAATTTGAGTATAAAAAATAGGGGGATTCATATGTGGCAAAAAAAGTTTAGCTGGAAAGTAAATGCAAAAACAGACTATTCGAGGGGGAAAAAAGTTCAGAGACAAGGTGAAAAGCTACATTAAAGAGGTGAATCACAGAGAGGCTGAAAGGAAAGTAAGATTCAGAAATGATCAGATTTAGACAGTGAATTCCAGAGTGGGTGGGGGGGGTCTAAGGGTTGGTGAAAATATCAAATCAACAACTTTATAAGTTGTAAGTGAATGAAGGCCAATATGTAGTTAGGAGTGTGAATATATAACTGAAAGCAATAAAAACATCAACTTGTACATATAGAGCAACTATAATATTACAAGGAGATTCACAGGAGCATTGCAAAGTGTTTGCAGTCTTTGGATTTTCTATCCAGAGAGCTCTGGATGCTTGGTTGAGGAGTGTGTTCAAGCATGAAAATGATAGATTTTGGCACGTCAGAGAATTGAGAAATATGGGTACAGAGCAGGAAAGCGAGTTGATGTACAGCCTATTGAATGAAGAAACCGTCTTGAAAGGTTGCAGTTTATTTCCATTCCTTAAGTTCTCGCAGTCTACTGAAATCTGACTGTAGTGAATACATTGAGTAGCAGCATGCACATGTCCATACTAATATGTTAGCTAAAACCTTAGAAACATCAAAATATTACCCATTTCCTTCAATGCAAAAGGCTATCCATTTTAAAACAACCTACTCTTTCATACAACACTCCATTGTACTCAAAATACTTAAATGTTACGAAACACCTGTACTCTTCATATAGTACATTCGATTCTTGTAAAATTCACTTTACCTAAATTGAGATTTACGCACACCCAGGGTTAAAATTTCTTTTGCACTATAAAGCTGTCTGAGCTGAACAAGAAGCAACAGTGAATAGTGTTTGCCTTAGGGAGCAAAGACAAAAGAAACTGTTTACAATGATCTACAATTAAAAATAAACCAGTCAGGAGCATATTTTTCTCTGCATTTGCAAACCATGGACTGGAATTAGCAACATTTAGAGAAACCAAAACCCGAAAGATAGACAAATATCTAGGTGAAATGTTAGCAAGGATATATCAAACTAAGTCATTAACTTTAGTCAACCTAGATCAATAGTCACCAAGTAATCAAATAGATAAATTAGAAGGAACAGCTTTTGTCTAAAGTATTGAAAATAACAACTCACTGCAGTAAGAGTGGTTGGAGTGGAACATATTAATGCATTTAAGGGGTGGGGGAAACAGGACAAAAAGAAAGTGATGAAAAGATTATCCTAATAAGAGTTGGAAGAAGAGGGGTTCGACTGGAACATTAAACAGCACTATGGACTGGCTAGACAGAGTGACCTGTTCCTGTGTTTTATGTATATGAAACAACCAGCTTAACATTATCTAACAGCAAGTTTTAGGGTGTTGAAGTACATTGGAGCTCTAATATGATATATCATAGCTGGTACAATTTAGGATCTTACCAAATGCCAAAGCATGAATGTGAGACTGTACATATGTCATCTATTGACAGAAAATCATCAAGCAAAAGCATGCAATTTTCTATAAGGACAGAAATATTTAGTCATACAAACAACTGCAGATCTCCTAGGGATTTGATATGGCTCACCAGTATCTTAATTAACATTACTCGCATCAAATTGACAACTTTTGTGTTCAAAGTCTGGTCTTTTCTTCTAAGACTTCATCTCACCATAGCGGACCATAATTTCAAATGTCTTGACCTCAAACATTGAGATTCTCACATCTTGGATTTTTACTTCTTTCTCCACCTTTTAAGAAAATGCTTAGAATCTGCAATCAGCTGTTTGGTTACTGTCCTAATGCCTCTTCCTTTGGCTTGATGTTAAAAGCCCAATATAAATGTATATTTCAGCTACAAAGACTATTCCAATGACCAACTTCATTTATATTAGCACTATTAACATAAAATCTCCACATGAACATTACAAAATAAAACACTACACTCTGCTTCATGAAATATTAGATTAGGTGACCGAAGATTTGGTTAAACAGGTAGATTTTTAGGCTGGCATTAGATGACAGTGAGGTAGAGAGGTAGAGAAGATATGACCTTGAGTTTGCAGAAGGTATAATGGGGGAAGACAGGCCAGGAGTGCACTGAAATCATCAAATCTAAAAGGAACAAAGTATTGAATGAGGGCTTCAACAGATGAGCGGAGACAGGGCCAATTTGGTTTGTGTCAAAGTGGAAATGGCGATCTCAACGATGACATGAAAACAGTTGATAGGAATGGCTTTGAAGAACAGCCCTGTTTGACTTGATGATCTATTTCTCTCTCTACAAATGCTGCCAGAGATTTCCTTGCAGTTTGTTTTTATTCCAATTGAGAATCTTCTGAAAAGCATAGCAGGAGCTTAACTAGTCTAGTTACCTTCTCAGGGCAACTGTGGTTGACAATAAATAAAGCCTTGAGTGAGTCATCCCTGTTCCAGACCAATAGTGTAATCTACCCGCCCACATCCAAGAAAACCTACTTCGTTCACTATTGGCCTTTAGGGAAGGAAACTGCTATCCTTACCTGATCTGGCCTGCATGTGACTCCAGACCCAGAGCAATGTGGCTGATCCTTAACTGCCCTCTGGGCAATTGGGAATGAACAATAAATGCTGGCCTAGCCAGCAACGCCCTCACCCCACAAATGACTGTAAAACAAAACTTTACATGGTTGCAGGTCAGTCACTAATCATTAACAAGACCAAAAGCAAACTAATATAGATCGGCACAACATCAATGGCCGAAGGGCCTGTACTGCAATGTTATGTTCTATGTAATAGAGACAACTTTTTCACTCAGAGGGTGGTACGTGTATGGAATGAGTTGCCAGAGGAAGTGTTGGAGGCTGGTACAATTGCAACATTTAAAAGGCATCTGGATGGGTATATGAATAGGAAGGGTTTGGAGGGATATGAGCCGGGTCCTGGCAGGTGGGACTAGATTGGGTTGGAATATCTAGTTGACATGGACGAGTTGGACTGAAGGGTCTGTTTCCATGCTGTACATCTCTATGACTCTATCACTGCAATGATACAGTATAATGGATCTGTATTCAGAATTCCCAATGACAATGAGAGAATGGTAACGCATTCCCAAATCAGGACATTGACTGGAATATGCCATGCTATTTTAGGACTTAAGAACATGGCAGCATGCAAAATACTCTGGGTGCTGGAAATGTGAAGCAAAAACTGAAAACACTGCAGTTCCTAAGTTGGTCTGGCAGTCTCTGTGGACAGAAAAAGATTTTGGGTTATACAAGGGTGATCCGACTTGTGATTGAAAGATACCCTGCAGCTAAATCACCTCCATATATGATCTTGTTGCATGGAGCATTGAAAGCTTAAAACAATTTTCCACAACAATTTGAAATTATATTGATGAATTTTATTCTTTAATGGCTATTTGTGCTAAAGTTTCTCTGTTGTGCAACACAGTTTATCCATTGAAATGAAAAAATGTAAACATGTTTAATTTATCAGATTTTAAAATAAGACGACTTACTGCCTCAGGATCTTAAACATTCAAGGGACAAGAATAGAGAGGGTATAGATTAGTTAAGTTGGTCCAGAAATGTCCTTAAAAGCAGCTCAACAGCTACCAGCATCATTAGTGAATGCTTAAAGTTTAACCATTCTGTACACGGGAGGAGGGGAATTAATGGACCAGTAGTCTTTCTCCAACTTGGTCTTTATATAGACGATAGATGCAGGAGTAGGCCATTCTGCCCTTCGAGCCTGCACCACCATTCAATATGATCATGGCTGATCATCCTTAATCAGTATCCTGTTCCTGCCTTATCTCCATAACCCTTGATTCCACTATCCTTGAGAGCTCTATCCAACGCTTTCTGAAATGAATCCAGAGACTGGGCCTCCAGTGCCCTCTGGGGCAGAGCATTCCACACAGCCAGCACTCTCTGGGTGAAGAAATTTCTCCTCAACTCTGTCCTAAATGGTCTACCCCGTATTTTTAAGCTGTGTCCTCTGGTTCGGCACTCACCCATCAGCGGAAACATGTTTCCTGCCTCCAGAGTGTCCAATCCTTTAAAAATCTTATATGTCTCAATCAGATCCCCTCTCAGTCTTCTAAACTCAAGGGTATACAAGCCCAGTCGCTCCAGTCTTTCAGTGTAACGTAGACCTGCCTTTCCAGGAATTGACCTCGTGAACCTACGCTGCACTCCCTCAATAGCCAGAATGTCTTTCCTCAAATTTGGACACCAGAACTGGACACAATACTCCAGGTGTGGTCTCACCAGGGCCCTGTACAGCTACAGAAGAACAGCTTTGCTTCCATATGCTTGCACTTAATTACTCAATCCCTTCAAACTTTCACAAAGTTGAAACAGAAGACAATGTGCATTCATTGTATTCACAACAGCGAAAAAAAAAACAGAGATGGTCTTGTCATAGTCATCAGCAAAAACACTGCCACAAAAGATAATTATAATGCTCACGCATACAATCTAGGCCAGCCACCCAATGAATGCATCTGAGAGCTAATGTGCAGACAGGGAACAAAAATGTAATGACAATTTAGTTTATTCCCCCTTTGCCCCACCCCCACAAGGAAGATAGCTTGGAACCATGAAGTGAGGATAGTAGAGATGAAGACGAAATGAACTCAGTTTGTCTGCATGGTTGAACAGCTGCTGAAAACTGGACATTTCAGGCTGGACAACATGGTCATTGTTTAATGATTAAAGACAAGTCAGTAATCTGAAGCTAGGAGCTATTTTTGGGCATGTTGCTTCATAATCAGCAAAAGCATCACTATCAAACTGTAGTCAGCTGTGCACTTAGATACAATGTTGTCTAGAATGTCACATAATATATAGGATCCAAGAAATCTGCCAAATCTCCATTCTTAAGTAATGTCTGCACTGCACAGAAATAGTTATGTAGAATAAATGGCATGCATTCACATTAAACAAGCATAACATGACAGGGAAAAAATCTTAAGAAAGCAATTTTGCATCAGTAGGAGCCATATCCAGCTCCTTTTACATACAGTTTCAGAAAATCAATATGCATGAACAGTCAGCACCACTCATACAGGAAAGATTTTCACATCACATACACACTGCAGTATCTCTACTGCACTGCAGAATGTGGCTGTTTAAATATTTGCATAGACTCACTAGATGGAATTAGGGAATAACAGTCATGATCTGGAAGGTTCCTCTCACTTCCCACCCCATCCCTTTTCACTACTGCTTATTTCAATCGGGGAATGGTAGCATATCTTAGTAACCCAGGGACCCTGGACTAATGATCTAGGAACATGTTCAAATCACCATGACAGCTGGGGAATTTTAAGTCAGTTAATTAAATAAAATCTGGAATGGCATCAGTAATGGTGACCAGTCCACAAAGCTAACAGATTGTTATCTGGTCTGAAGTTAATTAGACAAGTAAATCTATTGAATTTACCCGGCTCTGCAACGTGTTTGAGTCTTAAATGATTTCTCAAAGAGCCTAACAAGCCAGATAGTTCCATTGGACCATGCAGCCCATCACCTGCTCAAGTTTTCTTTAATATGGCTAATTGTCCAACTCAGTGCATGGCCTTCAGCGAAATCTTGGAGAGATAATGCAGTCAAACGTTCCACTTTGAGAGGAAGAGAGATTGAGTAAGAGACAGTAAAGGAAAGAATTGACAGGCACTCACCTCTTCCTCAAACATATACCAAATGGTCAATTCAGGATTTACAAAGATACTGAAGAAAAATATTTAAAGATGGGGTTCTGGAAGGTGTATGAAGAGAGATGTCTGTTTAATAGGACAACAGTTCTGTACTTAAGACCGATCATTTTGTATTTCTATAATCTTGAGGTTACAGGTTAAATTTGATTATCTATCAGTCAATGCTTAAATTAGCCAAAAAACATCTACATTTAGGGTGCTGATTCCCCAGTGTTTCAATCTAATTTACATTTGTAGTTAACAAAAAACAGACAAATGCTCTTATTTCATCCTTTTAATGCTGGCTGGGCATTTTTACAACTTACGATAAGTGGTGAGATATTGCTGCAGAGCAAAAAGTGAATTACAAAAATACCTTTTTATACGGTCAATCATAACGTAGCATTCTGTCCTGTAACAAGCCTCAAAAATATCTTAAATTGTGGTCTGGCTGTACATCAAAGGGATGCATACTGCACAATAGTGTAATACCAGACAATGATTTCAAGGAATGCTCTTTGTATAATATTAACTTTTCTCTCTTCTGCAATAGATAAACACAAGTTGTGCAAAATTTGATTTTTTTGCAAAGTGGTGTATTAATCCAAACTCTATTTTCAGAGTACTTCCTCAAACTTCCTCATAAGAGTTCAGCATTCCAGAACACTGCAAATTCCAACAGTACTTAGCCAACAACATTGCAAAATGCACAGATGCTGCCTCACCTGCTGAAAATTTCCAGCATATTCTGTTTTTACTGCATAGGACAAGATTGGCAAAACATCAGCTGACTCATAACAGCAGCATCCTCTAGTGGATATAGCTTGTAATCCTGCCTCTACATGCACATATGCGACAATTCTAAAGAGTAAAACTTAAGCTGATAAAATAATCTTGACCCTCAAACAAGAACATGCATTAGCTCTTTTTTTGAGAAGTTGACACAATAAGTTTACTCTGCATTTAACATGTCACTGTTGCATAACTTCCAGAAATGGATGTCATCCATAAAGAAACAAAGACAAAAATTCTAGAAATACTCTAAGTTTTGTTCAAGAAGATCAATTTCAATTTCGAACATGTAATTTTAGACTAAAGACATTTCAAAAAATAGACAATGCATATAATTAAGGCTCTAACAAATGTAAAGTCTCTGTTAGTTAACAATTAGATCTGGGAAGATTAGCCATGATCCAGCAAGTACTGATAAAAGACAGACCTTGCATATTTGTAACAGATAATAATTTTAATAATACTAGTTAATGAAGATTAGTCACAGATCATCTACAGCCCCAAAAAAGACAACACAAAACAAATAAACAAGTGTACCTTCTCTTTCCCAAACATTAACCGAGATAATAAATCTCGAACATTTATAAAAAAAACTATATTGAAACATTGTTGACCATATCACAGCCACCTAATTACATTTCATCAGCATTCTCCAAATACACAAAACCATGAACATAGATTAAACAAGGGCACAACATACAAGTTAATACACAAAATATTTAAAGGTTTCAGTGCGCCAATAAAATGGCCCAGTGGTCAGTAAAAAGTAGGGTCTCTCTTCAATATTGTATTTACCTTAGCTGTTCATCATAAAGAGCACCCTCGACATGACATCAATTGTCAAAGCAAGTAAAGCTTTGCAACATGTAGTTTAGGTCTGGCCCATCAGCATTATGCTTCACCTGAACTATAAGTCAAAGTTCTTTTGCAGAGGTGTACATGGCTTTTGGCCAATGGGCAATTTTACGCCTGCACCTTAGCAGTCAGCAAAGCAGCAATGCTGTTCTGCATAGACTGTTGCCCAGCCATTTTGGTTAAAATCCTTTGAGAGACAATTGTGAACAGATGAGTTGTTTTAATGTTGCTCTTTAAAAGCTGCTGAGGACCCCTCTTGTGCCACAGTGGTAGTGTCCCTACCCCTGGACCAAGAGGCCCAGGCTCAAGTCCCACCTGCTCTGTCTGTAACAGGTTGATTAAAAAAGCTGCTACTCTGGCCTGGAATGCAAAGTGACAACATCTGCAATAATAAGATAAACAGAAGTTTTGAACTCAATTTCAAATACATTTTAATAAAAAGGACACAACAGTAGGTATGGTAACTTCAGTTGCTTAAATAACAAATGTCACTATATTACAAGATACAGCAAAGTGTTAGGTTTGTATTCAATGACAAAGGACGATCCCTTAATGAAAGAAATTTCAAAGACCAGATTCCATTAAAAAAGGCGGGGGGCTGGGGTGGAAACGGGGGTGGGGGGAACTTCTCCTCCAATTTCATTTTCCAGTGAAGTGACTATTCTTAGCAGCTGCACTGTAACCAAATACAACAGATTAGAAAGAGCTTCGAAGGATTTTTACTAATACATTTTTGCAATGCCAGCACTGAATTTTTCACCAAATTGACTTTCACACCAAGTAACGTGACAAAAGTACTTTTATAAAAACAGAACCTTTACTAATATGCTCACAAGATGTGACTCGATGCTAGCACTCTAGTCTCAAAGTTTAGAAGGCTGTGCGTTCAAATCCCACTTCTAAGACTTCGGTATAAGATCTTGGAAGACAGTCTAGTGTTAGTCTCTCTGGGGAGAGAAAGAGGGGCCAACCTTCATGAGAGACATGATACTAAGACTACAGCTGCCCCGTCAGATGGGCAAAAAAGTTCCCTAGACATATCTGAAAGGAAAGTTGAAGAATTCTCCTCTCTTGCCCTGGCTGCTATTTCTCCAGCAACAAAACTAAAACAGATTTTCTCTGTTTAACACTTGAGATTTTGCACCTTGCAAATTGACTATTTACTTTACATGAATTAAATGGAAAGCACTTTGGAATGTCCTTTAGTTGAGAAAGGCTGTATCTACAGCTATGTCTTGCTTTCTGAAAAAAAGAACCTCCATTCATTGCAGAGAGCACAAATAGGTTCAGCTTTCTACGAATTGCTTGCTCGCTTGTTACACTGCTCACATTGCAACATTTCCAAGATGCTAAATTAATAACAGTTCTAGCTTTTAAAAGAAAGATTTAGCAACATTTCTAGATTAGAAGCTCCCAGTTTGCTCGTGAACAGTAGTCACTTATCATTTCTGGTCAGGTTTATCTACGTAGTCCAAGCTTGTATTTATTGATATGGCTTCAATAGTTTCAGAGCAAGTTGCACTTATCTCTTTCCAAAGGAAAGTATGAGTAGTCTTTTTGACAAAGTATTAAGACATGCCAGAACATTTACTAGTTAATTTTCAGAGAAGACATAAGAATATTGGAAAGCTGAGTGCGCACAGAATTCTACAAGTATTCTAGTTCTACGTTTGGCTACTGTCAGCTTTCTTTAGCTTGTCAATAATACGTGCAAATATATTTTAGTTACGTAACACCAAGGGAAAAAAGATAGAAGAGAGGAAATCATGTGCAGGCATTTGGACACACCCCAGTTTGGAATTATTCTTGGAGAATGAGGCAATGAAGGAAAATTTCTGACAAGATATAGGCTGACTAGTTTTGAGCTATAGATGTCAACCTTGCCTCAGCTACTGTTCGCACTTTCAAGTCAGACTGCTTAATCTCCACTCCAAAGACTTCAGCACATTATTTTGAGCAGAGTTTCAACACCCAGTGAGGCATAAAATTCTGACATCATGTACTCTATAACAGCAATGGCTGCCACGGAGCACCAATTCTGTGTAAATATCTAAGGGTCATTTAAAAAGGCAGAGTAAAACTGGCTGATAGAGTCAGAGAGGTATACAGCACATAAACAGGCCCTTCAGCCTAATTCGTCCATGCTGACCAGGTTTCCAAAACTGAACTGGCCCCATTCACCTGCTTTTCATCCAGGTCTCTCTAAACATCTATCTCTCTATCCATGTGCCTACTCAAATATCTTTTAAGTGTTGTAACTGTACCCGCCTCTACCACTTCCTCTGGCAGCTCATTCCATATATGCACCACCATTTGCGTGAAAAAAAGTTGCCCCTCAGGTCTCATTTAAAACTTCCCCTCACCTTAAATCTATGCTCTCTAGTTTCGGATACCTGGGGAAAAAGCTCCAACTATGCCCTTCATGATTTTAGAAGCCTCTAAAAGGTCATCCCCCTCAGCCTCCTATGCTGCAGGGGGGGAAAAGTTCCATCTTATCGAGCTTCCCCAAACCTTCCGAACTCCAACACCCTTGTGAATCTTTTATCGACCCTTCCTAGTTTAACATCCTTCCTATAGTAGGACAATCGACGTTTCGGGCATGAGCCCTTCTTCAGGAATGCTCATGCCCGAAACGTCGATTCTCCTGCTCCTTGGATGCTGCCTGACCTGCTGCGCTTTTCCAGCAACACATTTTCAGCTCTGATCTCCAGCATCTGCAGTCCTCACTTTCTCCTTATAGTTGGAGAACCCAAATTATACACAGTACTCCAAATGTAGCCTTATCAAAGTCTTGTACAGCTGTAACATGATGTTCACAAACCTTGCATGATGTCCCAACTCTTGTACTCAATGCTCTGATTAATGAAAGCAAGTGCCCAACATTTTGTCTCCTTGAGACACCACTTTCAAGGAACAACGTACCAGCATCCCTAAGTCTCTGTTCGACAACACTTCCCAGGTGCAAAGCCTGCCCTGGTTTGCCTCACCAAAATTTAACACTTCGCATTAATCTGAATTAAACTCCATCTGCCATTCCTTGGCCCTGTTGATCAAGATCCTGTGGTACTCTTGGATAAGCTTTTGCACTGTCCACTATACCACCAATATTCTCATCAAAATAGTTTATATAAATGACAGTGAACTTTCATTCCTGATTACTGCTCCAAAAGATTAAATGAATAGATTTTTAAAAGATCTGAAGATTAAACACTGCCTTCCGACTCTCAGATCTCTATCCAGCACCAAAATATTCACCCTACCACCCACTGAACATCTGTCCTTGTGCGGTCATGGCAATTTTTACAGCTCATACTGAGGTCACATAAAGAAGGTGTTCAGGATGAAGGGCGATAAACCCAGTGCAGCAACAAGAGGCTGCCACACTGTTGGAGGTGCTGTCTTTCAGACAAATCAATAAACTAAGGTATGACAAATCTCATGATTGGATCAGATAGATCCTAGGCAAAATTCAAAAGAACAGCAGAAGTCTGCATTGTGCTGTGGTTAGTACTTACCCCTCAACCAACTAACAGATTGTTTGGCCATTCTCCCAAAGCAGCTTGTGGAACCCCATAATTCTCAAGGTTCCCTGTTTCTACTAACACAATGATCACAGTTTAAAACTATTCTATTCATGAAGGAACAATGAAATTTGAAAGGTGTTGTATAAATGAATGTAAAATACTTGTGGTGGTTCAGGCCTACAATCACGTAACTAACCTTTATAGGGTTTCTTTAATCTCTATGGGAATCCACTTTCCCAGATACACAGAGATCACTGAGTCAATGAATGATTCAAAGCAAACAATGACACCTTACTAATGTACAGGAAAAGGAGGGGTTAGAATGAGCCAATGTGAAATGAGTCACTGCATTAACATTTGGGAAACCAACCTCCCTCCCTCTGATCATGTTCTTTAAGAGGAACAGTCATGCATCAGAGAAAAATGGTTTAACCCTTTTATGGTAACCACCAGCCACAACACTTCCTTTCTATTTGATATTTAAGGATACAGCTCCAACTTACTGGATAGTGCATATTAAAACAATTTCCAGATCCGACTGAACAGAATTAAATAGCTGTAAAGGGACCCAAAATTGTACCCAACTGGCACTGGAGACAGATTTTGCTGCAGGTATGGAAGTAACCTGCTGGCACCTTTGCCAACAAGAATTTCATGTTTAAAAGAACACAGTAACATGCTGCTTTAGCCAAGTATTTTGATTATACACATTGCTTTAAAAGCACTAGAAAAAATGCTAAGTTCTTGAAGCAAACAGAATTTGGAACAAGGCACACTCTCCTGGAAACAAAGTCTCTGACTTCATAATTTTAAGTGAGGGGCAATGCAGATGGCCCATTTGCAGAATTCTACCTTTCTTAGTTGGCAATGCACTGTTTGAATTTGTACAGCAGTCTAATCTCAGTGTCCTGAGAATAACTGGGTAACTATATTCACTGACCCTGGGTTACAACATTATGGAGACATGGGGTTTGAGGAGAAAGATAAGCTAGAGTTCTCACTGCTCATTACTACATGTCAAACTCTGTTGGAAATATGTAACCAAGGCCATCAAGATTTTGCCATGCAACCCAATAGCCTCTTGGCACTTCATTTAAAGTTTCTCAGAAACTATGGCTACTTAGGCAAGTTCACAGAACATGAGTAACTCCAGTGATATCATGTTCAGGCAGAGTTGATGACTTCAGAAGAATGGCATGGCAGGGAGAAAAAGCAGCAAAAAAAAACTTTGTGGAATGCACATGTGGCACAGATGTGGGTTTGGGGAGGAGGAGGAAGAAAAATAGGTCTGAGCTGGCCCAGAACAGAATTGAAATGAACCAAGTACAACCATCCTTTCTTGCACCAACTTGGTTATTTCCTCAAACAGGTGGTGCTTGGATGTTACTAAGTATGTAGCTGAGCATAATAAAGTCAGGGTATAATCAAGCAAGTGAACATAACTCCATATTCACACATTACAACTTGAAAGACTGACTTTAGAGCTGTCTTTTCTTTTGAGTGGAACTTAGCCACTGCTAGCTGCATGCTATTTCAATTCAAGTTTTGAAATATGTCAGAAATGCAAATCTATCACTTCAAAACAAAAGTAATTTTCTACTTCCCTCATCACAAAACAATTTCTAAACTATGAGACTTTAGTAAATGTAGCCTTAAAAGGTACAGGCAGAAAAATGTGTTGCTGGAAAAGCGCAGCAGGTCATGCAGCATCCAAGGAACAGGAGAATTGATGTTTCGGGCATAAGCCCTTCTTCAGGTACAGGCAGTCAAACCTATAAATGTGTTCCACCTTAGCAACAGGCTCAATGTTCCATGGTACAAAGTTCCTAATGTTAGAAAGTCAAGGACATAATAGTTTTAACTCAAATAATCGTAACTTAGTTTTCTTAAATTTATTCAAGGTGAACCTTCACTCCGCTCCCATTTTATTAGACAATTATTTTGAAGATAACCGACTATAGTAGAAATTTCAGCTTCGCATCTCTCACAGAACCTTGCTTATTGCATTTAAAAATATTTTCCTTCCATCATCAACTATCTTCAGAAAAACAGCGACATTTCACTGCTCCAGCACTCATTTATCAACAATTCTGCAGTCACAACTTTCCTCCTCTTCAGCCTTAACTGTTCCATTAAACCAGTGATCTATACTTTGAGGAAATAAAGTTTACCAGTATGGAAGTAGCACACAGACAGTTTCAGTTAAACACAATGTATTTTTGTTTAATTAATTTCAATTCAAGATAATAAGATAGCTATAACTGTGACTTAATTGAATAAGACACCCAGGTAATAGGGTTGGACATATCAAAATAGGTGGATTAGAAACAATGCCACATTACTCATTGCTTGAACCATGAGAGCATGTGGCAATGAATGGTTCTATCCAGTTCAATATTATACACCAGAATGAATCATAGGTGTAATGTTATGAGAAGAAACATTCAAACTAAAGTAAAGCACAAGACCATAATTTTATTAATTAAAGGAAATTAAAAGACATACATCATGAATAGAAAAATATGAAGGCCAGTGATCTTTTAAAAAAGCCACAAAAATATTTAACACAGCATTGTAATTATCTCAAATTAAATACTAGGATGTGCAAAATACAGAAAGGCCAATGAGAAGCTTCTGTAGATTTTAATCAGTTGTGCGAAACAGGATTCAGTATAATCCCTCTTTCTGCAACTTAAAGAGTGCTTTTTTAAATTAATACAACACCTCAGTTACAAGGCAGGACACCAGCTGAATAGTTTACTGGACCATGTATGTAAGTTTGCTCGCTGGGCTGGAAAATTCATCTTCAGACGTTTCATCGCCACACTAGGTAACATTAGCGAGCCTCCGGTGAAGCACTGGTGTTGGGTGACCCACTTTGCATTTATGTGTTTAGGTTTCCTTGGATTGGTGATGTCATTTCCCATGGTGATGTCAGTTCCTGTGATGCAATTTCCTTGTATTCAAAAAGAATGGGTACTCAAAGAACGAAGTCCGATTTCTTAGCAACAAACCCAAACAAGCAGACAAAATTCATCCAGAAACCCTCACCACTCTCCTCTACAAAGACATCTCGGAAATGACTGCCAGACTACTCAGACCTCATGGCATCATGGTAGCCCACAAACACACTAAAACAGCAGCTAATGAACTTGAAAGACCCCACTTGGACAAGCAAAACTAATGTCATTTACAAAATACCTTGCAAGAACTATAACAAACACTACATTGGACAAATAGGTAGAAGACTAGCCACCAGGATACACTAACATCAACTAGCCACAAAAAGACATGACCCACTCTCACTAGTATCCTTATATACAGATGAGAAGGGACACCACTTCAATGGAGACAACATATTCATCCTACTGCAAGCCAAACAGAGACATGCACAAGAATTCTAAGAAGCATGGCAATCCACCCAGAACTCTACCAACAAACACATCAACTTAGAGTCATAGAGTCATAGATGAACAGCATGGAAACAGACCCTTCGGTCCAACCCGTCCATGCCGACCAGATATCCCAACTCAATCTCGTCCCACCTGCCAGCACCTGGCCCATATCCCTCCAAACCCTTCCTATTCATGTACCCATCCAAATGCCTCTTAAATGCTGCAATTGTACCAGCCTCCACCACTTCCTCTGGCAGCTCATTCCATACATGTACCACCCTCTGCATGAAACAGTTGCCCCATAGATCTCTTATATCTTTCCCCTCTCACCCCAAACCTATGCCCTCCAGTTCTAGACTCCCTGACCCCAGAGAAGAGACTTTGTCTATTATCCTAACCATGCCCTTCATGATTTTGTAAACCTCTATAAGGTCACCCCACAACCTCCAACGCTCCAGGGAAAACAGCTCCAACCTGTTCAGCCTCTCCCTCTAGCTCAAATCCTCCAACACTGGCAACATTCTTGTAAATCTTTTCTGAACCCTTTCAAGCTTCATAACATCTTTCCGATAGGAAGGAGACCAGAATTGCACACAATATTCCAATAGTGGCCTAACCAACGTCCTGTACAGCTGCAAACTTGGACCCCATTTACCACCCTCTGAGTAAAAGAACAAGAAATGACATCATCAACCCAAGGAAACCTAAACATAAATAGAAACCAGGTCATGAACACCAGTGCCTCACAACAGGCACACTGATATTACCTAGGATGGTGACAAAATGTCTGAAAATGAACGTTCCAGTTCAGCGAGCAAACTTATATACAGAACCTCAACCTGAGCTTCACATCTTCTCAAAACTAGTTTACTGGAATATCAGAAACGTAATCATTTCCTGTTCTTGAAGGTAGCGGGAGCTTGTCTCAGCAATTGCCCCCTAAACAAATAGATAAAATCCTCTCTTCATAATAAAGGTTGCCTCTATCATCATTTACCAAAGCTCTGATTTTTCCAGAATAGGAAAATGGGACGAGCAATCCAGCAACACAAAAAGCAAAGTTCTCATTCAAACATCAGATAAAAACTTGCTGAATTCCATCTGAGGCAGAAAAGACAATTAAGACATCAAATCACTATGTTGGGATTTAGTGTTTACCATATAGGGTCACAGAGTCAGGGTCCTACAGCATGGAGACAGGCCCTTTGGCCCAAAAAGGTCCACGCCAACCAAAACGTCTGTCCATGCTAACCCCATTTCCCTACACTTGGCCCATATCCTTCTAATCCTTTCCTATCCAGGTTTTTGTCCAAATGCCTTTTAAATATTGTTAATGTACCTGCCTCAACCACTTCCACTAGCAGCTCATTCTACATACTTAAAGAAGTTTAATTGGTTTTTAAAACGTATGCAATTCACAGAACTCACTCATTGACAAACTGAATTACTCAAACTACTGCTGTTCTCAACACCCTTTTTTCAAATTTCAGACTCCAGCTTCAATAAAAAGGATGCACTATAGCCAATAGCTGGAATTCAACATTGACAGAAATTTTTAAAATTAAGCTTACAAGTATTTTGATTAATGGAATAATTTACAGCCCAACAGCTTGCTGTCTCTTGATGCACACAATAAAGGAAGGAAAATGATTTGGAAAATGTTCAACGCATACAACAAAACTCAGTGCTGGTACAATCACGAGCCAAAGTATAAACTTCTAAAAGTCTCACACTATGTATTTGCAACAAAGACAGCAGCTGCATAACTGGAATGTGTGCTCCTCCCAACTGTTGTGCACCCAACTTAATTTGTCCTCATCACTGGTGTTAATACAATCATGTGCACTCTGTATTCACGTACAGAAATCTCACCATCTCAGGTGTTATAACTATGCTTTTAATAACCAATTCACTGACCAAATAAATATTGCAAAACAAATAACCAGGGTGGTAGTAGAAGGTAGATAAGTAAAGGCAAATAAATCTGAATTCAAAGTTAAGGTATACAGCAGTCACAATTTAGGTAAATCAAGATAAAGTTGACATAATCTTACCAGATCTCATTAGAGAGAGAGATGACTGGTAGTAGCTTTGTCTGTGAATCTCCATGCCTCATGCAATGGGAGACGTTGAGGTGAATCCTTCATGGTAAACTTAGCTAGTTTGGGAATTGAATCCATGCTGTTGGCATCACACTGCATTGCATACCAGCCAACTGAGCTAAATTCATTTATCAATTAATCTCAATTCGTATTTCATAATAAAGAATAATCCGGGAACGTGTCATCTCAGTATTTATTAAGATTTCAAATTAAGTTTGAAAGTGAAGTCTGAAATTAGGAGCTTACATTTGAACAAAACCAATTCTGGAGGTATGAGGCAGGAGTTAGAATCACAGAATCCCTACAGTGTGCAAACAGGCCATTTGGCCCAACAAGTCCACACCGACCCTCCGAAGTGTTTCCCACCCAGACCCATTCCACTATCCTATTACTCTACATTTCACTGACTAATGCACCTAGCCTACACATCCCTGAACATTATGGGCAATTTAGCATGGCCAATTCATCTAATCTGCACATCTTTGGACTGTGGGAGGAAACCAGAGCACCTGGAGGAAACCCATGCAGACATGAGGAGAATGTGCAAATTCCACACAGACAGTCGCCCGAGGCTGGAATTGAACCTGGATGCCTGGCGCTGTGAGGCTACAGTGTTAACCACTGAGCCAACGTGCCACCCAACCAGAGATCCCCCAAACCTCTTTCACTTTAAGGTTTATCCGTTGAGTTGGGCGAGGTAGATTCAGACATTAGGTTGAAAAAGGTATAGTGCTCGATAAGCAGACATTTATATTTTAATTCAGAAGGTTTTTACAAATATACATTGCCTTGAAGGAAAAAAAACTCAATTTGAAAAGTTGTACAGCCCTGAATTCTGTAGAAGTCAGGCATAGCAATAGACTTAAAAAGGGACATGCAATATTGCCACAAATAATAGAATTGAGAGGATTTTAAAAATCAAAAGATGAACAAAAATTGAATAAAACCAATAAGAATGAGTGTAAATGAGCAACATAAAGAGTGCCAAGATCTTATACACAAATGTAAAAAGGAAGAAATTAGCTAAAGTAAACATGGGCTCCTTAAAGACAGAGGCAAGAGGCAATATAACAGTTATTGATGAATAGAGTAGAAGCTGACGTCAAAATTCAAAAAGGACTATACATAAAATAATCAATTGGAAAAGAACAAACATAAGGCAATTTCACAACAACAAAGTGCAACTACTGGAGTGCTGCAAGGATCAGCACTTAGATCTCAGCCACATATAATTTCTTTCAATGCAGCCAAGTGTAATGATTCTCATTTTACTGAGGATACAAAGCTAAATGGGAAAAGTGAGCCATGACAAGAACACAAGAGGATGCAAAGGGATAGAGCCTGGTTACATGAGTGAATAAGGTGGCAGCAGTGGAGCATAACGTGGGCTGAAATATGAAATTATTCTCTTTGGAGGAATGAAAGAAAAAACAAAATACTACTTAAAAAGTAGACCACTAAAGGTTGATACGTAGAGGGGTTTGGGACTCCTTGTACATTTCATTAAGTTTCAGCATTAATTAATGTACAATTTAGTTGAAATTAAGACTGAGAGTACCTTGATGCAATTTTACTGAGTTTCAGTGAAACCACAATGGATTACTTAGCATAGTTTTAGTCTCCTTACCAAAGGATCTATTTGCCTTTGAAAGGAAATTATCACTATATTGATTCTTGAGATGGAGGAGGCGTCTCATGAAGAGACATTGACAAGGATTCTCTATGTAAAGGGCTGTGGATGGTCATTTGAAAATTCTATTCAAAACGAAGATTGAAATATTTTTGGTGAGAATAAAAGATCCTGGGGTTAGGGTGGGAAAATAAGTTTACATAGACTTAACTAAATGGGGAAAATAATCTCAAATGATCCACCCTATTGTT
Organism: Chiloscyllium plagiosum; assembly: GCF_037043375.1. NCBI lineage: Eukaryota > Metazoa > Chordata > Chondrichthyes > Orectolobiformes > Hemiscylliidae > Chiloscyllium > Chiloscyllium plagiosum. The sequence goes on along the minus strand of NW_028270151.1, from coordinate 14,698,040 downwards.
TGTGGTTCTTACATCAAAGCTTTTAACCACCTATGCGATATCTCCTAACTTAGCTTTGTTAATTTTAGCCCTATTATGTTTTTTTTTTCTGGAATGCCTTGTTGCAATATACTACATTGAAGTTGCTATGGCTGTGCATGTTGTGGTCGACTCCAATTCCTTGTCTGAACTCAGGAGCAGATGTTAAACAAAATGTAAGCACAGAGTTTGATATCTGATAGTATACAGACTTCCCTACTTACACTGCGGAGAATTTCACAGTAACTGCAGCGTACACAAATTTTGAAATAAGTTGGGAAAACTGTCACATATCCAGAAATGACTCCAACCTTTTGAAACACCGAGCTAGCCCACAATTAGAAGAGGTTACCAATTTTTACCAATTATTCCTATTTCCTTATGCTGACAAATATTCACCAAGCAATGATGCAGCTTTGCTATCACACTGTAAAAGGAACTGCAGTTTTGAAATTTGGACAAAATTTTCTCAAGATTGAAAACTAAAACTTTTTTCCCATAGGAATGCCTGTTTCAAATTGGAAAGTCATTAGTTAGGGCAAATGGTTTTACTGAATTCCACAGGATTGCAAAAATGCCTTTCTAAATAATTCTTTCCCCCACTATTGTGGTTAGTGAGTAACAATTTGAGAATGCAACAGGAGGCAATGAAATACGGAATTAATGGCCTTAACTTTGCCTCTGCATGACAAGTAGGAATGGTTGCGTATTGCTGCAAATGTTTGATAAAAGTTTTTTTTGTTAGGTTAACAACTCTTTGGGAACAACTGACAACTTTTTACATAATTTCCACTTTAGGCATGTAAAAATTGTGTGGGTGTAAAGTGGAGAAGAAAAACAGATATATAAGCTATTGAATGCAGCAAAGGAAATGTAAAGGATGTTGATGGACTCATGCAAATTGTATTAATAGCAGAATTTCTAATTCAGTGTCTTTACAAAGTTAGAAGAAAGATTGTCACATATTAATTAACAGCATAGTTCAACACTTAATCCTACATTCACTACTACTCACTGAACAACTGATGGGAGAATGAAGGGGCACTGGAGGAGGTAAACGCATTTTGATTTCTGCAATAGCATAGTATTTTAAGATAATTCACACTCTTCGCTCAAATGTTTTAAAAACTACCACAGATTTTTAATTATGCAAGTCAACTGTACTTAGCAGATACATTGTGAATGTGGTTTATTCATGAGCTGAAGGGAAAGAATTGAGAAACTAAGGGTCTACAGTACATAGAGTATAATTAGTTCATGAGCACATTGAGTTCTAGAAATTGAGTCACATGTATGTTATCAATATTATGTTGAACTAAAACAACAGAACTTACATTATTTATTATTTTGCATTATTGAAAAGTAAGTAAAAAAGTAAATAAATACTCAGAGTAGTAAGGGTATGGAATGCTTTATCTGCAACGGTAGTAGATTCGCCAACTTTAAGTACATTTAAGTCGTCATTGGACAAGCATATGGACGCACATGGAATAGTGTAGGTTAGATGGGCTTCAGATTGGTATGACAGGTCGGCGCAACATCGAGGGCCGAAGGGCGTGTACTGCGCTGTAATGTTCTATGTTATGTAAATCTTAGGAAATAGGACAGCTCAAAGGGTGGAAACATTTGGAATGCATAGCTAATATGGGGGAAATCCAAGCTGAAAGTGGAGTTCAAGATGAAAAGCCAAGTAAACCAAATTACTTTAGGGGACAAGCTCAATGGCCTGAATAACCCTTTCTCACATCCTTTTCACCAAGCACATTTATTGACAAGAAATCTTTCACATTAAACTGACCAAGTATTTGGTTACTAGATTAACATGCATGATTAGTAACATCTGAAATTGCACCATTCTGCTGAACAAAAAAAAAAGAAAATCGAAATTTTGATACAAACCGGCAAAGTAGGATGCACTAACTTCAAAATTTTACTGATTCAATTTGTAACAAGTAGCTTCTTTTCTTACATTGTCTTAGCATTTAATATTCTGAAGCTTGAAATTTGCATGCCTATGCATTCAGAGTAATAGTCATTGTCAGAGTCATACAGCATGGCAAAATGACCCTTCAGTCGATCCCGGCCATAATCCCAAAGTAAACAAGTCCGAGTTGCCCACGCTTGGCCCATATCCTTCCAAATATTTTTATTCATGGACTTATCCAAATGTCTTTTAAAAAATGTAATTGTACCTGCACCCACCACTTCCTCTGGAAGTTCAATCCACACATAAAAAAACACGAAACGTGAAAAAAAGCTACCCATATGTCTTTTTTAAATCTTTCTCCTGTCACCTTAAAATTATGCCCCCAAACTTCTTGGTTACTT